>NC_091284.1:776287253-776607086 GCF_032444005.1 Ranitomeya imitator
CGAATGTCCATTTTTTTCATAAATAAATGCAAGTTATATCGAAGAAATTTTACCAGTAGTATGAAGTAAAATATGTCACGAAAAACGCTCTCAGAATCAGTGGGATACGTTGAAGCGTTCCAGAGCTATAACTTCATAAATTGACAGTGGTCAGAATTGTAAAAATTGGCTTGGTCATTAAGTACCAAACTGGTTCTGTCAGTAAGTGGTTAATGTTTCATCCTGGTATAAAATAGGAACATATTTAGAAAATATTTTCTTAATGTCTTTGAATTTAGCATTATAAGGTGTGCTAAAAGTAGGTAATACATTTTTCTTCTTTTTTGTCTTTTCTAAAATATTTTCGCTATTCATATTTTTACCTGTGTATATGATGGAACAATTTCACTACCCTCTATCTTTTAGCCTATTTTTAACCCATTCACAACATGCGCCGTACTAGTACGGCACATGTCATGTCTTTCCCTTTGATGTGGGCTCCAGCGCTGAGCCCACATCTTCTCCGCCACGTCAGTTGTTTTGAATAGCTGAAATGTGCCCGGCATTTAACCCATTAAATGCTGCTGTCAAACTCTGACAGCACTGTGACAGCGGCATGTAACGTGCGCTTCCGGCAATCGTTACAGAAATCTCAACCATCGATGACCACGTCACGTGATCGTGGATCACCGATAGGTCGGCATGACAACCAGAGGTCTCCTGCAGATCTCTATGGTTGTCACTGCTGGATTGCTAGGAGCGCCGCCCAGTGGTCAGTGCTCATAGCAAGTCAGCAATTCTGCTTCATACAGGCGATATGATCATCGCCTGTATGTAGCAGAGCCGATCAGGTTACAGCAGCTTCTTGTCTCCCATGGAGACTATTGAAGCATTCCAACAGTAAGAAAAAAAAGTTTTTAAAAATATTAAAAAAAATAAAAAAATATAAAAGTTCAAATCACCCCCTTTTCGCCCCAATCAAAATGAAAAAAAAAAAAAAAAATCAAACATACACACATTTAGTATTGCCCCTTTCAGAATCGCACGATCTATCAATATAAAAAAAGAATTACCCCAATTGCTAAACGGCGTAATGAGAAAAAAAGTCAAAACACCAGAATTATGTTTTTGATCGCAGCAAATAACAGGCAATCGTATCTGCACCAAAATGATATAATTTAAAATGCCAGCTCGGCATGCAAAAAAAAGCCCTCACACATCCTGAGGTCCCAAAAAATGGAGACACTAAGGATCTCTGAAAATGATGCAAATTTTTTTTTTTAGCAAACATTGATTTTTTTTTTTCACCAGTTAAATAAAAAAGAACCTAGACATGTTTGGTGTCTATGAACTCGTAATGACCTGGAGATTCAAAATGGCTGGTCAGTTTTAGTATTTGGTGAACATGGTAAAAAAAATCATAAAAACTTTTGTGGAATTGCACTTTTTTTTGCAATTTCACCACACTTGGACTTTTTTTCCCATTTTTTAGTACATGATATGGTAAAACCAATGGTGTCATTCAAAAGTACCACTTGTCCTGCAACAAACAAGCCATCACATGGCCATATTGACGGAAAAATAAAAAAGTTATGGCTCTGGGAAGAAGGGGAGCGAAAAAAGAAAAGTAAAAACGAAAAAGGGCTCCTGTTGTGAGTTCTGTTTTTGGGCTCCCTCTGGTGGTTACTGATGGTACTGGGTGACTTGTCTTTCCTGGGTTTCTGGGTTCCACCTGTTCCATCAGCATATGGGAGTTTCCTATTTAACCTGGCTTTGCTGGCATTTCCTCGCCGGTTATCAATGTATCCAGTGTGTCTTGTTACCTCTGCTCCCTGCTCCTAGAACCTTCTGGACAAGCTAAGTTTGGATTTTCCTGTGTTGTGTTTTGCTTAATTTGGTTTTTAGTCCAGCCTGCAGATATGTGATTCTCTGCTGCTGGTTGCTCTGGTGGGCTGAAATTGCTTTTCATGTACCATGAGTTGGCACATGAGTTCAAGTAATTTCAGGATGGTTTTTTCAAGGGTTTTTCGCTGACCGCGCAGTTCACTTTTGTATCCTCTGCTATCTAGCTTTAGCGGGCCTCATTTTGCTGAAACTGTTTTCATACTACGTATGTGCTTTCCTCTCATTTCACCGTCATTATATGTGGGGGGCTGCTATTTGCTGTGGGGTATTTCTCTGGAGGCAAGAGAGGTCTGTGTTTCTTCTGATAGGGGAAGTTAGATCTTCGGCTGGAGCGAGACGTCTAGGATCATCGTAGGCACGTTCCCCGGCTACTTTTATTTGTGTGTTAGGTTCAGGGTCGCGGTCAGCTCAGGTTCCATCACCCTAGAGCTTGTTTGTATCTGTGCTTGTCCTTTTTGTGATCCCCTGCCATTGGGATCATGACAGTATAACCGGCCCACAAAGTGTTAATTGTATTGGCTGAAGTAGGAGGATAAGTAGTCTGAGGAAGTTTTTTTTTTTTTTTTTTTTTCCCCTCAGAGTTTGCTGCCTAGCCTTATTGCAGCCTGGCTACTTCCTCCTCCTCTTAATCTTTGAATGGCTCTGATCTCAGCTGTTTATCATGGACGTCCAGAGTTTGGCTTCCAGCCTGAATAATCTTGCCACTAAGGTTCAAAATATACAGGATTTTGTTGTACATGCTCCTATGTCTGAACCTAGAATTCCTGTCCCAGAGTTTTTTTCTGGAGATAGATCTCGTTTTCTGAATTTTAGGAACAATTGCAAGTTGTTTCTTTCTTTGAAATCTCGCTCCTCTGGAGACCCTGCTCAGCAAGTCAAGATAATTATATCTTTCCTGCGGGGTGACCCTCAGGATTGGGCATTTGCATTGGCACCAGGGGACCCTGCGTTGCTTAATGCAGATGCGTTTTTTCTGGCATTGGGTTTGCTCTATGAGGAACCTAACCAAGAGATTCAGGCTTAAAAAGCTTTGTTGGCCCTCTCTCAGGGGCAAGATGAAGCAGAAATTTATTGTCAAAAATTTCGGAAGTGGTCGGTACTTACTCAGTGGAATGAGTGCGCTCTGGCTGCAAAGTTTAGAGATGGCCTTTCTGAGGCCATTAAAGATGTTATGGTGGGGTTCCCTGCGCCTGCTGGTCTGAATGAGTCTATGACTATGGCTGTTCAGATTGATCGGCGTTTACGGGAGCGCAAACCTGTGCATCATTTGGCGGTGTCGTCTGAACCGTCACCTGAGATAATGCAATGTGATAGAATTCAGTCCAGAAGTGAACGGCAAAAGTATAGGCGGAAAAAAGGGTTGTGCTTTTATTGTGGTGATTCAGCTCATGTTATATCAGCATGCTCTAAACGCACAAAAAAGGTTGATAAGTCTGTTGCCATTAGTACTTTACAGTCTAAGTTCATTCTGTCTGTGACTCTGATTTGTTCATTATCATCCATTTCCGTCGATGCCTATGTGGATTCAGGCGCTGCCCTGAGTCTTATGGATTGGTCATTTGCCAATCGCTGTGGGTTTAGTCTGGAGCCTCTGGAAGTCCCTATTCCTTTGAAGGGAATTGACTCTACACCTTTGGCTATGAATAAACCTCAGTACTGGACACAAGTGACCATGCGTATGACTCCCGTTCATCAGGAGGTGATTCGCTTCCTGGTACTGTATAATTTGCATGATGTTCTAGTACTTGGTCTGCCATGGTTACAAACTCATAATCCAGTCCTTGACTGGAAATCAGTGTCTGTGTTAAGCTGGGGTTGTCAGGGGGTTCATGATGATGCACCTCCGATTTCTATCGCTTCATCTACTCCTTCTGAGATTCCTGTGTTTTTGTCTGACTATCGGGATGTTTTTGAGGAGCCTAAGCTCAGTTCGCTTCCTCCTCACAGGGATTGCGATTGTGCTATAAATTTAATTCCGGGCAGTAAATTTCCTAAAGGTCGTTTGTTCAATCTGTCAGTGCCAGAGCATACTGCTATGCGGGATTATGTTAAGGAGTCCTTGGAAAAGGGACATATCCGTCCATCTTTGTCCCCTTTGGGAGCAGGTTTTTTTTTCGTGGCCAAGAAAGATGGTTCCTTGAGGCCTTGTATAGATTATCGTCTTTTGAATAAGATTACCGTAAAATATCAGTATCCTTTGCCATTGTTGACTGATTTGTTTGCTCGCATTAAGGGGGCTAAATGGTTCACTAAGATTGATCTTCGGGGTGCGTATAATCTTATACGAATAAAGCAAGGTGATGAGTGGAAAACCGCATTTAATACGCCTGAGGGCCATTTTGAGTATTTGGTAATGCCTTTTGGACTTTCTAATGCTCCTTCAGTCTTCCAGTCCTTTATGCACGATATTTTCCGTGAATATCTGGATAAATTTATGATTGTGTATTTGGATGATATTTTGGTTTTTTCTGATGACTGGGAGTCTCATGTTCAGCAGGTCAGGAAGGTGTTTCAGGTCCTGCGGGCCAATTCCTTGTTTGTAAAAGGCTCAAAGTGTCTCTTTGGAGTCCAGAAGATTTCTTTCTTGGGGTATATTTTTTCCCCTTCTACTATTGAGATGGATCCCGTCAAGGTTCAGGCTATTTGTGACTGGACGCAGCCTACATCTCTTAAGAGTCTACAGAAGTTCTTGGGCTTTGCTAATTTCTATCGTTGTTTTATAACTAATTTTTCTAGTGTTGTTAAGCCTTTGACGGATTTGACTAAGAAGGGTGCTGATGTTGCTAATTGGTCTCCTGCGGCTGTGGAGGCCTTTCAGGAACTTAAGCGCCGGTTTTCTTCTGCTCCTGTGTTGCGTCAGCCAGATGTTTCGCTCCCTTTTCAGGTTGAGGTTGATGCTTCCGAGATTGGAGCGGGGGCGGTTTTGTCACAGAGAAGCTCCGATGGCTCAGTGATGAAGCCATGCGCGTTTTTTTCTAGAAAGTTTTCGCCGGCTGAGCGGAATTATGATGTTGGTAATCGGGAACTTTTGGCCATGAAGTGGGCATTTGAGGAGTGGCGTCATTGGCTAGAGGGTGCTAGACATCGTGTGGTGGTCTTGACTGATCACAAAAATTTGATTTACCTTGAGTCTGCCAGGCGTCTGAATCCTAGACAGGCTCGTTGGTCACTGTTTTTCTCTCGTTTCAATTTTGTGGTTTCATACCTGCCAGGTTCAAAGAATGTGAAGGCGGATGCTCTTTCTAGGAGTTTTGTGCCTGACTCCCTTGGAAATTCTGAGCCCTCTGGTATCCTTAGGGATGGGGTGATTTTGTCTGCTGTCTCCCCAGACTTGCGACGTGCTTTGCAGGAGTTTCAGGTGGCTAAACCTGATCGTTGTCCGCCTGAGAGACTGTTTGTTCCGGATAATTGGACCAGTAGAGTCATCTCCGAGGTCCATTCTTCTGCGTTGGCAGGTCATCCTGGAATATTTGGTACTAGAGACTTGGTGGCCAGGTCTTTTTGGTGGCCTTCCTTGTCGAGGGATGTGCGTTCTTTTGTGCAGTCTTGTGAGGTTTGTGCTCGGGCTAAGCCTTGCTGTTCTCGGGCCAGTGGATTGTTGTCACCTTTGCCTATCCCGAAGAGGCCTTGGACGCACATTTCCATGGACTTTATTTCAGATCTCCCTGTCTCTCAAAAAATGTCCGCCATCTGGGTTGTGTGTGATCGCTTTTCTAAAATGGTTCATCTGGTACCCTTGCCTAAGTTGCTTTCCTCCTCTGAGTTGGTCCCTCTGTTTTTTCAGAATGTGGTTCGTTTGCATGGGATTCCTGAGAACATTGTTTCTGACAGGGGATCCCAGTTTGTGTCTAGATTTTGGCGGACTTTCTGTGCTAAGATGGGCATTGATTTGTCCTTTTCGTCTGCATTCCATCCTCAGACGAATGGCCAGACTGAACGAACTAATCAGACCTTGGAAACTTATTTAAGGTGTTTTGTTTCTGCTGATCAGGATGACTGGGTTACCTTTTTGCCGCTGGCCGAGTTTGCGCTTAATAATCGGGCTAGTTCTGCTTCCTTGGTTTCTCCTTTCTTTTGTAATTCGGGGTTTCATCCTCGTTTTTCCTCTGGTCAGGTGGAACCTTCTGATTGTCCTGGAGTGGACATGGTGGTGGATAGGTTGCATCGGATTTGGAGTCATGTGGTGGACAATTTGAAGTTGTCCCAGGAGAAGGCTCAGCAGTTTGCTAATCGCCGTCGCCGCGTGGGTCCTCGACTTCTTGTTGGTGACTTGGTGTGGTTGTCTTCTCGTTTTGTTCCTATGAAGGTCTCTTCTCCTAAGTTCAAGCCTCGGTTCATCGGTCCCTATAGGATCTTGGAAATTCTTAACCCTGTGTCGTTTCGTTTGGATCTCCCGGCATCGTTTGCTATTCATAATGTGTTTCATCGGTCGTTCTTGCGGAAGTATGAGGTACCTGTTGTTCCTTCTCTTGAGCCTCCTGCTCCAGTGCTGGTGGAGGGAGAATTGGAGTATGTTGTGGAGAAGATCTTGGATTCTCGTGTTTCCAGACGGAAACTCCAGTATTTGGTCAAGTGGAAGGGTTATGGTCAGGAGGATAATTCTTGGGTGGTTGCCTCGGATGTTCATGCTGATGATTTGGTTCGCGCTTTTCATAGGGCTCATCCTGGTCGCCCTGGTGGTTCTCGTGAGGGTTCGGTGACCCCTCCTCAAGGGAGGGGTACTGTTGTGAGTTCTGTTTTTGGGCTCCCTCTGGTGGTTACTGATGGTACTGGGTGACTTGTCTTTCCTGGGTTTCTGGGTTCCACCTGTTCCATCAGCATATGGGAGTTTCCTATTTAACCTGGCTTTGCTGGCATTTCCTCGCCGGTTATCAATGTATCCAGTGTGTCTTGTTACCTCTGCTCCCTGCTCCTAGAACCTTCTGGACAAGCTAAGTTTGGATTTTCCTGTGTTGTGTTTTGCTTAATTTGGTTTTTAGTCCAGCCTGCAGATATGTGATTCTCTGCTGCTGGTTGCTCTGGTGGGCTGAAATTGCTTTTCATGTACCATGAGTTGGCACATGAGTTCAAGTAATTTCAGGATGGTTTTTTCAAGGGTTTTTCGCTGACCGCACAGTTCACTTTTGTATCCTCTGCTATCTAGCTTTAGCGGGCCTCATTTTGCTGAAACTGTTTTCATACTACGTATGTGCTTTCCTCTCATTTCACCGTCATTATATGTGGGGGGCTGCTATTTGCTGTGGGGTATTTCTCTGGAGGCAAGAGAGGTCTGTGTTTCTTCTGATAGGGGAAGTTAGATCTTCGGCTGGAGCGAGACGTCTAGGATCATCGTAGGCACGTTCCCCGGCTACTTTTATTTGTGTGTTAGGTTCAGGGTCGCGGTCAGCTCAGGTTCCATCGCCCTAGAGCTTGTTTGTATCTGTGCTTGTCCTTTTTGTGATCCCCTGCCATTGGGATCATGACAGGCTCCGTCATGAAGGGGATAATGATTACACTTTCCTTTTCAAAAGTATTTTCCCTTGAGCAAATTAATATTGCTCTAAAAAAATTCTCCTCACGGGATTGCCTTTATTGTCTGTCTGTCTGCTTGTAAGAAAGTACTACCACTGACTGGTTTTCTAAACATAGCTGTGTGAACCACTCCCAAATCCTCATTACCTGACAATTCAAGGTCTAGAAATTGTACAGTTTTATTAAAATACGAAGCAGTGAATTTCAAATTGACATAATTGATATTCAGATACTTAATAAAATTTGGTATGGCCACTATGTTTCCCCTCCATATAATGAGGATATCATCAATATAGCGGCCATACCACGTCAACTGATCACCAAAAGGGTTAATGTCAGAGCAAGTGTGAAATTTTTCCCACCAGGAAACAAATAAAATAGCTAAAAAAGGTATAAAAAATATTTTTTATTAAATAAAAATAAATTATGTGTTAATAGACACTCTACTGTCATCACAATAAAATATTTTTTTAAAAACTACCCATTAAAAGCTGTGTTCAAGTGCGAAATCCACAGGCACTTGACTATACATGTCCAATCGGACCAAACACCATAGGAATCCTGAATACAAATAAACAGGACCCTATCTAATATGATTATGACCAGTTCCAATTTTAAACCACATTAAGATTAGATATCAAATCATATGCATTTCTAGACTGTATAAAAGGTCTTTTTGTCATGTGTGACATTTAAGTTACGAAAATCACAGTCTCTATGTGGACTAGCTTATTTGGGTAGTTACACACATACCCACCGTTTTTACACACAAAGCAGGTAAATTGGAAATATCTCACCAATTAACAGCTCTGGTGACGATCAATGATTCTTCCCCTCCAAGTAACTGCTCTGCAAGCTGGGAGAGATGAGGTCCTCTTGCCCTATTGTGCCCTGTATAGGCTATTGCGGCCCTGACCACAAATTACTCCTGCCCTTACAAGGGCAGTCCACAGCTGACCCTTTAGTCAAATAGCCCTAACCATCCCTGTACGTCCCGACGCGTTTCGTCAATGTGTAGACTCTTCAGGGGACCTCACACTACGTTAGGGTACATAGCTAGCTTAGAGAAAATACAATAGTTCCTCCTCTCTAGCTCACGGGCTCTCAGTAGTCATTGATAATGTGGTTTAAAATTGGAACTGGTCATAATCATATTAGATAGGGTCCTGTTTATTTGTATTCAGGATTCCTATGGTGTTTGGTCCGATTGGACATGTATAGTCAAGTGCCTGTGGATTTCGCACTTGAACACAGCTTTTAATGGGTAGTTTTTTTAAAAGGTTGAAATAAAAGTTATCTTTTATATTTTGTTTTCTCTGTGCTATTGGCTATTTGGATTAGAGAGATTTTTGGGATACGTTGTCCCTGTGCTGCTTTTCTCAATAAAATATTTTAGATCGTCAATATAAGTATTGAAATTATTTAAATAACATTCCACTGCCTTCAGTGCAAGGCGGTGAGGAATACACAAGTACAAATTTATTACATCACAGGTAATAAAAACACATTCTTTATCATATTTTATGTGATTCATGGTTCTCAGCACAGTTGTCATTTACAGGGCTAGAGGTTATTTGTACTAATAACCCAAAATGTTTCTCTACCCAGGAACTCAATCCTCAGTCACATTAACCCTCGATTTTTCGGGGTAATAATTTGGATTTTTTAAATTAATACTGATCAAATCCATGCTAATTTCATTACCATCTTCATCATTTTCCCCTTCTAGCTCTTGTAACACAATTAGTGCATTTTGCTCCTGGAATGTCACACTGATAAGTTAATTTTCCCCTACAGTGATATGAAAAAGTTTAGGCACCCCTATTAATCATAAGCTTAATGTTTTATAGAAATTGTTTTTTTTGCAACAGCTATTTCAGTTTCATATATCTAATAACTGTTGAACACAGTAATGTTTCTGCCTTGAAATGAGGTTTATTGTACTAACACAAAATGTGCAATTTGCATTCAAACAAAATTTGACAGGTGCATAAGTATGGGCACCCCACCAGAAAAGTGACATTAATATTTAGTAGATCCTCCTTTTGCACAAATAACAGCTTTTAGTCGCTTCCTGTAGCTTTTAATGAGTTCCTGGATCCTGGATGAAGGTATTTTTGACCATTCCTCTTTACAAAACAATTCCAGTTCAGTTAAGTTTGATGGTCGCCAAGCATGGACAGCCCTCTTCAAATGATCCCACAGATGTTCAATGATATTGAGGTCTGGGGACTGGGATGGCCATTCCAGAACAGTGTAATTGTTCCTCTGCATGAATGTCTGAGTAGATTTGGAGCGGTGTTTTGGATCCTTGTCTTGCTGAAAGATCCATCCCTTGCGTAACTTCAACTTTGTCACTGATTCATGAACATTATTGTCTAGAATCTGCTGATACTGAGAGGAATCCATGTGTCCCTCAACTTTAACAAGATTCCCGGTGCTGGCATTGGCCACACAGCCCCAAAGCATGATGGAACCTCCACCAAATTTTACCGTGGGTACCAAGTGTTTTTCTTGGAATGCTGTGTTTTTTGGCCGCCATGCATAACGCCTTTTTGTATGACAAAACAACTCAATCTTGGTTTCATCAGTCCACAGGACCTTCTTCCAAAAAGAAATTGGCTTCTCCAAATGCGCTTTTGCATGCCTCAGCCGACTCTGTTTGTGGCGTGCTTGCAGAACCGGCTTCTTTCGCATCACTCTCCCATACAGCTTATCCTTGTGCAAAGTGCATTGTATAGTTGACCGATGCACAGTGACACCATCTGCAGCAAGTTGATGCAGCGCTCTGGAGGTGGTCTGAGGATTATCCTTGACTGATCTCACCATTCGTCTTCTCTGCCTTTCTGATGTTTTTCTTGGCCTGCCACTTCTGGCCTTAACAAGAACTGTACCTGTGTTCTTCCATTTCCTTACTATGTTCTTCACAGTGGAAATTGATAAGTTAAATCTCTGAGACAGCTTTTTGTATCCTTCCCCTGAACAACTATGTTGAATAATCTTTGTTTTCAGATCATTAGACAGTTGTTTTGAGGAGCCCATGATGCCACTCTTCAGAGGAAATTCAAACAGGAGAACAACTTGCAAGTGGCCACTTTAAGTAGCTTTTCTCATGATTGCATACACCTGGTTATGAAGTTCAAAGCTCAATGAGGTTAGAAAACCAAAAAAGTGCTTTAGTAAGTCAGTAAAAAGTAGGTAGGAGTATTTAAAACAAGAAAATGATAAGGGTGCCCATACTTATGCACCTGTCAAATTTTGTTTGAATGCAGATTGCACATTTTCTGTTAGTACAATAAACCTCATGTCAAGGCAGAAACATTACTCTGTCCAAATTACTGAAATAGCTGTTGCAAAAAAAACAATTTCTATAAAACATTAAGCTTAAGATTAATAGGGGTGCCCAAACTTTTTCATATAACTGTCCCTTTGGGTGTCACTATCTTTGTTTTTGTTATCCTCTGAAAAAAATGGCGCTTAATAGTTAAATTTCTATAGAATCTGTTAACATCAATTAACAGCTGAAAAAAAATCGAAAGTCAGATCCGGAACAAAATTTAAACCTTTGGAAAATACTTTGAATTGCTCCTTCGATACTATGGTGGAAGCAAGAACTACTACATTTTTGTCCATATTTAATTCATCAACTCTTGCAAAGTTCAGTGGAGCGGTGGACTATTATTCTTTATTTTTTTAATTAACTTAAAGTGTGGAGATTCCGGCTGCCAATCAGGGCTTGTGTCATTGGCTGCCAAAGTCACATGTCCCTCTCTATATAAAAAGTGAGTATAAGACTATGTGAGCACGTTGAGCATTTGTTTCTGCATCTCTTGGCAGCAAAAACATGCATTTTGCTGCGATATTTGGTGCATTTTTGTCGTGGTTTTGTATGCATTTTTTGCATGCGTTTTTGTACAACAATAAAGGCTTTTTGGAGCTAAATAAAGATAGATATTAAAAAAAAGTTTTGTGATGTAATTTGCTTCAACACCACCTTTTCCATTCTGATGTAGTAGCATCAGAGTAATGGGATTAGGGCTTAGTGCCATTACTAGGTTTAGTAATGAAAAGTTGTCAGCCCGCCACCCTCATTACTAAGTCGGTAAGTAAACCCCAAAACACACAAACACACACAAACACAAACACATTGTCACCAGCCAATGTAGAATCACTAACAAAATGAACATACAGTGCATTGACTGTAACCAAACAGGAACTCTTAATTTAAAAAAAAATGAAGAAAAAAATTATGTGGGCTCCCGCGTAATTTTCATAAACAGCAGATGGAAAGCTGACAGCTGAGAGCTGATGTTAATATTCTGGGAAGGACCCAATAGCCATAAGGTTCCCGGGCTATTAACCCCTTAAGCCCCGAGGGTGGTTTGCACGTTAATGACCGGGCCAATTTTTACAATTCTGACCACTGTCCCTTTATGAGGTTATAACTCTGGAACGCTTTAACGGATCTGGCGATTCTGACATGGTTTTCTCGTGACATATTGTACTTCATGGTAGTGGTAAAATTTATTCGATATAACTTGCGTTTATTTGTGAAAAAAACGGAAATTTGGCGAAAATTTTGAAAATTTCGCAGTTTTCCAACTTTAAATTTTTATGCCCTTAAATCACAGAGATATGTCACGTAAAATACTTAATAAGTAACATTTCCCACATGTCTACTTTACATCAGCACAATTTTGGAACCAAAATTTTTTTTTGTTAGGGAGTTATAAGGGTTAAAAATTGACCAGCAATTTCTCATTTTTGCAACACCATTTTTTTTTTAGGGACCACATCTCATTTGAAGTCATTTTGAGGGGTCTATATGATAGGAAATACCCAAGTATGACACCATTCTAAAAACTGCACCCCGCAAGGTGCTTAAAACAACATTCAAGAAGTTTATTAACCCTTCAGGGGTTTCACAGGAATTTTTGGAATGTTTAAATAAAAATTAATATTTAACTTTTTTTCACACAAAATTTATTTCAGCTCCAATTTGTTTTATTTTACCAAGGGTAACAGGATAAAATGGATGCCAAAAGTTGTTGTACAATCTGTCCTGAGTACGCTGATACCCTATATGTAGGGGTAAACCACTGTCTGGGCGCATGGCAGAGCTCGGAAGGAAGGGAGCGCCATTTGACTTTTCAATGCAAAATTGACAGGAATTGAGATGGGACGCCATGTTGCGTTTGGAGAGCCCCTCATGTGCCTAAACATTGAAACCCCCCACAAGTGACACCATTTTGGAAAGTAGACACCCTAAGGAACTTATCTAGATGTGTGGTGACCACTTTGACCCACCAAGTGCTTCACAGAAGTTTATAATGAAGAGCCGTAAAAATAAAAAATCATATTTTTTCACAAAAATGATCTTTTCGCCCCCAATTTTTTATTTTCCCAAGACTAAGAGAAGAAATTGGACCTTAAAAATTGTTGTCCAATTTGTCCTGAGTACGCTGATACCCCATATATGGGTGTAAACCATTGTTTGGGCGTATGGCAGAGCTCGGAAGGGAAGGAGCGCCATTTTACTTTTCAATGCAAAATTGACTGGAATTGAGATGGGATGCCATGTTGCGTTTGGAGAGCCCCTGATGTGCCTAAACATTGAAACCCCCACAAGTGACACCATTTTGGAAAGTAGACCCCTTAAGGAACTTATCTAGATGTGTGGTGAGCACTTTGACCCAACAAGTGCTTCACAGTGTTGTGAATTCTGTTGTCGAGCTCCCTACTGTTTTCGTGAATGGTACTTTGGTGAGTTCTGTCCGTGGGCTCCCTCTGGTGGCAGTGAGTGGAGCTGCTGCTTCTGAGGTTCCTTACACAGGTGACGTGGTTTATCCTTTGGTTGGCTGCTCTATTTAACTCCACTTAGATCGTTACTCCATGCCAGCTGTCAATGTTTCTGCATTGGTTCAGTTCGCTCTTGGATCTTTCTGGTGACCTGTCTACTCCAGCAGAAGCTAAGTTCCTGATAGTATCTAATTTGTTCATTGTTTTCTTGTCCAGCTGGAAGCTCTGGGATGCAGAGTGGCATCTCCGCACCGTTAGTCGGTGCGGAGGTCTTTTTTGCACACTCTGCGTGGTCTTTTGTAGTTTTTGTGCTGATCGCAAAGCTACCTTTCCTATCCTCTGTCTATTTAGTAAGTCTGGCCTCCCTTTGCTGAAACCTGTTTCATTTCTGCGTTTGTGACTTTCATCTTTACTCACAATCAATATATGTGGGGGGCTGCCTTTTCCTTTGGGGAATTTCTCTGAGGCAAGGTAGGCTTTATTTTCTATCTGTAGGGCTAGCTAGCTCTTAGGCTGTGACGAGGCGCCTAGGGAGCGTCAGGAGCGCTCCACGGCTATTTCTAGTGTGTGTGAAAGGATTAGGGATTGCGGTCAGCAGAGCTCCCACATCCCAGAGCTTGTCCTGTGTGAGTTTTAACTATCAGGTCATTCCGGGTGCTCCTAACCACCAGGTCATAACACACAGAAGTTTATAATGCAGAGCCGTAAAAATAAAAAATCATATTTTTTCACAAAAATGATCTCTTCGCCCCCAATTTTTTACTTTCCCAAGGGTAAGAGAAGAAATTAGACCACAAAGGTGTTGTGCAATTTGTCCTGAGTGCGACGATACCCCATATGTGGGGCTAAACCACTGTGTGGGCGCATGGCAGAGCTCGGAAGGAAAGGAGCGCCATTTGACTTTTCAATGCAAAATTGACTGGAATTGAGATGGGACGCCATGTTGGTTTGGAGAGCCCTTGATGTGCCTAAACATTAAAACCCCCCACAAGTGACACCATTTTGGAAACTAGACCCCCTAAGGAACTTATCTAGATGTGTTTTGAGAGCTTTGAACCCCCAAATGTTTCACTACAGTTTATAACGCAGAGCCGTGAAAATAATTTTTTTTTTTTTGGCAAAAATTATTTTTTAACCCCCAGTTTTGTATTTTCACAAGGGTAACAGAATAAATTGGACCCCAAAAGTTATTGTCCAATTTGTCCTGAGTATGCTGATACCCAATATGTGGGGGGGGGAACCACTGTTTGGGCGCATGGCAGAGCTCGGAAGGGAAGGAGCGACATTTGGAATGCAGACTTAGATGGATTGGTCTGCAGGCGTCACGTTGCATTTGCAGAGCCCCTGATGTACCCAAACAGTACAAACCCCCCACAAGTGACCTCATATTGGAAACTAGACCTCCCAAGGAACTTATCTAGATGTGTTGTGAAAACTTTGAACCCCCAAGTGTTTCACTACAGTTTACAACGCACGCAGAGCCGTGAAAATAAAAAATCCTTTTTTTTCCTCAGAAAAATGATTTTTAGCCCCCCAAATTTTTATTTTCCCAAGGATAACAAGAGAACTTGGACCCAAAAAGTTGTTGTCCAATTTGTCTCGAGTACGCTGATACCCCATATGTTGGGGTAAACCCCTGTTTTGGCGCACGAGAGAGCTCGGAAGTGAAGGAGCACTGTTTTACTTTTTCAATGCAGAATTGGCTGGAATTGAGATCGGACGCCATGTCGCGTTTGGAGAGCCCCTGATGTGCCTGAACAGTGGAAACTCCCCAATTCTACCTGAAACCCTAATCCAAACGCACCCCTAACCCTAATCCCAACGGTAACCCTAACCACACACCTAACCCTGACACACCCCTAATTCTAATCCCAACCGTAAATGTAATCCAAACCCTAACCCTAGCCCTAGCCCTAACCCTAATGGGAAAATGGAAATAAATACATTTTTTTAAAATTTATTATTTTTCCCTAAGGCTAGGTTCACATTGCGTTAGGGCAATCCGTTTAGCGCTAGCGGATTGCGCTAACGCAATGTCTTTTTAGGTGTCGCGTTTAGTGGTCGCGTTAACGTCCCCGCTCTGGAAGATCGGGGATCGGACCTCGTGCGCGCCGCGGACGCTGCATGCAGCGTCCGAGGTGCGCCACAAAAGAACGGCACCTTGCTAGCGCGAGCCAAAAATGGCACGCTCTAGCGATGCGCTACACCCGAAAATCACATTGCTGTCAATGGGTGCGCTAACGGACCCGTTGCACGGCGATAATTGCGACATTTTCGCTGTGCAACGCTGTCCGTTAGCGTTAACCCATTAACGCAATGTGAACCTAGCATAACTAAGGGGGTGATTAAGGGGGGTTTGATTTACTTTTATAGCGGGTTTTTTAGCGGATTTTTATGATTGGCAGCCGTCACACACTAAAAGACGCTTTTTATAGCAAAAAAGTTTTTGCGTCTCCACATTTTGAGACCTATAATTTTTCCATATTTTGGTCCACAGAGTCATGTGAGGTCTTGTTTTTTGCGGGACGAGTTTACGTTTTTATTGGTAACATTTTCGGACACGTGACAGTTTTTGATCGCTTTTTATTCCGATTTTTTGTGAGGCAGAATGACCAAAAACCAGCTATTCATGAATTTCTTTTGGGGGAGGCATTTATACCGTTCTACGTTTGGTAAAATTGATAAAGCAGTTTTATTCTTCGGGTCAGTACGATTAGAGCGATATCTCATTTATATCTTTTTTTTATGTTTTGGCGCTTTTATACTATAAAAGCTATTTTATAGAAAAAATAATTATTTTGGCATTGCTTTATTCTGAGGACTATAACTTTTTTATTTTTTTGGTTATTATGCTATATGGCAGCTCGTTTTTTGCGGGACAAGATGACGTTTTCAGCGGTACCATGGTTATTTATATCCGTCTTTTTGATCGCGTGTTATTCCACTTTTTCTTCGGCGGTATGATAATAAAGCGTTTTTTGGCTCGTTTTTTTTTTTTTCTTACGGTGTTCACTGAAGGGGTTAACTAGTGGGACAGTTTTATAGGTTGGGTCGTTACGGACGCGGCGATACTAAATATGTGTACTTTTATTGTTTTTTTTTTTTTTTTTAGATAAAGAAATGTATTTATGGGAATAATGTTTATTTAGGATTTTTTTTTTTTTTTTTTTTTACACGTGTGGAAATTTTTTTTTTTACTCTTTCACTTTGTCCCGGGGGGGACATCACAGATCACTGATCTAACAGTGTGCACAGCACTCTGTCAGATCGGTGATCTGACAAACAGCCGGGCAGGATTAGAGCTGCAGCTGCAGCCTGCTCCTGACCCGGAAGTGCTCCCTGCAGGACCCGGATGCAGCCCCGCGGCCATTTTGGATCCGGGGCCTGCAGGGAGAAGACGCTCGGTACACGGTGAGTACATCACCGTGTACCGATCGTCTCAGGGAAGCCCGCAGGGAGACCCCTCCCTGTGCGATGCTTCCCTGCACCGCCGGCACACCACGATCATGTTTGATCGCGGTGTGTCGGGGGTTAATGTGCCGGGAGCGGTCCGTGACCGCTCCTGGCACATAGTGCCGGATGTCAGCTGCGATAGGCAGCTGACACTCGGCCGCGCTCCCCCCGTGAGCTCGGCCGATTGCTATGACGTGCTATCCCGTCGGTGGGAATTAAGGCCCACCCCACCTCGAAGGGATAGTACGTCATATGGGATTAAGGGGTTAATATCAGCTCACAGCTGTCAGCTTAGCCTTTACTGGCTAGTTTACAGCGGGACCCCAGAAAAAATTTGACACAGGGTCCACCTACAAAATCTTACTGGCAAAAGCTAGGCAGACGGCTCCGTGCTAATATTAATAGCCTAGGAAGGGGCCATGGATATTGGCCCCCTCCCAGACTAAAAACATCAGCTCTCAGCCGCCCCAGAAAAGGCACATCTATAAGATATGCCAAATCTGGTGCTTAGCCTCGCTCTTCCCACTTTCCCTGTTTCGGTGGCAAGTGGGGTGATGGTTGCGGGGGTTGATGTCACCTTTGTATTGTCAGGTTACATCAAGCCCGGGGCAGAATGGAGACATGGGGCAGAATGGAGACACAGGGGGCATGAATGGAAACACAGGGGGCAAGAATGGAAACGGGGGTAAGAATGGAAACACAGGGGCAAGAATGGAAACACAGGGGCAAGACTGGATACACGGGGCAGGATGGAGACACAGGGGGCAGGATAGAGACACAAGGGGCAGGATGGAAACAGGGGGCAGGAGCAGGATGGAAACACAGGGCAGGATGGAAACACAAGGGCAGAATGGAGATACAAAACTATGTAAAGCAGTTAATACAAGAGAAGATAGTATTCTGCTACAGATGGATCTGGATAAGTTGGAAACTTGGGCTGAAAGGTGGCAGATGAGGTTTAACAATGATAAATGTAAGGTTATACACATGGGAAGAGGGAATCAATATCACCATTACACACTGAACGGGAAACCACTGGGTAAATCTGACAGGGAGAAGGACTTGGGGATCCTAGTTAATGATAAACTTACCTGGAGCAGCCAGTGCCAGGCAGCAGCTGCCAAGGCAAACAGGATCATGGGGTGCATTAAAAGAGGTCTGGATACACATGATGAGAGCATTATACTGCCTCTGTACAAATCCCTAGTTAGACCGCACATGGAGTACTGTGTCCAGTTTTGGGCACCGGTGCTCAGGAAGGATATAATGGAACTAGAGAGAGTACAAAGGAGGGCAACAAAATTAATAAAGGGGATGGGAGAACTACAATACCCAGATAGATTAGCGAAATTAGGATTATTTAGTCTAGAAAAAAGACGACTGAGGGGCGATCTAATAACCATGTATAAGTATATAAGGGGACAATACAAATATCTCGCTGAGGATCTGTTTATACCAAGGAAGGTGACGGGCACAAGGGGGCATTCTTTGCGTCTGGAGGAGAGAAGGTTTTTCCACCAACATAGAAGAGGATTCTTTACTGTTAGGGCAGTGAGAATCTGGAATTGCTTGCCTGAGGAGGTGGTGATGGCGAACTCAGTCGAGGGGTTCAAGAGAGGCCTGGATGTCTTCCTGGAGCAGAACAATATTGTATCATACAATTATTAGGTTCTGTAGAAGGACGTAGATCTGGGTATTTATTATGATGGAATATAGGCTGAACTGGATGGACAAATGTCTTTTTTCGGCCTTACTAACTATGTTACTATGTTACTATGTATGAGATACGGGGCAGGATGGAGACACAAGGGGAAGGACAGAGACACGGGGGCAGGATGGAGACACAAAGGCAGAATGGGGACACAGGGGGCAGTATGGAGACACACGGGGCAGGACAGACACGGGGCAGGATGGAGACACAAGGGCAGAATGGAGACACATGGGGCAGGATGGAGACTCAAGGGGCAGGATGGAGACATGGGGCAGGATGGAGACACAAGGGACAGGACAGAGACACGGGAGGCAGGATGGAGAAACAAGTGCAGAATGGAGACACGGGGCAGGATGGAGACACAAGGGGCAGGATGGAGACACAAGGGGCAGGATGGAGACACAAGGGGCAGGACGGAGACACGGGGGCAGGATGGAGACACGAGGGCAGGATGGAGACATGGGGCAGGAATATGGGGCAGGATGGAGACAGATGGGGCAGGATGAAGATACATGCTGTGGGATCATGGGGCAGAATGGAGACATGGGGCAGGATGGAGACACATGGTGCAGAAGCATGGGGCAGATGGGGCAGGATCATGGGACAGATGGGGCAGGATTATGGAACAGATGTTGCAGGATGGGACATCACATGGTAGCAGAATGGATACTCATGAGGGCAGGATGGGAGAAGATATGGCTGGAGCCAGGAATGAGACACATGCGGGCCAGGATTGGGGATATTATTATCATAGGGGTTAATTAAGGGATATTATTACTGCAGTAATGTATTTATTTTATTTTTTGAGTATACTATTTTAAATGGGGGGCGGTCCTGTTACTGTGCAGAGCGACACTATGTAACCTTTTTTTCTTCATATGGAATAGTGTAGAAGTTGGGGAAAAAAATTAAGTAATGTGTTCTGCAAGTGGTGCTCTAGATAACTGTGTTATTTTCTGCAGAGATGAGCACTGGCTGGAAGAAGTGATGGCGGTCTTTGCTGGATGAAGATGAAAAGTGAAGATGAAGGACTTCACCTAGAGAAGTCACTGGTGAGTCAATGTGTTACCTGTACACTGACACTATACCCTGTATACTATATACAGAGGTCCTGTGTACAATGTCACCAATGATCACTGTATTACCTGCCAATCTACAATCTGGTTTCCGCCCCCATCTCAACTGTCCCACCTCATCTGTCTCAACTGAGACAGCCCTGGCCAAAATTACCAGTGACCTACTTACAGTCAAAGCTAATGGACAATACTCTATATTCCTCCTCCTAGACCTGTCCTCTGCTTTCAACACAGTTGACCACTGCCTCCTACTACAGATCCTCTCCTCCTTTGGCATCAAAGACCTCCCCCTATCCTGGATCTCCTCATACCTTTCAGCGTCTCCCACTCCCACACTACCTCCTCATCCCGCCCTCTCTCTGTTGGAGTCCCCCAAGGCTCTGTTCTAGGACCCTTACTCTTCTCAATCTATACACTTAGCCTGGGACAACTCATAAAGTCCTATGGCATCCAGTACCATCTATATGCTGATGACACTCAGATCTACCTCTCTGGCCCAGAAGTCACCTCTCTGCTGTCCAGATTCCCGAAGTGTCTATTAGCCATTGCTCCTTCTTTTCCTCTCGCTTCCTCAAACCCAATGTGGAGAAATCTGAACTCATCATCTTTCCTCCATCTCATAGATCTTCCTTACCTGACCTATCTATAGCAATTAGCGACATCACGCTTTCCCCCATACCGGAAGTCCGCTGCCTCAAATTAACCCTTGACTCTGCCCTGTCCTTCAAACCGTACATCCAAGCTCTTTCCACCTCCTGTCGCCTTCAGCTGAAAAATATCTCAAGAATTTGTCCTTTCCTCAACCGTCAATCTACTAAAATGCTTGTGCATGCCCTCATCATCTCCTGCCTTGACTACTGCAACATCCTTTTCTGTGACCTCCCTGCTAACACCCTTGCACCTTTCCAGTCCATCCTTAACTCTGCTGCACAACTATTTCATTTCTCTCCTTGCTACACCTCCGCTTCCCCCCTCTGCAAATCTCTTCACTGGCTCCCATTCCCTCAGCGTAGCCAGTTAAAATTACTAATACTGTCCTACAAAGCCATCCATAACCTGTCTCCTCCATATATCTCTGAACTAATCTCGTCTCGAGATATCTTCCCTCACATAATCTCTGGTCCCCCCCAAGACCTCCTTCTCTCCTCCACTCTCCTCCCCGAAGAAGGACGGTTCGAAACGCACGTCGGGGCGGATGCGCTGGGTGCCGGTCCATATCCATTATCCCGCACTTACCTGGTAAATATTACCTCTCACCGCCATTACCATTCACTATGCTAAGGCTGGGTTGCTAAGGCTGAGCTGCAAACACTGGATTGCGCTGTTTTTTTTTCGCATACTGTCTAGCACTTAGGCTAATTTATTGTTAGTGAGGACTTACTATATCTATATATATAGCATCCAGAATTCTTGGCAATAGGATATTATGGTTATATTATGGTCATACTGGCATTTTTGTGTAGCATTGGCGGCCTCACTAGGAGATTTTTGGTGTAAGGGAAGGTGGAGGGGAGGGTGACCTACCTTGAAATTTGTGATTACTGTTATCCCCTGTATATGGTACCAGGTCCTGGCGTGGCCAATTGTTTTTATTGCATTACATGATGTGATCAATTCTGTACATGTACTTCTCGTATCCCCATACACTATATTTTATCAATAAAGTTTTTATATTTTTCTATAAGCAACAAATGACCTTGATATCATCATTTGTGTAGTATGTATATCCAGTCTTGATGATGGGTTGAAATAGTCCAGATATTCTAAGACACATGATTGTGATGTTAATTTCAAAATGTGTGGTTGTTATCTAACAAGGTATTATCTAGTAGTAGTAATATTTCCGGGACTCATCGCCCATGTGTTCGGTGAGTGGTGGCAGCGCCTATGAGCAGGTGTGTGGCCTGGGTCGGTGTGTGATTTATGCTCCCATTACAGCATAGGAAAGAGGTTGAATGCTGGACTGAGAGAGGGGAGATAGATTAACCCTTGCAGGCACAACCCCAAGTCGCATGCTGAGAAGTGGGTACGTGACAAAATGGTAGCAGCATGGTGGGATCCGTGACAATAGGCAGTTTTAATTTTTAATCCTCTTGGGATCATTTATTGTTCTATATATGTTCCCAAAGTTTTTCGGTTCCACCACATACAGGTCTACTGATTTCCCTTTTTTTCCCAGTTATGCATTAGCTCTTTGATTTCTAATGCTGGGATTGCATTGGATCTCATCTGTTTGGGTCTATATTTTTCTAACTTGTTATTTATTCCCCTGATCATTGAAAATTATTTGTGATATAAGAGACTGATTTTCTATGATCACTTTTGGGATGCATTTACTGGCATAATATCACGAAATATACTCTTCACGTGCCACCCATACTGATTTTTGAGTGAGAGTTTTTTTGGAAATTTTGATCTGGAGAAATTGTTCAATATAAAAGCAACTTTATTGTTAATATCCATATCTATCCTGCATTATTATCATTATCTTGCTTGGCCAATTTTTTAAATAGATGTATTGTTTGTTGTATTTATACTCAGTTTTTACACGTTATAACGCTATCCTATCTTTGTCCTGGGTCTAACCACACAACTAGTGGTATCAGGGATAGTTAGGGAAATTGAGGGTCAGATGGCTCGTGAGTGGTGGAGCCATTGACGTGTAGGAATAGGGCGCCAACCTCCAATGATAGGAGGGCTCAGTATAAGGAGGAGTTGAGAATGGTAAGACATCAATTTATCTTTTGATTGGTTATATTTTATCCATAAACCAGTCCTACATACTTATTGGCCAACAATTTTTAATCTCATAGACAATTTATCACTGTATTTTGACACCTACACCCTCAAGATGCAAGATATATTGACGGTGCCTATCTTCTTCTGTTCTCTTGTCCCTGTTATGTCCAAACCATAGGGACAATTATGGACATTAGGATACAGATGACGAATGAGTGGGAGCACCACTACCATATTGAATCTAGCGTGCCAACCTCCACAGACAGGAAGCGTGAGCTTAGGGAATGCTAAGGACAGCTTTTTTCCAAATTCTTGTCAGCACGGCAATGGACCACAGGTAACATTGACTTGGGGGACCCACTGTTCAGCTTCATGCAAATATTATATTACTGTATTTCGCAAATTTAGTTTTGTTTCTATATAGCAATAAACTAGGCAGATTGTATGAATGATGAGATCTTTCTTTTGTCTGTACAGAGTGAATTAATGTATTGACCACCTACTGCTCATGTTGGGGTTAAGTGGCTCACTCTTGCATAGGGGCCCACTGGAGGATTCTCCTGTTCTCCAGCGGGCAGTCCAAGACTAGACCTCAGAGTAGGGTACCACAGAATGTTGTCTTTTATAACTTATTAATGTAGTTTATGTACTAGGACGCAGATATCTCATGCTGCTATGCAACAGAAACTCATGTTTGCACTTATATACTTAGGATAATACTGGGTTAACAATATGTCAAAGTGAAATGGTGCCTTTTAGGAAAATTCTAGAAAGAAACTATAGATGGAAATCATATCAGGTGCTCCTGCTCCCTTAACAGGGTGGAGTCAAAGTGTATGTGAAGTCCTCCTGGAACAGATAAAGAACAGAGAAGTGTGTGAGGAAAGATGCCCATGAGAACGCAGCTAAGGCATATAATTGAATAGGCCGTGTCTATATCCTCAGGATTAGAAATAGAAGTAGCTGTGGAGGATATCCACTAAATAAAACGTAACTTTTAATATATATAAATTAATAAAAAACTAGGATCCTAACCAACACATATATAGACATTGAACAATGTGCTCAAGTGAAACAGTGCTCAAGATAAAAAATTGGAGCAGTCTTACCAATTAGACGGACATGAAAGGAACCCCCTCACGCTTCTGTAAGGGGAGTGGTATCAAGAATAAACATAAGACTGGAGGGTAGGAAAAAGATGTGTCACTACTATCTTCCCTGTAAGCCCCCCTAAAGAGCTCCTGCCCTAACAAGGACAGGCCCCAAATAAGTCCTGCTATGGACACCCACCAACCAAAGAAAAAAAAAAAAAAAAGAAACAGGATGAATGCAATGTCTCTATCTCCCAACGCGTTTCAACTCCAATAGGGGAGAATCATCAGGGGAGTTCTATTTAGTGCAAGGCAATAACCAGTGGGTCCGTTCAAATAGTCCAAGAAAAAGGTTCATTCAAATGGAGTCCGTATAGGTCCATATAGAGTCCGTGCCCTTAAGGGATCCGCAGTGGCAATGAGTCCCAAAATACAGTCCCCAGGTATCGACTGTGTCCGCAGCCTGGAGTGAGTCCCTTCATACTGATCAAAATGCTCCCCCTATGTAGCCCCTAAATACCAAACAGCTGTATAGGATAGTACCTTGATTAGAAGATCGGCGTTATACATCCGGTTCTGTCACCGCATGGTGGAATAGCTCCGGCCGCCGTAGCGCTTGTCACCGGAAGTGCCAGCGCCATTTTGAAAACGTCATATCCCTCCTCCATATTGGTGGAGCACAGCGCTCCCCACAGCCGGATATTCCCTCGCACAGTATCGGCCGCTGTAACGCCTGTAACCGGAAGTATCGGCGCCATATTGGGAGCGTCACGTCCGGTCACCATGTTAGTGAAGCCCAGTACTCCCATCAGGCGGAGGCTGGGTGAAGTGAATACGGCAGTGTCGGCCTTATTTCAAGAGCGTCGCCTATGCCCACCATGCAGATGGCGTCCAGCGCTCCCATGTATAAGGAGCGGCAACGCCATATTAAGGGCGTCCTTTACGCTTACTATAATGTTGTAGCCCAGCGCTTCCATTCGCCGGAGGGCACCAGCGTATCCCACATATATAATAAAGCATGATATTAACCCCATAGATACCCGGTAAAGATGTGCCTAAAAGCTCCTACATAGGTATACGTGCACTCAATCCGCATATACCCGTGGAAAATGTAAATATACATCATCTTTATGTATCTTTTATATAGTGGTCAAGAACCTATAGTATATCGATCCATATAGTGGTAGTAAGGGCAGTAAGGAGAAAGAAAAAGAGGGGGGAAGGCATACAAGGAAGGGTCAAAAATAAATAAAAGAGCACCCCAAGTAGGATAAAAGTTGGGTCCTAGAAGTGAAACCCCTTCAAGGCTTAATTGGAAAGAGAATCCCCAATAGGACCCCAATCTATATAGCCACAAGGTTTCTGATAGGAAGGGACAGTAGTCCCATAACCATATAGTAAATTTCAAATATGACAATTTTGTTTTCTTTGGCTGTTCCCTAGAAACAACAGGCCCATAACAGCACATGAAGTATATAAATGTCAAACGTGATCAATCAGATATATGAAGTCAAGACTTGATATAAGTAACGTAATTTCAAGGCCCCTATCTATAAAGTAAGGAGTGACATAGATTGAACCAGCCCAATAGAAAGAGGGAAAGAGAGGAGAAAAAGGAGGGAGGGAAAGGAACTATCTTGAGACAAGAGCAACATATGAGGAGGTTATATTACAAAAAACATCCAAAATTAATCTGTTCATTCAGGCCTCTAGGGTAGCAAGTATCCAGGGTGAATATCCAGTTTGCCTCTCTCTGGAGTAACAATCTGTCAAGATCTCCACCTCTCACCGGCATATCAATCCTGTCGATACCCATAAATCGTATGGCTCTGACATCTCCCCCGTGCATACTGTTGACATGTTTTGCAACCGGGGTGTCTCTATGGTTTCGTATGTCACCTAAGTGTTCCCCCACCCTCCTCCTAAATTCTCTTATAGTTTTCCCAACATAGGTAATGCCACATTCACATAAAGCCCTATATATGACTCCTGTACTCCTACAATTGACAAATTGCTTAAGTTTGAAGGTCTCCTGTGTGTTTTCATTAAAAAACTCTTTACCCGTGCATACAGAGTTATGGCTGACTGAAGCCAAAGATATTTTTTCAGAGAAGGAGTTCTCTCAAAAAAAGTACACACCCACCTATACTTCAGCATTTAAGGATCTAAATAGGATCTATAGGGAACAGATAGTATCGTGGTGGGAACTACAAAGTTTAGAGAATTATATACAAAACGGTATCGTCCCAAGGGGACTACGTATTCCCCTACTTCCAGCTATACGGTGCAGGACCCCCCAACTTATGAGCCTCTGGGAAAAAGAGGCTACTTGCAGTTCTCTGAGGTTTATGCAAATATTGGCAAGTGAGGAAAAAATAAATCTTGAAAAATTAAACAATAAACTCAAAGAGCAGATTGAGATCACCAAAAAATTCAAGTCTGAGAGTGATTTTACAGTAAAAGAAAGTCAACTACAAAACTCTATTGAAAAGTTTCAATATAACCTCAAAGAGAGAAAGCATAAGCAATACCTCAGAGACCTGCAAGATTTTAAAGAGGGGAAAATTTATCAGACAACAGCAGAAAGAACAGAGAGGGACAGGGAGACCGATCTGTCCTCTACCGAAACGGATATCTCGGACACTGAGGGTAGAAACAACTACTCTAGAGGCCGCCAAAGGGGGAGGGGGGGCGGTTACCGGAGAGGTAATAGATATCAAGTCCCTAATCTAAGAACCGGTTTTTTAGACCGACCTTATCAGCTCCGGAGCCAGAACCCCTTCAACAGGGAGGAGAGTCACAGGTTTTAAATCTATCCAGTAGACAGTTAACTGGAGCAGAGATGGCAGTACTGTCTAAAGGACTCTCATTCGTCCCAAGTACGGATCTTAAGATCTTTGATATAGTCAAGGATCTCAACCTCTTTGTCCGAAAACTAAGGTGGCACAAATTCTTCAAACTAAAAGATAAAAAAATGTGTGGTGACCTTAATATCCCACAAGACCTGTTGTCTGATGTTCGCCTGCTGGCGGATTTAGACACCATAGCTGATAATAGCAATGGGCAGGGTCCGTTTACCCGATTGAAAAATCCAAGTAAAAAAATGGCACCAATAGGAGGTGATCTATCTGCGATAGATGTTTTTCTTAATCTAAGCATCACTGATATCAAAAAACATGCGATGAACCATACCAGACATAATCTAACTAGGGAACAGATTACAGCATTGCGTAATTTGGAAACGGATACATCTCTTGTTCTGAAACCCTCTGACAAGGGCGGAAATGTGGTCGTGATGGATGTGGACAAATACAGGACTCTGTGCTTGTCCCTCTTAAATGATCGTACCACATATACACGGGTGATTACAAACCCCACTAGTGATTGTGTCAGGACCCTAGGGGTGATCCTTAAAAAAGCAAAGGATGATATGCTGATTAGTGAAGATGAATTATCCTTCCTTCTACCTCGTCATCCGGTAATGGCCACGTTTTATGCCCTGCCAAAGGTCCATAAGGGGATGGACCCCTTGAGGGGCAGACCCATCGTGTCCGGTATAGGGAGTATTGGACAAAATATTGGCATCTATTTGGATGATGTACTTAGACCATTTGTAGTGTCACTCCCATCTTATATCAGGGACACGATGGATCTGCTTCGCAAATTGGAGGGCATTTCCCTGGAACCAGACACTTTGCTTGCCAGCATTGATGTGGAGGCCCTGTACTCCTCAATCCCACATGAACAAGGGATTGGGGGAGTACACCACTTTCTCAAAACTAGGGCTTGCCAGTTTGATGCACACAACAAGCTCATCCTAACCCTCCTGGAATATGTACTCACTAACAATTTTTTTACTTTTGATGGCAAGACCTTCCACCAGCTCAGGGGCACCGCTATGGGGAATCCCTGTGCGCCCACTTACGCAAATTTGTTCCTGGGCTGGTGGGAGGATTGCATTGCCTTCTCAGAGTTGCATACTAAGTACCTGGCCCATATTGATTTATGGGTCAGGTATATTGATGATATTTTTGTTATCTGGAGGGGGACCAGAGATGAGTTCAGTCAATTCATTGGGCTGCTTAATCATAACGATGTGGGTCTCAAATTTACTTTTGACATACAGGATTACCAGATACCTTTTTTGGATATGTTGATATCTAAATCACAGGGAGGGGACCGGCTAGAGAGCACGATATATAGGAAACCCACTGCAACTAATTCGTTACTAAGATGGGACAGTAACCACCCATACTCCCTGAAGAAAGGCATTCCAAAAGGCCAATATTTGCGACTACGACGTAATTGTTCTAGTCAGAGAGATTTCAAAATTATGGCCGATGATCTAAGACAGAGATTTCAGGCCAGAGGGTACCCAGATCGGATCCTACGGGAAGCATTTCAACATGCTATTAAGCAAGATAGGGAGAGCCTTTTAACACCTCGAAGGGAGGAGACTGAATCAACAAAGGTGACGAGAATTATTTGTACATATGACAATGGGGCACCATCAGTCAAAAATATCATAAAAAGACACTGGGACATCCTCAAGATGGATGAAGACTTGAGAGACACTCTGGGGAAGGAACCAGTAATTACATACCGCAGAGCCAAGACACTAGGTGACAGATTGGTACATAGTCACTTTAGTGCACCCAGGGAAACAACTTGGCTCCCGCAGAGACCAGCGGGATGCTTTAGGTGTAGTGGGTGTATAGCGTGCAATTCTGTATGCACGGGTAAAGAGTTTTTTAATGAAAACACACAGGAGACCTTCAAACTTAAGCAATTTGTCAATTGTAGGAGTACAGGAGTCATATATAGGGCTTTATGTGAATGTGGCATTACCTATGTTGGGAAAACTATAAGAGAATTTAGGAGGAGGGTGGGGGAACACTTAGGTGACATACGAAACCATAGAGACACCCCGGTTGCAAAACATGTCAACAGTATGCACGGGGGAGATGTCAGAGCCATACGATTTATGGGTATCGACAGGATTGATATGCCGGTGAGAGGTGGAGATCTTGACAGATTGTTACTCCAGAGAGAGGCAAACTGGATATTCACCCTGGATACTTGCTACCCTAGAGGCCTGAATGAACAGATTAATTTTGGATGTTTTTTGTAATATAACCTCCTCATATGTTGCTCTTGTCTCAAGATAGTTCCTTTCCCTCCCTCCTTTTTCTCCTCTCTTTCCCTCTTTCTATTGGGCTGGTTCAATCTATGTCACTCCTTACTTTATAGATAGGGGCCTTGAAATTACGTTACTTATATCAAGTCTTGACTTCATATATCTGATTGATCACGTTTGACATTTATATACTTCATGTGCTGTTATGGGCCTGTTGTTTCTAGGGAACAGCCAAAGAAAACAAAATTGTCATATTTGAAATTTACTATATGGTTATGGGACTACTGTCCCTTCCTATCAGAAACCTTGTGGCTATATAGATTGGGGTCCTATTGGGGATTCTCTTTCCAATTAAGCCTTGAAGGGGTTTCACTTCTAGGACCCAACTTTTATCCTACTTGGGGTGCTCTTTTATTTATTTTTGACCCTTCCTTGTATGCCTTCCCCCCTCTTTTTCTTTCTCCTTACTGCCCTTACTACCACTATATGGATCGATATACTATAGGTTCTTGACCACTATATAAAAGATACATAAAGATGATGTATATTTACATTTTCCACGGGTATATGCGGATTGAGTGCACGTATACCTATGTAGGAGCTTTTAGGCACATCTTTACCGGGTATCTATGGGGTTAATATCATGCTTTATTATATATGTGGGATACGCTGGTGCCCTCCGGCGAATGGAAGCGCTGGGCTACAACATTATAGTAAGCGTAAAGGACGCCCTTAATATGGCGTTGCCGCTCCTTATACATGGGAGCGCTGGACGCCATCTGCATGGTGGGCATAGGCGACGCTCTTGAAATAAGGCCGACACTGCCGTATTCACTTCACCCAGCCTCCGCCTGATGGGAGTACTGGGCTTCACTAACATGGTGACCGGACGTGACGCTCCCAATATGGCGCCGATACTTCCGGTTACAGGCGTTACAGCGGCCGATACTGTGCGAGGGAATATCCGGCTGTGGGGAGCGCTGTGCTCCACCAATATGGAGGAGGGATATGACGTTTTCAAAATGGCGCTGGCACTTCCGGTGACAAGCGCTACGGCGGCCGGAGCTATTCCACCATGCGGTGACAGAACCGGATGTATAACGCCGATCTTCTAATCAAGGTACTATCCTATACAGCTGTTTGGTATTTAGGGGCTACATAGGGGGAGCATTTTGATCAGTATGAAGGGACTCACTCCAGGCTGCGGACACAGTCGATACCTGGGGACTGTATTTTGGGACTCATTGCCACTGCGGATCCCTTAAGGGCACGGACTCTATATGGACCTATACGGACTCCATTTGAATGAACCTTTTTCTTGGACTATTTGAACGGACCCACTGGTTATTGCCTTGCACTAAATAGAACTCCCCTGATGATTCTCCCCTATTGGAGTTGAAACGCGTTGGGAGATATAGAGACATTGCATTCATCCTGTTTCTTTTTTTTTTTTCTTTCTTTGGTTGGTGGGTGTCCATAGCAGGACTTATTTGGGGCCTGTCCTTGTTAGGGCAGGAGCTCTTTAGGGGGGCTTACAGGGAAGATAGTAGTGACACATCTTTTTCCTACCCTCCAGTCTTATGTTTATTCTTGATACCACTCCCCTTACAGAAGCGTGAGGGGGTTCCTTTCATGTCCGTCTAATTGGTAAGACTGCTCCAATTTTTTATCTTGAGCACTGTTTCACTTGAGCACATTGTTCAATGTCTATATATGTGTTGGTTAGGATCCTAGTTTTTTATTAATTTATATATATTAAAAGTTACGTTTTATTTAGAGGAAAGATGCCCAGCAGACATGTTGTTGTAAAGAGGAGAACCGGGCCGCGGGTACCTGTCCTATGCTGGGTCCGGAACTGTCGGGGCTGTCTACTCTGTTGTCTGGGGGAAGGAGTAAGAGACTGGACAGACCTTTGCACTCAGAAATAGGGGTGTGGCTAAGTGGCAACAGCCACAGCGTGCGCGGAAGCAGTCAGTCTTAGCGGGAGCAGGCAGCACAGAAGTGCTCTAGCCCTTGAGCACCGGGGCTGCACTAGCCCGCATCCGTATACTCCCGCCTTGACCATCGAGGATTGCAGAGAGAGAAGAGCAGTGCACCCGGTAACTGGCAGTGAGCGAGGTGCCGTGTGCTTCGTGACCGTGAGTACAACGCACGTGCTGCAGAGAGAGAACCGGTTACTGGACAGACGTTTGTGGCCCACCTTACCACCATATACCTTCCCACTCACGGGGGGCCCTGATCGTGCTGCAGCCTTGTTTCCTCCAGCTGCATATGTTCATGGACTAGGGGCTTAGCGGAAGGTACCGGAGACAACCACTGCCGCCAGAAGACGGACCGCCATCACCAGCTGAATCTCTTCGGACAAACACTGCGCAAGCCGGTGACGGCGCTACCAACCCCCAAGTGGTACCTGCATTCTGAATAACTTCTGACACGATAAGTGCATCACAGAACTACTGTCACTTTGTTTATTTACCCTGTATATTCTTCGCAATTGGACTGCTATTCCCCTGTTTAACCCTTCTTCTCCCTGCGAGGAGTTAACCCCCTGTTAAATTAAAACTGTTAAATTTGTTAACCCTTGCTTTGCCTTCTGTCTGTCTCTGCATCCCGCAACCTGCTTGCATTGCAATGGCTTGAAGCTGAGGAGACAACATATGTACCCAGACTTCCTTCTCCTCTACAAACAAACAGCCTGAAGAAGCTGAAGAAGCAGGTAGGAGAGTCCATAACTTCTGTATATAAGAAATTAAGGACTCAGCTGCAGTTAGTTAGATAGTTGTGAATGAGTATTATACAGTAGCGTATATACAGATAAGAGGAGGTTAGAAATCAGCGCACCTAATATGTATAACTGCACCTGGGCCTTGTTTGAGAATGACCACCTCACTTTACCGTAACTTTGCTGCAATAGAATTGATCCTACACACAGTAACCAATATGTTGGATATATCTGTGTATTCTTGCAAGTAAATATTTACAATAATTCCTGCGTCATCCCTGTTCTCGTGACTATTTGGAGTGCACCACATTACGCCATACTATCAGGAATCAGAGGTTAATGCACCCTGGCGACACAAACGTTTCCCTTTTTGTTAGTACCGTGGCAGAGTTGTAACTTCCGTACACCTCAGGGTATTAAACATATCGAAAAGAGAAAAGAGAAGTTTGTAAGACGAACAACTAGATTATCAAAATTAATTGAAGGTCTTTCTTGTAGAAATTAGAAATGTATATTTGAGAAAGGTTGAATTTGTTGAACTTGATGGACCTGTACTTTTTTCAGCCTATGTAGATCCCATATTTTGCGGATTTTAAGATGCACCAGATTATAAGATGCTCCAAGATTTTAGATGAGGAAAATAGAAAAAAAAATTGAAGCAAAAATGTGGACATGACTCACTGTTATGGGGGGATCTGCTGCTGATACTGTTTTGGGGGTAATGTCCCCCAATTCTGTACTAATATTCCCAATGGGGTATTGTCTAGAGGAAGATGAGTGACACCAGACTCAACAATGCAGAGCAGCTGAAGGCTGCTATCAAAGCAACCTGGGCTTCCATAACACCTCAGCAGTGCCACAGGCTGATCGCCTCCATGGCACATCGCATTGATGCAGTAATTGATGCAAAAGGAACCCCAACCAAGTATTGAGTGCATTTACTGGACATACATTTCAGTGGGCCAACATTTCAGATTTTAAGATCATTTTTCAAGCAGGTGTTATATAGTATTATAATTTAGTGAGATAATGACTTTTGGCTTTTCGTTGGCTGTAAGCCATAACCATCAACATTAACAGAAATAAACACTTGAAATACATCATTCTATTTGTAATGACTCTATATAATATATGAGATTCACTTTTTGTGTTGAGGAACTGAAATAAAATAACTTTTTGATGATATTATAATTTTGTGAGATGCACCTGTAACTGAGGGATTAGTATGCTGCAGCATATGATCACCACCTAGCTTTCCAGAGTAACCCACAAAGTCAATGACTCTCTGCTCTGCCACAATTTTCCAAAAGTAATGGTTGCCCCCTTCCAGTTGAGGTTGCATCCCATGTGACCCATTGCCAGTACTGTCTCATCTGGCAAATTTCCATGATGGGCAGTCTAGCCTTCATACTGGGATAAAACCCAACTGCTCTGTTCTCTCTAAAAAAACACTCTGAAACTAGGGTATGGCCAGGATAAGTTTTCCAACAGGTCCAACTACACATAATTAGAAAATCATCAAAAAGTTAATTTATTTCAGTTCTTCAATACAAAAAGTGAAGCTCATAGATTATATAGAATCATTACAAACATAGTGTTCTATTTCAAGTGTTTATTTCTGTTAATGTTGATGATTTTGGCTTACAGCCAATGAAAACCCAAAAGTCATTAACTCAGTAAATTAGAATACTTTATAACACCAGCTTGAAAAATTATTTTAAAATCCGAAAAGTTGGCCTACTGAAATGTATGTTCATTAAATGCACTAAATATTTGGCTGTGGCTCCTTTTACATCAATTACTGCATCAATGTGGTGTGGCATGGAATTGATCAGCCTGTGGCACTGCTGAGGTGTTATGGAAGCCCAGGTTGCTTTGATAGCAGCCTTTGGCTCATCTGCATTGTTGGGTCTGGTGTCTCATGTTCCTCTTGACAATACCTCATAGATTTTCTATGGGGTTAAGTTCAGGCGAGTTTGCTGGTCAAGCACAGTGATACTGTTGTTTGTGAACTAGGTACTGGCACTTTTGGCAGTGTTAACAGGTGCCAAGACCTGCTGGAGAACAAAATTTCCATTTCCAAAAAGCTTATCAGCAGAGGGAAGTATGAAGTGCTCTAAAATTTCCTGGTAAACGGCGGCGCTGACTTTGGTCTTGATAAAACGCAGTGGACCTACACCAGCAGATGACATGGCTCCCCAAACCATCACTGATTGTGGAAACATCACACTAGACCTGAAGAAGCTTGGATTGTGCCTTTCCACTCTTCCTCCAGACTCTGGGACCTTGATTTCCAAATGAAATGCAAAATTTACTTTCATCTGAAAACATCACCTTGGACCACTGAGCAACAGTCCAGTTCTTTCTCTCCTTGGCCCAGGTAAGACACTTCTGGCGATGTCTATTGGTCATGAGTGACTTGACACAAGGAATGCGACACTTGTAGCCCATGTCCTGGATACCTCTGTGTGTGAAGCAATGATTCCAGCAGCAGTCCACTCCTTGTGAATCTTCCCAAATTTTTGAATGGCCTTTTTTTTAACAATCCTTTCAATGCTGCAGTTATCCCAGTTTCTTGTGTACCCTTTTCTACCACATTTTTTCCTTCCACTCAACTTTCCATTAATATGCTTGGATACAGCACTCTGTGAACAGCCAGCTTCTTTAGCAATAACCTTTTGTGGCTTACTCTCCTTGTGGAGTGTGTCAATGACTGCCTTCTGGACATCTGTCATGTCAGCAGTCTTCCCCATGATTGTGGAACCTATTGAAACAGACTAAGGGACCTTCTTAAATGCTTAGGAAGCCTTTGCAGGTGTTTTTGTTAATTATTTTATTTTACTGATTTAATAACTTTGGGTTTTTTGGGTTTTCATTGACTGTAAGCCATAATCATCAACATTAACAGAAATAAACACTTGAAATAGATCACTCTGTTTGGCTTTATTTTTCTGTGAATGTTGTCAGTACCTTTCAATAGACAGAACCTCAGGGCATTGATTCAAACTGTCAAACTTAAAATACAACTTTCAATCACACAACAGCTTTCATTTTATTCCAATTTAAAAAATAAAGTTTTACTATGGGCAACAAAGACAGATTTTTTTTTAGACCGGCAGTCTCAAACAGGTGGCCCATGAGGCTGCATCATGTGGCCCTCAGGCAACGTAGATTGTCCTCGATCCAGGGCACTGCCAATGCGAGCACTTTTTTTCAGTTGAATGTGTGTCCTTGAATGTATCTTGGCCAAACAAGCTCTCTACCCCGCAACCAATGCCAGCCACTGGACAATCAGAGGCTGGCAGCATGCCTGTCACGGTCGGTGTATGACGTCACTTCCATGGGCCGCCTCGGTTGTGGGAGAGAAGAGGACGCTGTTTGCTGAGGGAAGTCAGGTGAGAAAAAAACATAGTTCTGACATTTTGATTTTTTTTTCTCGTTACGCCATTTAGTAATCTGGTTAGTTTTTTTTTATATTGATTCTGAACTTGGCAATACCAAATATGTGTATATTTGATTTTTTTTTTATTGTTATATTTTGATTGGGGCGAAAGGGGGATGATTTGAAGTTTTATATTTTTAAAAACTTTTTTTTTACTTTTTGCATGTTTCAATAGTCTCCATGGGGGACTATAAGCTGCTCTACTTCGATCGCCTCTGCTACACACAATTGATGATCAGATCGCCTGTGTGTAGCAGAAATGCTCACTTGCTAGCAATCTGGCTACAATAACCAAAGCTTAATGGGTTTCTGGGCGTGATTGCGCAATACCGGAGTTTACTCTCTGTAACTTTCTTCCTGACATGCGCAGTGTAAACAGTGGGACGCTGGTTTTCAGCGTCACGTGTCATAAACTGATGGGGTTAGTCCAATACTATGATTAATTTGAAAACAGCTTGCCTTAATGATCAATTGTGTTCATTTATATATTTAACTCACTGTATTGAATATTTGATCATCATCCTGCACTATATCACTTTATATAATCACTAGATGGCAGCCCGATTCTAAAGAATCGGGAGTCTAGAATCCATATATACTTGAAATTCGGCAGGAGCTTGAAGAGCAACGTCACTGGGCCCGCCTCCACGCAGTAGAAACTTGCTGTGAGGTAAAAATTCAAAAATCACACCAAAATGGCGGGCGGAGTGTGTCACAGTACGGCACGTTTCTGATTGGTCGCTCGCAGCAGGCGGCAACCAATCAGACACTGGACACTGTTGACGTCACTTATCTCCGGACATTAGCTCCGGACATTATCTCCGGACATTATCTCCGGACATTATCTCCGCACATTAGCTCCGGACATTAGCTCCGGACATTAGCTCCGGACAAAGCCACGGAAGTTGGCACAAATTGCAGGAAGTAGTATTCTAGGCAATTAATCTCCGGACATTAGCTCCGGACATTAGCTCCGGACATTAGCTCCGGACATTAGCTCCGGACAAAGCCACGGAAGTTGGCACAAATTGCAGGAAGTAGTATTCTAGGCAATTATATATTAGATGTGTAGACATTTGAATATGTGAATCATGATTGTATTATTGATACACTGATGTAAAAAATGATATTGCTGCTAAATGATTTGTCAATTTGGTTGCCTTAAATACTCTGCACATGCACTTTTGTAACTGCTTGAGTAAGGTCCACACCTAGGACCAAATTGTCACCACGTGGGCTAATAAAAAAACACTTTTCAAATGCATGGTGTGCTGCTTCAACTTTTTATGGATCTATGACAACTATAGAGGTCTGCTGGAGACCTCTGGTTGTCATGCTGACCCATACGTGACCTGCGATGACGTGACAGGGTCACCGATGGGCAGGATTAGTGACGCGCTTCCGGTAAGCGCGAGTTAAATGCTGCTGATAGAAATTGAGAGTGGCATTTAACTAGTTAACAGCCATGGGTGGATCGCGATTCCACCCGTGGCTGTTGCGGGCACATGTCAGCTGTATATATCAGCTGACATGTGCCCGGAAAGGTGTAGGCTCAGCGCCGGAGCCCGCACCAAACAGGGGGAGTTCGACATCGGCGTACTATTACGCCCCATGTTGGAAAGGGGTTCATGTATGAAAAAAATTGGGGGACAAAAAACAATGGAAAAAAATGGAACAAAAAATGTCAAAATAAAGTATTAAAAAGTAATCAAAAATATTTTTCCTCTAAAAATGCTGTTTTATGTACTAGGTAAAGTAAACGAAGAAAGTGCACGTTTGTTATTGCGGTGTTGTGAATTCTGTGGTCAGGCTCCCTCCTGTGGTCATGAGTGGTACTTCGGCTGGTTCTGTCCATGAGCTTCCTTTGGTGGATGTGAGTGGGGCTGCGGCTTCTGAGTTTCCTTCCTCAGGTGACGAGGTTAAGTCGTTAGGTGCTGTTCTATTTAACTCCACCTAGTTCTTTGTTCCTGGCCTCCAGTCAATGTTCCAGTATTGGTCTTGCTCTCTCCTGGATCGTTCTTGTGGCCTGTCTGCCCTGCATAAGCTAAGTTCTGCTTGTGTTACTTTTGTTTGCTATTTTTTCTGTCCAGCTTGCTATATTGGTTTGTTTTGCTTGCTGGAAGCTCTGGGACGCAGAGGGAGCACCTCCGTACCGTTAGTCGGTGCGGAGGGTCTTTTTGCACCCTCTGCGTGGTTGTTTGTAGGTTTTTGTGCTGACCGCAAAGCTATCTTTCCTATCCTCGGTCTATTCAGTAAGTCGGGCCTCACTTTGCTAAAATCTATTTCATCTCTGTGTTTGTATTTTCATCTTTACTCACAGTCATTATATGTGGGGGGCTGCCTTTTCCTTTGGGGAATTTCTCTGAGGCAAGGTAGGCTTATTTTTCTATCTTCAGGGTTAGCTAGTTTCTCAGGCTGTGCCCGAGGCGCCTAGGTCTGGTCAGGAGCGCTCCACGGCTACCTCTAGTGTGGTGTGATAGGATTAGGGATTGCGGTCAGCAGAGTTCCCACGTCTCAGAGCTCGTCCTATGTTATTAGTAACTATCAGGTCATTTTTAGTGCTCTTAACCACCAGGTCCATTGTGGTTTTAAATCACCAGTTCATAACATTGCGGCATCTGTAACGACCCAAGCTATAAAACTTCTCCCGATGAATGCCATTAAAAAAATAAAATAAAAAAAAGCCCAAAATGTTCAAACAAATGATCAAAAAGGTGTTTATATAAAAATTTGGTATCACTAAAAATGTCATCTCATCCTACATAGAATGTGGCTTGTCAAATTCTAATTTTTCTACAGTACAGACCAAAAGTTTGGACACACCTCATTTAACGATTTTTCTGCATTTTCATGACTATGTAAATTGTACATTCACACTGAAGGCATCAAGACTATGAATTAACACATGTGGAATTATATACTTAACAAAAAAGTGTGAAACAACTGAAAATATGTCTTATATTCTAGGTTTTTCCAAGTTGCCACCTTTTGCTTTGATGACTGCTTTGCACTCTCTTGGCATTCTGTTGATGAGCTTCAAGAAGTAGTCACCGGGAATGGTCTTCCAACAATCTTGAAGGAGTTCCCAGAGATGCTTAGCACTTGTTGGCCCTTTTGCCTTCACTCTGCGGTCCAGCTCATCCCAAACCATCTCGATTGGGTTCAGGTCTGGTGACTGTGGAGGCCAGGTCATCTGGCGTAGCATCCCATCACTCTCCTTCTTGGTCAAATAGCCCTTACACAGCCTGGAGGTGTGTTTGGGGTCATTGTCCTGTTGAAAAATAAATGATGGTCCAACTAATCGCAAACCGGATGGAATAGCATGCCGCTGCAAGATGCCGTGGTAGCCATGCTGGTATAGTATGCCTTCAATTTTGAATAAATCCCCAACAGTGTCACCAGCAAAGCACCCCCACACCATCACACCTCCTCCTCCATGCTTCACGGTGGGAATCAGACATGTAGAGTCCATCCGTTCACCTTTTCTGCGTCATACAAAGACACGGTGGTTGGAACCAAAGATCTCAAATTTGGACTCATTATACCAAAGCACAGATTTACGCTGGTCTAATGTCCATTCCTTGTGTTCTTTAACCCAAACAAGTCTCTTCTGCTTGTTGCCTGTCCTTAGCAGTGGTTTCCTATCAGCTATTTTACCATGAAGGCCTGCTGCACAAAGCCTCCTCTTAACAGTTGTTGTAGAGATGTGTCTGCTGCTAGAACTCTATGTGGCATTGACCTGGTCTCTAATCTGAACTGCTGTTAACCTGCGTTTTTTGTGGCTGGTGACTCGGATAAACTTATCCTCAGAAGCAGAGGTGACTCTTGGTCTTCCTTTCCTGGGGCAGTCCTCATGTGAGTCAGTTTCTTTGTAGAGCTTGATGGTTTTTGCCACTGCACTTGGGGACACTTTCAAAGTTTGCCCAATTTTTCGGACTGACTGACCTTCATTTCTTAAAGTAATGATGGCCACTCGTTTTTCTTTACTTAGCTGCTTTTTTCTTGCCATAATACAAATTATATCAGTCTATTCAGTAGGACTATCAGCTGTGTATCCACCAGACTTCTGCACAACACAACTGATGGTCCCAACCCCATTTATAAGGCAAGAAATCCCACTTATTAAACCTGACAGGGCACACCTGTGAAGTGAAAACCATTCCCGGTGACTACCTCTTGAAGCTCATCAAGAGAATGCCAAGAGTGTGCAAAGCAGTCATCAAAGCAAAAGGTGGCTACTTTGAAGAACCTAGAATATAAGACATATTTTCAGTTGTTTCACACTATTTTTATTAAGAATATAATTCCACATGTGTTAATTCATAGTTTTGATGCCTTCAGTGTGAATGTACAATTGTCATAGTCATGAAAATACAGAAAAATCTTTAAATGAGAAGGTGTGTCCAAACTTTTGGTCGGTACTGTATGTGCGACCCATATACCCAGTCGAGTTTGAGACCCAGTGTTAGACCGTTTTAATAAATGAGACCATTGTTTTCGATGACAAGTTGAATGTTGATGCTTATTTTCTCATTTGTATATGCGCATCAACAGAACATGATAATCCAGGAGAAATGCAGTAATAGAATGAAAGAGCCAACAAATTGGTACAAAAAGTTTATTTAGTAACAGGTTTGTAAACATTTGAGGTAAATTAACATTTACATCAACTTGTCCTTACAGAATTTAATACACAAGGCACTTCCTTAAAGACAGCACTTGAAACAATCTTGCTGCTTTCTTTGAAATTACAAGTCCCTGACTGCCCAGAAAGACTATTTCCTTTTATTATGAGGTTTTGTTATGAAAAAACAAACATCTTTTAGGCAACAATAAACCTCTTTTTAAGCTTTCAGTTGCAACACAAACCTTTATACGTAAATCAATGTATTCTTTGAAATTACATTATTCATGGAAATGTCGTAGATGGGCTGAAATTTCTTCAATATCATACCATTCTTAGATCAAAGTATTATTCCTGTACATTTAGAATATGTATTCCTGACTTAAAGAGGTTCTATAGGAAAAAGTACTGAAGTCCTACCCTTAAGGTACCTTCACACATAACGATTTCGTTAACGATATCGTTGCAACGTCACGCTTTTTGTGACGTAGCAACGATATCGTTAACGAAATCATTATGTGTGACAGCGACCAACGATCAGGCCCCTGCTGGGAGATCGTTGGTCGCTGGGGAATGATCAGGACCTTTTTTTGGTAGCTGATCACCCGCTGTCATCGCTGGATCGGCGTGTGTGACGCCGATTCAGCGATGTGTTCACTTGTAACCAGGGTAAAAAAAACAGTACATACTCACATTCCGATGTCTGTCACGTCCCCAGGCGTCAGCTTCCTTGCACTGACTGTCAGCGCCGGCTGGCCATAAAGCAGAGCACAGCGGTGACGTCACCGCTGTGCTCTGCTTTACGGCCGGCACTGACACAGTCAGTGCGGGAAGCTGACACCGGGGGACGTGACAGACATCGGAATGTGAGTATGTACTGTTTTTGTTTTTTTTAACTTTTACAATGCTAACCAGGGTAAATATCGGGTTACTAAGCGCGGCCCTGCGCTTAGTAACCCGATATTTACCCTGGTTACCGGGGACTTCGGCATCGTTGAAGACAGTTTCAACGATGCCGAAGTCTTTCCCCTGATCGTTGGTCGCTGAGAGAGCTGTCTGTGTGACAGCTCCCCAGCGACCACACAACGACTTGCCAACGATCACGGCCAGGTCGTATCGCTGGTCGTGATCGTTGGTAAGTTGTTTAGTGTAACGGTATCTTTAGAATAGACCATCAATGTGTGGTTGAAGACCAATGTTGGGACCACAACTGATCAGCAGAATAAGGGGGTATCAGTGCTAAACTGAATGATACTGTTGGGGAACTAAGCAGATCCACACATGAGGACTAGTGATGAACGATCGTTCTCTGATAGGGTGTTATCTGGCATGCTCAGGTGCTAACCAAGCATTTTTGGTGTGCTCGAAAAATATCTTCAAGTCCCCACAGCTGCATGTCTCATGGCTGTTCAACAACACATCCTGTTAGGCAAACCCTACATGTGTTACGGCTGTCGAACAGCCGCGAGACATGCAGGCGTGGGGACTCGAAGATATTCAAGCACGCCAAAGTCACTTGGTTAGCACCAAAGCATACTTGGATAACACCTTTTCCGAGGTCATTCGCTCATCACTAATGAGGATGAGTTTGTGCCCTTGGTATTGATGATTGTTGGAAGTCCCGGAAGAAATCTTTGACCTATACTTGCCTAGATATCTCCCTATAATTAGAGAAATAGAAATGTATATTGCAAAACAGTCATATGGGGGAAAGGTTTATTTATTAACACAATAAGTAACTCATTAGCTACACATAACTCTCAGACATACAGTAGGTCATGAGCTCCTACGATAGTCCCTTGCTTCTAATTCTTTGAGCTTCATTGGTATAGTGGACAGGTGTGGGCCACACTGCTAGAACCACCTGAGAAAGTGTAGACACATCCTTGATAAAATCTTTTTGCACATAAATTACAAAAGATCAGTTGCTAATATGGATCTTAATTCAAAGCAATATTCCTTAGTGTTTTTAGAATTATGTAATAGATGAATATTTGCATGAATAATCTGAATCATGGTATCTGGAGAAGTCATTGAAGCCTTCGAAAACATTTGGGAAAATTCATGGCATAAAATAATACAAAATACAATGACAAAATAATTATAATATGAGATATTCATTTAGTTGTGGGAACTGTTGTTTTCAAGGTGCAAATAAGCAAAATAAATTTGAAGAGCTTTAAAATTATTGCAGTCATATATTTAATGAACGGCATTTTGGGGATTATTTTTTGTTTTTTTTTATTCTTTTTCAATTATTTTTTATCTTTTCTTTCAATCATTTTTTATATATAATAGATATTATATAATCATCTAAACAGGTAAAAGGAAATGATTTATTGTAAACACAAGAGGAAGCTTAGAAGTTTATTACATACTGCTTTACTATAGTGTAACTGTCATTAAAGGAGAACTTGCAGCAGAATGTCTGCGTCAGGCTCCTCCCCACTCCATAGACTATCATGAGCAGCAGCTCTCATCTCTTTCTCAGTGATGGGAAAATCTGTCCTTGCTGAATACACATTTTACCAATAAATTGAGAGTAAATGATCAATCCAGAAGGATTAAGGAATAGATTTCTCTGTTTAAAAATATTACAACATTATTGCTTATTTTCATGTGTACTATTAATTTAATTAATTTATAAAATAAAAAAATAATTACTTTTTAAGTTTAAAGTATAAACAGTATCCAGTATCTAGAATTTCATTATTTTACTCTATTTGTATGAAGAAGAAAAATGGTAGACAAAAAGAGATAATTATTTGGCTTAAAATAATGCTAAAATCATATATTTAATTTATGCTTCCCCTGTAGATGGAAAAAAATCTAAAATTAGAAATGAGCCAGATAAAAATTGTAAATGTCAAATTTTACTATTCCCCAAAATGTAAACCATTAAACTAATTACTATTTTTTTTTTCTTTTTTTTTAGTTTGCAGTCTAAATAATCTGACTTTATTTTTAAAACTGTAGAAAACACACAAGGAACATAATTACGCGTCACAAACAACTTTTGTTGAAATTAACACAGAAAAGATGGTGCAACAAATATTCTGGAATAAAGTACTGTCATAAAGCTAAGGAGCCAGGGGCGTAACTATGCTAGGTGCGAGGGGTTGCCATTGCACCCAGACCCTGAAGCATAAGGAACCCTAAAAGGTCCTTTTAGCCCACATGAAAAGACTATTATTGTTAAAAATCTCCGACAGTCGGGGGCCCTGTTTGATATTTTGCATTTGGGACCCACAAGCTTCAAGTTAGGCCGCAGTGAGGAGCTTCTGTGATTTCCTATGATTTTATTTCTAGGCTCAACACATTTTAAGAAAATTTCTCATTTTGTGCAGATTTGCAATTAACAAGTCAAATAGATCACTGAAACACTTTCAGAACCCAAAATTACAAAAATATTGCACACATTTCACAATAAAAATTGGTGCAAAAAAGCATTGGAAGTATAAATCCATGATGTGGGGATTTAGAAAAAGAATATATTATGATGTACATTGGATTTAAATAATTTAGATTTTTTTTTTCTGAAGACACATTTACATAGGTTTCTAATGTTTGCCTTGTAGATTATATATATATATATATATATATATATATATATTCATATAATTGTGAATCATGCAGTTATAACTGCTACAAAGCAGCTAAAATAAGACACCTTTATAGTTTAGGTATAACTTAAAGGGATTTTCCAGGCTTGGGGCTTGATCTTGCACTCATTTTATGTTACTGCAGACTTGTGAGTACTCACAGAGCACAGTGTACACACTGTCAGGATTCTCGGGTGCCAGCCGGTGTGTTACCGCAAGTATACAATTTGCGGTCATGTATCAACTAGACGTGCGCGGCCTTGCTCAATATAAGTGAATGTTGCATGACCCTGCCCCTCTCCCGACGTGGCACTGGACACTCCTTACAGCACGCACTGTGCACGCTGTGAGGATTCACAAGTCTACAGTCACATAGAGTGACTGATGGCTTGATAGCCGATGCTGGACAACCCCTTTAAAGAAGTATTGTCTTTATGAAAATGTTAAATCTCAAAAAAAAAATGTTTCTCAATAAAAGAAAAAAAAGTACCGTAATTTGCGATTTGTCGTGAACTATAAACATTCTGCATTACTTATCATTTTCAAAGGTGCAACTCTTTCTATACTTTAGAAGTCTAAAACAACTCAGTGTTCGATCTAGGTAGATAAAAATCTTCAACCGGCCCACCTGTTCACACAATGAGTAGAATATTCGGTATCATTCCACGATCCTTACTTAAAGGTCACTTCAGCCGCCATTGTGTATTAAAGACAATTGACCTGAAAACATGACAGTACTTTCTATATCCAATGGCAATGATTTATCTTGAAAAAATACTTAAGATATATTATGACATTGTTTGATCTTTCATAGATAGAAGACATCACTTTTTTTTTGTAGAATAGCAACGTTTATGTATATATATTTTTTCCTTCATCTAATTGCTACGTGTTTACTAAAAATATCAGTTCCTTACTTCATCTTACAAGTACCATTGGCGATGATATTCCTCAGCAGTGTTGTGTGACAACAATCTTTGGAGCTATATACAAAATCTTCATTTCATTAAGACATAATCAGACTTGGAGGGTCTTTTACGGCAGAAGATGTTTCAATATACACCTTGCCTTGGTGTTGTCATCATGGAATGAATAGCCTAATCTTAGGTATCGTTCTATATTGTGCATCATTTGTCTGTTATTGTATCATGCAAACTGTGAGCTGTAGATTTTCCTATACATTACAAATCAATAATGCCATGAAATGATTAGGTATATTACAAAGTTTCTTAATTTCATGTGCACTATTGATTTATAAAATACAAATCACAATGACGATTAAAGTACAAATAGCCATTATTTCCTTCATATATCGTATTATTTATACATTTTATTGATTTCCACATTTGTAAAACAGGGTCATACAATCCCCAATTAAAAATATTTTCCCATCACATGGTGGTCTGTTGACAATCATGTGACCTCATGAGTGGAGTCACTAGCTGGACCCTCACCTTTCTGAAATTTGCAGAATATCTCGATCTGCTATTAATGTTTGTGATGAGACAACCATTTAAATTAGATTAGGTTTCTCTTGTTTCCTAATTTACATTATTGCACTTACAATAAATCAAAATATGCCGGTTTGAACTCATTTTGGTCAGTTGACTTGAACGTATGCCACTGCATCGGCTAAAAGTAGACCAACAAGGAGGACACATTTTTTGGAGTATGTGACATAAATGTTTAAACAAGGAGTAGAGTTCAAAAGCATATTGTTGGGTAGATTATACATCCTATTATACAGTAAGCAAATAGGGATATTGAAAAAAAAAGAAAAAGAAATATATATATATATATATATATATAATATATACACACACAGGGGATGAAATAAGTATTGAACACGTCACCAATTTTTTAAGTAAATATATTTCAAAAGTGCTATTGACATGAAATTCTCACCAGATGTCGGTAACAACCCATCCAATCCACACAGGAAAATAAATCAAACCACAGATGTCCATAAATTAAGTTATGTGTAATAATGAGAAATGACACAGGGAAAAGTATTGAACACATGAAGAAAAAAAAAGTGCAAATCCATGAAAAGTCATGACACCAGGTGAAATCTATCAGAATTAGAAAGCAAGTCTGCTACTTAGTGAAAAATAATATCAGCTGGTTCAACCGATGGCCTATAAAAAGGTGTCTCATTACGAAGGTGCCACACAAGAAACATCTCATGATGATGGGTAAAACCATTGAGCTGTCTCAAGACCTTCTCAACCTTATTGTTGTAAAACATACTGAAGTCTTTGATTACAGGAGCATTTATAAACTACTGAAGGTTCCAGTGAGCTCTTTTGGGGCCACCAGAAGAACAATGAAGAACATAATATACCAGTCCCAATCAAGTGCTTGCTGAAAGATTTCAGACAGAGGAGTGGAAAGAATTATCAGAAGAGTTGTCCATGAGCCAAGGACTACCCGTGGAGAGTTACAGAAAACCTGGAATCAGTATATACAATTGTTTCAAAGAAAACAACCTTGGCCTGAATAACCTCCTTGGCCTCGGCGGCTCACCACGTAAGACTCCATTGCTGAACAAAAAGCATGTTCAAGCACTTTTAAAGTTTGCTCAATAACATTTCAGCAAGTCTGTGAAATAATGGGAGAATATACTGTATATTGTGGACTATGAGATATATTTTTTATCAAGAAATCCTCTTGTTAAAATGAGTATGCATCTAAGAATATGTTTCCACGTTCAGGAAACGCTGCGTGTTTGACGCTTCATAGAGCTGCAGCGTCAAACACGCAGCGTCCAGATGTTACAGCATAGTGGAGGGGATTTCATGAAATCCCGTCTCCACTATGCATTAAAAGACGCATGCGGCATACCCGCGGAAACGGACATGCGGCGCGTCTTTTAAGAACGCAGCATGTCCTTACAATGCTGAAACAACGCAAGAACAACGCAGGTGACCTGCCAGTGACCTCAGGTGCAGATTTGGTCAGGATTTTACGCAGGTAAATCCTGATGCAATCCTGAACGTGGACACATACCCTTATAGTCCGGAGGCAGCTTCCTGTGACAGAGGAGAACCGTGTACCGCTCAATCATAGAGAGCTGCCTGCATCAACCTGCTTATGTGATAGGTACAGAGCAGGAGTGGAAGCTTACAGACTGGAATGGAGGCTGCAGGAGCTGAGCAGCTGAAGGACCTTCTGCACCAGTAATTCCAGGGACTTCCAGGTCAGGTGACTGATCACATGACATGAAGGGGTCTTGAGTTAATCAAGTGGAAGTTCCAACAACTGCTCAACTCCTGCAGCCTCGGTGGAGGTCCCGATCAGGAACTGCAACATGTGTGTGTCTATATGTGCATGTAGCAGAGCCGTGTATGTCTATGGGCATGTAGTGGGCATGTAGTAGAGCTGAGTATGTCTGTGTGTAGCAGAGTCACATATGTTTATGTGCATGTATTGTGCATGTAGCAGTGCTGTGTGTGTCTATGTGCATGTAGTGTGCATGTAGTAGAGCTGTGTATGTCTATGTGCACGTAGCAGTCACTTATGTCTATGTGCATGTAACAGAGCCGTGTATGTCTATGTGCATGTAGTAGAGCCACGCATGTCTATGTGCATGTAGCAGAGCCACGTATGTGTATATGCATGTAGCAGAGCCACGGTTGTCTATGTGCATGTAGCAGAGCCACGTATGTCTATGTGCATGTAGCAGAGCCACGTCTGTCTATGTGCATGTAGCAGAGTCAAGGATATCTATGTGCATGTAGTGTGCATGTAGCAGAGCCATGTGTATCTATGTTCACATTGCAGAGCCTTGTATGTCTATGGGCATGTAGCAGAGCTGTGTATGTCTATGTGAATGTAATATGCATGTAGCAGAGCCATATATTTCTTTAGGCATGTAGGAGAGCTGTGTATGTCTTTAGGCATGTAGGAGAGCTGGGTATGTCTATGGGCATGTAGCAGAGCCATGTATGTGCATGTAGCAGAGCTGTGTGTGTCTATGTGCACATAGTGTGCATGTAGCAGAGCTGTGTATGTCTATGGGCATGTAGCAGAGCTGTGTATGTCAACGTACATGTAATAGAGCCGTGTATGTCTATGGGAATGTAGCAGACTGTGTATGTCTATGTGCAGTACCCCAGGTAACCGGTTGCTGCAGTGATGTTGCCTTCCCTTCGGGGAGGGTTATGTCACGCTTGGAGGCAAAGGGGATCCTATCTATCAGGTAAAGCACTCACATTCAACACATCTGATTCTAGGCCAGGAGGGGGAGCTCTGAACCCGGATTCAGGGGAGCGTCCCTTAGCTATATGCAGCCTGGTCTAGAGGAGGAGCCAGCCAGTCTGAGAGAGGAGAGTAGAAGGATGTCTGGAGCAGACGTGGGGGCCGAGCAGCGACGAGGGAGCTGCTACCCATGGAAAGAGAAGCAGAAGGAGAGTTGAATTGTGGAGGAGCTTAGAGGAAAGAAGCATAGAGGAGGAAAGGGCCTAGGAGGGGAACAGCGGAAGGACACCCTCAGAGTCAGAGCACAGAAGCCGGGTACCGGGAGCCCGAGGTCGTGCTGTTCTCCAGGACACGCGACAGAACCAGAGGGCAAAGCACTATATGTCAATTGCCCGTAACAAGTCTGGGGTGAAGCAGTGACCGTGAGAGCCGGGTCATCTAAGAGATCCTATAAACAGGCTCAAACTGCCTATCATACAGACATCTGTCTTAGGACAGGAGAGAGGGGACTTGCACTAAGCAGCAGGGACCTAATTAACAAAACGGCGCTAGCAGGAAAGGCTAACGGACCTCATGTGGTAAAGGAATCTCTTATTGCCTCCAAGCCGGCTGGACCACCGCTACCCTGTACTTGGTACCCTGGACTGAGGACTACTACTACCATCAGTAAATCAGATAAGGTGTCCTCATTCTTTGTGCATTTATCGGCTTACACCATCTTGCCATACACCTGGGAAGCCCTGGGGACCCCGCTTCACCTGTGGGAAGCGTTACCATCTTGCTGCAACATCACCCCAGAGGACCGCTATAAGCAGCGTCGGTTCCTACTGACCGAACACCACCGGTGGCGTCATGAACAATAGACTTTATTCATAAAACCCCTAAAAGACTTTCCCTTTAATTGGACGTCCAGGGCCACGGACCAGGTCGCAGCCACCGTGACATCCCCTTTAAGAGACACCGGACCCGGTACCGAGTACCCCACTGCCCTGGTGTGGGCACTCCTTATGTGCATGTCTATGTGCATGTAGGAGAGCTGTTTGTGTCTGTGTGCATGTAGCAGTGCTGTGTGTGTCTATGTGCATGTAGCAGAGGTGTGTATGTCTATGTGCATGTAGTAGAGTCGTGTATGTCTATGGTCGTGTAGCAGAGCTGTGTATGTCTATGTGCATGCAGGAGAGCTGTGTATGTCTATGTGCATGTAGGAGAGCTGTGTATGTCTATGTACATGTAGGAGAGCTGTTTGTGTCTGTGTGCATGTAGCTGAGCTGTGTGTGTCTTTGTGCATGTAACAGAGCCGTGTATGTCTATGGGCCTGTAACAGAGCCATGTATGTCTAAGTGCATATAGGAAAGCTGTGTGTGTCTATGCATGTAGCAGAGCCGTGTATGTCTATGGGCATGTAGGAGAGCTGTGTATGTCTATGTACATGCAGCAGAGCTGTGTATGTCTATGTGCTAGAAGTGTGCATGTAGAAGAGCCATTTAGTGTGCATGTAGCACAGCCATTTATTTCTATGAATGTAGCAGATATGTGTATGTCTATGGGCATGTAGCAGAGGTGTGTGTATAAAACACATTGCAGAGAGACACTAACAATAGATTTATTACCTCCCTATTCTACCCTAGTACATTAAAATTAGTGATAAAACCCCCTCCACTTTACACCACTAGGGAAGTTTTAATTAACAGGAAAAAATTTTTTTTCTATTTTCTTCTGCCTAAACCTGGGGTGCATTTGATGGTAAGGTCCATCTTATTGTCTGAAAAATACGGTAGTCTGGTCAGATGAGACCAAAATTTAACTCTTTGGATGTCATAATACACACTATGTTTGGAGGCCAAAGGGCACTGCATCTCACCCCCCAAAACATCATACAAACAGTGAAGTTTTGACATGGGAACATCATGGTGTGGGGCTGATTTTCAGCATACGGCACTGGCACTTTCATATAATTGAAGATGAATGGAAATAAGTACCAACAGAGTCTTGACAAAAATCTGCTTACATCTACCAGGATGATGAAGATGAAACAAGGGAGGACATTTCAGCAAGACAAGGATCCCAAACACATAGCCAAGGAAACTCTCAATTGGCTTCAGAGATAGAAAATAAAGCTGCTAGAATGGCCCAGCCAATTACCGGACCTGAATCCAACAGAAAATTTATGGAAGGAACTAAAGCTCAGAGTTCATAGAAGCTTCAGGATGTGAAAAGTGTTTGTGTGACAGAATGGGCCAAAATCACACCTGAGCAATGCCTGCGACTAGTTTCTCCATACAGGAGGCATTTTGAAGCTGTCATCACCAACAAAGACTATTGTATGAAATATTAAATACATTTCAGTAAGCATGTTCAATACTTTTTCCCTGTTTCATTTCTCATTATTACACACAACTTAATTTATGGAAATCTATAGTTTGATTTCTTTGTGTGGATTGGATGGGTTGTTACCGACATCTGGTGAGAATTTCATGTCAATAGCAATTTATTAATATATTTACTTAGGAAATTGGTGGCATGTGCAGTACTCATTACACCTAATATATATATATATATATATATATATATATATATATATATATATATATATATATATATACTATATATATACATACATACATACACATATAATGGGCATTTTAGGATGTGCATATTTTGTATGTGAACATGTTATTTTTAAACACTGGTTAGTTAGATACTTTACATCTCATAACAATAACAACAAAATAGGATTCTCAGGTTTACATTAATTTGTAGCAACGGGAGACCAGGACAGGTTTTATTTTTTTAACTGTGAGACCCTTAATTAATTAGATGGTTTATCAGTTTCTAAGTTGAAATCACCAAAGATGATTTTGTTGGCCATTGTTGTACAAGCACAAACATACACATAAATTACAGAGTGGACACAAGATCAACCCCTGCATTTAATAATGGCATAGCACAGAGCGTGACGGGATGCCCCTGTAGGACATGAGACTATCAAGGTTTTGTTATCAGCTTTCCACTTTATTCACTTGTAGTTCAGAAGCCTAAATTATCTAGAATTTGCTTTATTTGTCTTTTTAGACACTGTAGACATTAAAATATAACCTACCCAATTAAACATATATTTTATCCAAAAATGGCAAAGTGTCATCTACAGCTCACAGCGTGCAATGACATCAAACTTGAATTTTCTCCCATCATTTTATGTTATATTTTAATGGTTTGCTAAAATTAATTCAGTGACAGTGGTGACTAAAGCAGGCACCACTACCACTCAGCAGCTTAACAAAATTTTTTTTTGCCTGTTTCCATTTTAATGTGTACCCGGGAAATTCTTCCGTTGACATTGTAGGCTGTCTGCTGGTTCTAGCTTCATTTCTACACTGCTAAGTCATCTGACCTAGCTCTACTGCTGGACTTACTAGCTCTGCTGAGCCTTCTTGTGTCTATCAACGCTGGAGGCTGGTGCATCTCTACAGTGGTGGTGGTGGCTGGTATATCATCTACTTCAGACCTTGTGTTGCTTCCACTTCTCTCAACCACCAGAGTCACAACTTCATCGCTACCTCCCTCATTTCTCACACTGCTTGGAGCAGAAGTAGTTGCACTGCATGCACTGGCACTGCTTGATCCAGGTTTTCTCTCCCGCTCCACTGCCAGATTGGACCAGTTCTGCTCAGTGGCAAGGGCATGTTGGTCAAGATGGCCACTGAAATAAGAAGGGTCAACAGCTTCTTCTGCAAGCGATGCTATTTTGAAATCTGAAAGTGGAGATCTAGCATATACATGTTGACCGGTCGGGGGGGCAGTGGCTGCATCAGTATAGTATGGTGGAAAAGCCATGCTTGTTGGGGCAGTTCGCGGTAGTGGGCTAGAAGGATCTGCTTTATTGCAAGCTGGGTCAGCGACATAACGGTTAGTCATACCTTGCTTGAGTTTCTTCCACCCCAAGTGATATATCTCTAACATATTCAGCAAAAGAGACACGCAAGCCACTACAAGCATAAATATGATGAAAATGGTCTTTTCTGTCGGCCTGGAAATGAAGCAATCCACAGTGTTGGGGCAAGGCCAACGGTTGCAACGATAAAGCGGCTTAAGTTCAAAACCATACAGGAAATATTGTCCCACAATGAAGCCAATCTCAAATAGAGTCTTGAAAATAATATTGAAGACGTAGGTGCGGAGGAGGGCACCTCCTATTCTGATTTTCCCCCTTTCATCTCTAATAGGGGGTTTTGGTTTTTCCTTCTTCTCTACTCCCTTCCTAAGGAGAAGTTCCGTCTCTTGATTGCCTTTTATACACTTTTTTAGATCCTCCTCTTTCTCTTTTTTCTTTTCTTCCATCCGCACAATGTGCAGGACATGGCCCAAATAAATGAGTGTGGGGGTGGAAACAAAGATAATCTGTAGAACCCAGAATCTAATATGAGAAATAGGGAAGGCTCTGTCATAGCAGACATTCTCACAACCTGGCTGCTGGGTGTTACAAGTAAAGTCAGACTGTTCATCCCCCCACACTTCTTCGGCTGCTGCTCCTAATACCAAAATCCGGAAGATAAACAATACGGTCAACCAGACCTTCCCGATGACAGTAGAGTGTTCTTGAGCGTTTTCTAATAGTCTTCCCAGGAAACTCCAGTCACCCATTGTTTCTGTTTTCTAACCTAAAATATGAACATGTAAATGTTAATTCTGGAGAAGTACTGTTAAAAAATTGAATACATTTTTTTTTTATTTAGCCAATACTATTACATTTTTTCACTATGGGCATAAACATTGACAGGCAGGTAGTTGTTACCTACTTGCCTGTTGTGCCTGACGTAGATCTCTGCTGGCAAAGAGCGGGCGCAGACCTCCCCCCATCCATTCAGTGGCTTCCACTGACGTCACGTCGACAAAGCAGCGACTTCTCTTCTGCTCGGCTGTGACTGCTGATGTGATGGGGAGTGACTGCTGATGTGATACTGATTGACAGCTGGCTCCTCACTACCTAACTGCGGGAGGCGGCTGTCAATCAGCATGATGCCGGTAGTCACACCCCTTTAGCAGAGCAGCCCGGAAGAAGAACAGCTGCTCTGTTGACGTGAAGCAGATTAATCGCCTGCAGAAGTGGTCAGTACCTGCCTGTTAGTTTTTAGGCCCATAATAAAAAAAATGGTCCTCCTGGACAACTCCTTTAATGTATTCTGAAATATATACGGTAGTTTTTTTTCATACAGACATTGAACCAAACTCCAATAAATCATGTATCTATTCATCCAAAAAGTTCAACAGCTGCATTTTTATATTTCATGAAGTTGTTAATAGTGTCACTCTCATACATTCTAGCAAATGGGATTGATGTAAAGTGTGCAAGGGATCATATATGGGAGATTTTATATTGAGGAAGTCGCCTTGAAGAGAAATGCTTTCATGGAGGTCTTATTTTAAAAAAAAATGTTTTACTCTGTTGCCTCATTGGGGGACACAGGACCATGGGTGTTATGCTGCTGTCTACTAGGAGGCGACACTATGCATAATCTGAAAAAGATTAACCGTGACTCCTTCTCTGCAGTATACACCCCTGGACGGCGTCAGCCTTCTCCAGTTTTTGCTTAGTGTCGCAAAGGAGGCACACCTAAGATTTTTTACTCTGTTTTTTTCCGACGGATTACAGATGAAGAAAAGTGGGTCTCCTGTGAGACTCCCGGCATGGCTCCTTCCTCGGCCCCCTATTACGGGGCGCCCGGTTGAAGTCGAAATGGCTATTCCCTATGTCGCTCCTTCCCCAGTCCCTCGGGTGCTGGTTCGAAGTCGAGAACCCCCCTCCCTCCCCAATTCCTTTTGTTTTATGGGTTGAGGTCGAGGCGAGGATGAAGCCCCCTGAAGGTCATAGCAGCACCCTCCCTAATCCCCCTCTGGGGGCATTAGGTTGAGACGCCTCAGGTAGGGCCTGTACAGGCAGCACTCTGCAGCTCTCAGCAATGGACCAGCACACTGCGCCTGCATCCAGGGACCCCAGCCCAGCTGCGGGCTCCTGTCAGGGCCAGGGGGAGTACAGGCAGGCATGTCACAATAGAGACACAGGGCTCCCTGCGCCCCTGTACCTGCGGCAGCACCAGCTCTATACTACCTCAGGGGGACCCCTCACAGGGCCCCCCCTTCCGCTTATAGCCCCACTGTTATCCTGCCTTCAAATCCGGGGGGGGGGGTCCGGTTCAGATCCGACCCCCTCCCGGACTTCCGCGCCGGCCTGGAGCCTTTCTGGGCATCAGGCATCGAATTTAGGCCGCAGCTTCGGCCTAGCTGAAGCCGCCGCCTCCTTTTTGCCCCACGGCCTGCCCCGGGATGACAAATATGACACTCTACAGTGTCACAGAGGGGGCGGATCGAGACAGAAAGGCGCACTTTTACACAGCTCTGCCGCCTTTTTCCTCACCTCTCCGCCCCCTTCTCCTCCTGCCTCTTCTCCTCGGCTGCCATTTCTACTGTAGCAAGAATTAAACCTGCATCTCCCGGTCAGCAGGACCAGGACCAGGCCAGCCAGTCTCCGGGGGGCACAGGACTGTGGTTCTTTGGCGCTGGACGTAGGAGCAAACTGGTGGGGTAAGATCACAGCTGGGTTGTTTTACTCGGCTGTGAATCCATATTCCCTATAAGGCTCCCATATAGGTTCCTCTGCATAGCTACCCCTGTAAGGTGCTAGCCAGCCCTTTTGCACTCTGTGCACTATGCCAGGCTCAAGATCCAAGAGAACCAGGCAGGACTGCTATTATGCATTTTGCACAGCCTGCGGGACCGCTCTCCCCAGAGACAGCATGTACCCGCACTGCCAGGACTGCACTCAGACTACTGTGTCAGACCCCCAAGAGGCCCCTGCCAATGCTTCAGAGTCTAATGCCACGCCGGAATGGGTGACTCAGATATCGCAATCTATGATGCAGTTTATAGATAACCTAACCTCCACATTGCTTCAGGCTCTGCAGAGTCATGCCTCGGCTATGACCGCTACCCAGCAAAGGGAGAGCTTGACTCAGGGGCAGGACAACCCTGGCACATCCACGTCTAGGTCAGGACACAAGCGGACCCACAGGTCACGTTCATCTGCGTCATCACATAGCACACGGTCACCCCCTTCTAGGGAGAGACACCGTAGTTCTAGGTCATCTAGACCGTCCCCTTCCAGGGGCAGACAATGCAGATCTCCGCAATCCCCGACCAGAGAAGGCCTCCGCAGCAGGGGACGCCTCAGTGATGCACTGGATTCGGAAGGCATCTGTGACTCCGACTCAGACAAGGAAACGGAGGGGTCCCTGATCCCAATCCCTCCTAGCAATACAGTGCTAGTTGAGGACTTAATCTTTTCCATCCATCGGGTGCTGGACATTTCTGATCCACCACCAGAGGCCCCAGAACACAAGATTTCCTTTGAAGGACCTCTGAAGCCGCCTAAGGTTTTCTCTAACCACCCAGAGTTTAAGGCGATCCTTAAAAAGCAGCTCTCACAGCCTGAGAAAAAATTTGCTAATCGCAAATATCTGGAGGCAAGGTACCCCTTCCCACAGAAGGATACCAATGAATGGACAGACCCACCCGAAGTGGACCCCCCAGTCTCTAGACTAGCAGCACAGACCCTCCTTTCACTGCCAGATAGCTCAACTCTCAGGGATGCAGCAGACCGGCAGGTAGAACACATGGCTCGTTCAATTTTCGAGGCTGCAGGGGCATCCCTGGCTCCTGCGTTCGCTTCAGTTTGGGCTGCCAAGGCCATTCTGGTCTGGGCCAAAAATTTACAAGCTGGCCTCCAAGCATCCACTCCTGAGCTGTCGGACCAAGCGGTTCAAATAGCAGTCGTAGCAGGTTACATGCTTCATGCAGCTCTGGATTCAGCAAGGGGTGTAGCGGGCATAGCATCAAACGCCATCACAATTCGGCATATCCTCTGGCTGCGGGAATGGAAAGCGGACGCAGCCTCAAAGAGGTCCCTCACGCACTTCCCCTACCTCAGTGTGCGACTTTTTGGTGAACAGTTGAACACGATGATATCCAATGCCACTGGGGGTAAGAGTACCTCTCTTCCCCAACTGAAACCTAAACGCACTTACAAGAAGCGTAACCAAACTCAATTCCGATCCTCCGAGCGCTTCCGAGGGTTCTACTCCAATCTATTCGTAGTCCCCAAGAAAGGAGGCAGTGTGCAGCCCATATTGGACCTAAAACAACTCAACAAATATGTACAGGTCCGTCACTTCAGCATGGAGTCTCTTCGGTCCATCATTGCGTCCATGGAGAAGGGAGAATATATCGCCTCCATAGACATACAAGACGCATACATGCATATACCGATTGCACCTGCCCATCAAAGGTTTCTCAGGTTCGCAATCGACCAGGACCACTACCAGTTCGTGGCTCTCCCGTTCGGACTCGCCACGGCTCCCAGAGTGTTTACCAAAGTCATGGCAGCCACCATGGACGTCCTGCACTCCAGAGGCATAGTAGTCATTCCATACTTGGACGATCTACTCATCAAGGCTCCCACCTTCAAGGACTGCGAGCTCAGCATCTCAATTATAATAGACACTCTGAGTTGCATGGGCTGGTTAGTCAACTTACAAAAGTCATCACCAACCCCGAGTCAGTCTCTGACCTTCCTGGGAATGCTATTCAACACCTCCAGGGGTCTAGTGCTCCTTCCCAAGGACAAGGCACTGGCTCTTCGCCTAGGAGTTCGCACCCTCTTTCGCAAACCCCCTCGATCTCTCCAGTTTGCCATGAGAGTCCTTGGCAGGATGGGGGCAGCAATAGAAGCTGTCCCATTTGCCCAGTTTCGCCTCAGGCCTCTCCAACTAGCCATTTTCAAGTCCTGGGACAAGAACCCTTTCTCTCTCTCGACAGGGAGTTCCGGCTAACGTCGTCAACCAAGAGGTCCCTGCACTGCTGGCTCAAGCCAACCTCGCTAGCAAAGGGGAAATCCTTTCTCACAGGTCAATGGAAAGTTCTGACCACCGATGCGAGCCTGACGGGTTGGGGTGCAGTGCACCTCCACCACAGGGCACAGGGCAAGTGGTCCCCAGTGGAAGCAACCATGCCAATCAACATCCTGGAAATTCATGCCATCCTCCTGGCATTGAGGGCCTTTCATCACTTACTGGCATCCTCTCATATCAGAATACAGTCAGACAATGCCACGGCTGTGGCATATGTGAATCACCAAGGGGGGACCCGCAGTACCCAGGCGATGCAAGAAGTGTCACATATCCTCCACTGGACACAGGGTCGGTTCTCTCGGTGGTCCACATTCCAGGTGTGGACAACTGGAAGCAGACTTCCTCAGCCGACAAGGAATAGACTCGGGAGAGTGGTCTCTCCATCCCAAAATTTTTCGCCAGATTTGCCATCGCTGTGGGACCCCGGATGTGGACCTAATGGCATCCCACTTCAATGCCAAGGTCTCAAACTTCATGGCCAGAACACACGATCCGCGGTCGCTCGGAGCAGACGCTCTGGTTCAGGACTGGACCCAGTTCCAGCTTCTGTACATTTTTCCACCTCTCCCCCTGATATCCAGGGTGGTGAGGAAGATCAAGCAAGAGGGAGTTCCAACCATCCTAATCGCACCGGACTGGCCCAGACATACATGGTACGCCGACATCGTGCAACTTACAGTAGACGCCCCATGGCATCTCTCTGACCGCCCCGATCTTCTATCACAAGGCCCGTTCTACCACCAGAACTCAGGGGCTCTGCCAAGATCTATTACCGTACCTGGAAAGCTTTCTTTACCTGGTGCGAATCTCGTGGCCAGACTCCACTCGCTTATTCCTTACCCAAAGTACTTGGTTTTCTCCAATCGAGTCTGGAGGCCAGGCTGTCCCTGGGCTCGCTTAAGAGCCAGGTGTCAGCCCTCTCAGTGCTTTTTCAAAGGCACATTGTTACCAAGCCACAAGTAAGGACTTTTCTTCAGGGGGTTTCCCGATTGGTTCCCCCCTACAGACGACCACTAGAAACGTGGGACCTCAACTTGGTCCTGACAGCATTGCAGGAACCACCCTTTGAACCCCTTAAGGAGGTACGCTCTGCCTTCTATTCCAGAAGGTGGTTTTCCTGGTGGCAATCACCTCGCTACGCAGGGTGTCTGAACTGACAGCACTCTCCTGCAGACGGCCCTTCCTGGTTTTTCACAAGGACAAGGTAGTTCTCCGTACGGTCCCATCCTTCCTTCCAAAGGTTGTGTCCCACTTCCACCTCAATGAGGAAATTTCACTGCCATCCTTTTGTCTGGTCCCGGTTCATAGAGTGGAGAAGGCTCTGCATACGCTTGACCTTGTCAGGGCATTGCGTATATATGTGTCTAGGACTGCGTCCTTCCAGAGGTCTGATTCTCTTTTCCTTCTTCTGGAAGGCGGCCGCAAGGGTCTGCCAGCTTCCAAAGCTACCCTTGCCAGGTGGATCAAATCCACCATACAAGAGGCCTACCGCCTTAAAAATTCTCCTCTTCCAGCCAGTATTATGGCACACTCTACACGGGTGGTAGAGGCCTCCTGGGCCATTTGGCACCAGGCTTCGGCACAACAAGTGTGTAAGGCGGCCACTTGGACTAGCCTACACACGTTTACTAAACACTACAGGGTTCATACCCAGTCCTCAGCGGACGCGAGCCTGTTCTGCAGGCGGCGGTGCCCCAAGTGTAGCGGCCTGTCTGCGCAATATACGTCCATTGCTTCCCACCCAGGGACTGCTTTGGGATGTCCCATGGTCCTGTGTCCCCCAATGAGGCGACAGAGTAAAGGAGATTTTTGTGTACTCACCGTAAAATCTCTTTCTCTTAGCCTCTAATTGGGGACACAGCTCCCACCCTGTTGCCCTTCCGGGCCGTTGTTACTGTCGAGTTCTCATATTGTTTGCTTGAGCTCATACATAGTTGCCTTCTTATAGGCATGGTTATGTTATTCATGTCACGTTCCTCATACTGCTTTTGCACAAAACTGGAGAAGGCTGACGCAATCCAGGGGTGTATACTGCAGAGGAGGAGCCACGGTTAATCTTTTTCAGATTATGCATAGTGTCGCCTCCTAGTGGACAGCAGCATAACACCCATGGTCCTGTGTCCTCCAATTAGAGGCTAAGACAAAGAGATTTTACGGTGAGTGCACAAAAATCTCCTTTTTTTAACCCTTTCACTATTTGGCAATTTTCTATTTTTTGCTTTTGTTTTTCACTCCCCTTCTTCCAAGAGCCAAAAGTTTTTTATTTTTCTGGCCAAATACAGTACAGACCAAAAGTTTGGACACACCTTCTCATTTAAAGATTTTTCTGTATTTTCATGACTATGAAAATTGTACATTCACATTGAAGGCATCAAAACTATGAATTAACACATGTCGAATAATATACTTAACAAAAAAGTGTGAAACAACTGAAATGATGTCTTTTATTCTAGGTTCTTCAAAGTAGCCACCTTTTGCTTTGATGACTGCTTTGCATACTCTTGGCATTCTCTTGATGAGCTTCAAGAGGTAGTCACCGGGAATGATCTTCCAACAATCTTGAAGGAGTTCCCAGAGATGCTTAGCACTTGTTGGCCCTTATGCCTTCACTCTGCGGTCCAGCTCACCCCAAACCATCTCTATTGGGTTCAGGTCTGGTGACTGTGGAGGCCAGATCATCTGACGTAGCACCCCATCACTCTCCTTCTTGGTCAAATAGCCCTTACACAGCCCGGAGGTGTGTTTGGGGTCATTGTCCTGTTGAAAAATAAATGATGGTCCAACTAAACGCAAACCGGATGGAATAGCATTCTGCTGCAAGATGCTGTGGTAGCCATGCTGGTTCAGTATGCCTTCAACTTTGTATAAATCCCCAACAGTGTCACCAGCAAAGCACCCCCACATCATCACACCTCCTCGTCCATTCTTCAGTGTGGGAACCAGGCATGTAGAGTTCATCCGTTCAACTTTTCTGCTTCATACAAAGACACGGTGGTTGGAACCAAAGATCTCAAATTTGGACTCATCTGACCAAAGCACAGATTTCCACTGGTCTAATGTCCATTCCTTGTGTTCTTTAGCTCAAACAAGTCTCTTCTGCTTGTTACCTGTCCTTAGCAGTGGCTTCCTAGCAGCTATTATACCATGAAGGCCTGCTGCACAAAGTCTCCTCTTAACAGTTGTTGTAGAGATGTGTCTGCTGCTAGAACTCTGTGTTGCATTCACCTGGTCTCTAATCTGAGCTGCTGTTAACCTGCAATTTCTGAGGCTTGTGACTCGGATAAACTTATCCTCAGAAGCAGAGGTGACTCTTGGTCTTCCTTTCCTGGGGCGGTCCTCATGTGAGCCATTGTCTTTGTAGCGCTTGATGGTTTTTGCCACTGCACTTGGGGACACTTTCAAAGTTTTCCCAATTTTTCGGACTGACTGACCTTCATTTCTTAAAGTAATGATGGCCACTCATTTTTCTTTACTTACCTGCTTTTTTTCTTGCCATAATACATATTCTAACAGTCTATTCAGTAGGACTATCAGCTGTGTATCCACCAGACTTCTGCACAACACAACTGATGGTCCCAACCCCATTTATAAGGCAAGAAATTCCACTTATTAAACATGACAGGGCACACCTGTGAATTGAAAACTATTCCTAGCGACTACCTCTTGAAGCTCATCAAAAGAATGCCAAGAGTGTGCAAAGCAGTCATCAAAGCAAAAGGTGGCTACTTTGAAGAACCTAGAATATAAGACATAATTTCAGTTGTTTCACACATTTTTGTTAAGTATATAATTCCACGTGTGTTAATTCATAGTTTTGATGCCTTCAGTGTGAATGTACAATTTTCATAGTCATGAAAATACAGAAAAATCTTTAAATGAGAAGGTGTGTCCAAACTTTTGGTCTGTACTGTAGCTGTGCGAGGGCTTGTTTTTTTGTGGGAAGAGTTGTACTATTGTATGACACCATTCATTTTATCATATAGTGTACTGAAAAACAGGGAACACATTCCAAGTGCGTTGAAATTATAAAAAAGGTGCAATTTCACAATTGTTTTTTGAGTATTTTATTTACCGTGTTCACTATATGGTAAAACTCACCTGGCAATATGATTCACAGGTCAGTACGAGTACTCAGATGCCAAACATGTTTCTTGTTCTTTACTTACCAATTTACCAATCAGAGTGCACACATGTGATCTTGGGGTCACTCAGAGACAGTGACCTGTAAGCTCCTGCACAGAGCAGTCACTAGCGCATCTCCTTCCCGCCTGTGATGTACTGTTCTAATGCTCTTCAATGCAAAAGCATTGTAGAGCGTTAGATCAGCGATCAGTCAGTGTAAAGTTGATGACCCATCCTGGGACAATGTAAAAAAAAGTAAAAATAAAAAAGTTTTCAAAAATTGTAAAAAAAAAAAAATATCACACACAAAAAAAATGATATTAACCCCTTTACCCCCAAAGGTTGTTTGCACGGTAATGATCAGGTAAATTTTTACAATTCTGACCACTGTCACTTTATGTGGTCATAACTCTGGAATGCTTCAAGAGATCCAGGTGATTCTGAGATTGTTTTTTTATAGGCATATTTGTACTTCATAATAGTGGTTAAATTTCTTTGATATGACTTGTGTTTACTTGTGAAAAAAATTCGCAATTTTCAAACTTTTAATTTTTATGCCCTTAAATTACAGAAATATCTCACATAAAATAGTTAATACATAACATTTCCCACATGTCTACTTTACATCAGCACAATTTTGGAATCAAATTTTTTTTTTGTTAGGAAGTTATAAGGGTTAAAAGTTGACCAGCGATTTTTCATTTTTCCAACAAAATTTATAAACCATTTTTTTAGGGGCCACATTTTAAAAACTGCACCCCATAACGTGCTCAAAACCACATTCAAGAAGTTTATTAACCCTTCAGGTGATTCAGAGGAATTTTTGAAATGTGGAAAAAAAAGAACATTTAACTTTAAATTTACTTCAGATCCCAATTTTTTTTATTTTTAACAAGGGTAACATGAAAAAATGGACCCCAAAATTTGTTGTGTAATTTCTTGTGAGCTTGCCGATACCCCCATATGAGGGAGAAAACCACTGTTTGGACACACGGCCGAGCTCGGAAGGGAAGGAGCACCATTTGACTTTTTAAATGGAAAATTTACTGGAACAATAAGCGGGAGCCATGTCGTGTTTGGACAGCTTCGGATGTGCCTAAACAGTTGATACCCCCCACATGTGACACCATTTTGAAAACTAGACCCCTCAGGGAACTGATCTAGATATGTGGTGAGCACATTGAACCCTCAGGTGCTTCACAAACGTTTATAACGTTGAGCAGTGAAAATAAAAAATATATATTTTCCCCACAAATATGTTTTTAGCCCCAAATGTTGCATTTTTATAAGGGTAACAGGAGAAATTGCAACATACAATTTGTTGTGCAATTTCTCCTGAGTACGCCGAAACCCCATATAGGGAGAAAACTACTGTTTTCGCGTACTGCAGGGCTCTGAAGGGAAGGAGCATCATTTGACTTTTTGTATGTTAAATTTCCTGGAATCATTAGTGGACATCATGTCCCATTTGGAGAGCCCCTGATGTGCTTAAACAGTAGAAACCCCACAAGTGACCCCATTTTGAAAACTGGACCCCTCAGGGAACTGATCTAGCTGTGTGGTGAGCACATTGAACCTTCAGGTGCTTCACAAAAGTTTATAACGTTGAGTCTTGGAAATAATAAAATCACATTTTCACAACAAAAATGTTATTTTAGCCCCAGATTTTACATTTTGATAAGGGTAACAGGAGGAACTGCACCATATAATTTGCAGTACAATTTCTCCTGAGTACGCCAATTCCCCATATGAGGGTGAAAACTACTGTTTGGGCACACGGCAGAGCTCGGAAGGGAAGGAGCGTCATTTGATTTTTTGATTGTAAAATTTCCTGGAATCATTAGCGAACGTCATGTCCCATTTGGAGAGCCCCAATGTGCTTAAACAGTAGAAACCCCACAAGTGACCCCATTTTGAAAACTAGACCCCTCAGGGAACTGATCTAGATGTGTGGTGAGCACATTGAACCCTCAGGTGCTTCACAAAAGTTTAGAATGTTGAGCGGTGAAAATAAAAAAAAAAATATTTTCCCCACAAATATGTTTTTAGCCCCAAATTTTGCATTTTTATAAGGGTAACAGGAGAAATTGCAACATACAGTGTGTTGTGCAATTCCTTCTGAGTACGCCAATACCCTATATGTGGGGGAATACTACTTTTGAGGGACAGTGCAAAGCTCAGAAGGGAAGAGGCGCCATATTGGAGTTCAGATTTTGCTGGAATGGTTTGAGGGTGCCATGTTACATTGGCAGAGCCCCTGAGGTGCCAGTGGAGCACCCCCAGACACAGGGCCACAGGTTACTCGGTACCGGTCCTTTCTGTCTCAGTTCTGGGGTTGTCACGGTGGCTGGACCCGGTCCGTGACCCTGCTAAGGGGCATCCAATGAAAGGGGTGATGATAATTTGTCAAGGTTTCGTGACGCCACCTGTGGTGTTCGGTCAGGGTGACTGACGCCGCTTGGGGTCCACTGGGGTGATGTGATGGCAGCTAGAAGGTATACCTTCCCACAGGTGAAGTGTGTCCCCAGGGCTTCCCAATAAGATGTAGATGGAGATGGTGCGAGGTGCAGACAATAACGAAGACACAAGGTTGCAGTCTCTTTACCTCTTTACTGAAGACTTCAGGATCCTCAATCCAGAGCACGGTTAACAGGGCTGTCTGAGACCGACGGGTCCGATGGCACATCCAGAGTTCCCTTTGCAGGTGGAAATCGTTGCCTACCACTAGCGCCTGTGTGTTGTAGTGCTACCCTGCTGAGCATTCGGAATAGTCTTCACAACTTCTGTTCTTGTTCGTTCGTTCATTCTTTCTAATTCGTTCCAGATCTTTCTAGTTCTCCATCCCCCAGGTATGTTATGGCTAGGACGCACCCGTTTGACGGGTAGGCTCGGAGCTCTTCCGGGACCCTAGAGATGCCCCTCTCAACGCGTTGCCCCTATGTCTGCTTAGGTGATGTAAGGTAGACAGCCAACCTATAATTAGCTGTCCTGCGGAGTTTGAAGTAAGGCATAGAGTCAGTTACTTCCTCGGTGTTCCGGTCACCGGCTACGCGCCTCAGTAGGATGTTGCCGTTCTCCGGGAACGACTCCTACTGGCTCTTCTTTGTGCTTGCTCTCGTTTCTCACTGTTCCACAATATCCTTCACTTCGTGTCTCTTTCTTAGGATACCGTCGTGGGGTGTGCAGGCGCGGTTCAGTAACGTTCTATTCTGGTCGCTAGGTACCTGCCAGGTTCCTACGCCTGACAGGGACCCCCCTGAATCTTCTCCCTGCAACACCACCTGTCACGGGATGTTGCCTGAATCCAACCCAGTCAGCTTCTGACTAACTTCCTATCCAACCCCTAGTTTTACCAGTGTGAGGAGTGGCCCAATAAATAAAGCCTTTTTCTCCCCCCAGTGGCCGGAGTGTGAAGTGTAATGTGTGCTGGTGATACCTGGTCAGAAGAACTCCTTTAGTGCCATCAGACGTACCATCACTCCCCTTAGCGGCAGAGTGTCATACTGCAACGACCAGGTCTCTGGGGCGCTGCACCAGAACAACAGAAACCCCCTATATGTGAACTCGTTTAACAAACTACACTCCCGAATGAATTCATCTAGTGGTGCAGTGATCATATTGACACCACATGTGCCTCACAGAATTTTATACCATTGAGCGGTGAAGAAAGAATGAATTAAATTTTTAACACTAAAATGTTGTTTGAGCACCAAATTTTAATTTTTCTAAGGGCTAATAGGAATGATTTTTACAGCAAACTGATTTCCAATTTTTCCTGAGTGTGCCAATACTCTACATGTAATGTGGAAATAATTTTCAGCACAGTACAAAGCTCAGACGGCAAGGAGCTCCAAATTTTACTGTTATGGTTTGCAGGTGCCATGACCCACTGGGAGGGCTTGCGAGAGGCTAGAACAGCAGAACCCCCATTAGTGACCCCATTTTACAAACTACATCTCTCAATTAATTCATCTAAGGGTTCAGTGACCATAATGACACCGCGGGTGTGTCACAGAATTTTATACCATTGGGCAGTGAAGAAAAAATAACTAAATTTTTACCACCAAGATTGTGTGTTAGCCCCAGATTTTATATTTTCACACAAGAAGTGGGTAAAAATGGCATCATAATTTGTCTCGCAATTTCTACTGAATGTGGCAATACCCCATATGTAGCTGTACAGTACTTCTTAGCCATATGGAGAGATTCGGGAGGAACGGAGCGCTATTTGCCTCCTGGAGCGCAGATTTTCCTAGAATAGTTTGCGGACTCCATATACAGGGCCCCTATTTGCTAGAAGAGCAGAATCCCCCCTCAAGTGATCCCATTTTGGAAATTATACCCCTTTGGGAATTTATCTACAGGTGTAGTGCAATTTTGACTCCAAGGGTATTTTTCAGAAACAAACAGCAATGAATGTTGCCAAGTGAAAATTGCAAACTGCCATTGTCGTGACCAGTACGCTGTAGTGACCTGTATGTTGCAGGCACGAGTATCTTATGCCCAGGCTTTGCTTCTGGAGACATGCACCCGTAAGTTAGGCAGGCTCTCATTGCTTCAGAAATGCCAAACATGTGGATGCTATATGTGGATTAGGTACACTGTGGGGCTCAGAGGGGGCATTTGGATTTGGGTGCGGAGAATTTGCTGAATTTCTTTTGAAGGGTAAAGAGCCATTTAGCTTTTCCAGAGTCTTTGTACTACCAGTAACATGGAAGACCCCTATATTTCTGTTAACAGACGAAAGACCTGAGTGGGAGCTTGCTTTTTTTGTTGATTGAGTAGAAGCTTTTATTGGGAACATTTTACACAATGTTTGGGATCACATTTATCCGGCGAGAGGTGCTCAAAACTGTGGCTGACCGTGCTTTTATGCATGCTTAAAAAAGATGGACACCTCTGGATTATAAGCCAGATGGAGACCACAGCGCCCCCATCTGCCTCATTATAGGGAATCTTCCGTTGAGAGTTCCGTACGAATCACATATTTCAGAGATTTACACAGAAATCCCGATGCAAGCGCTCAACGCAGAGCGCAGGATAAATGTACGCTGAGCCTTAGGCTGCCTTCACACTAGCAGTATTTGGTCAGTATTTTACATCAGTAAAACCAGGAGTGGAGCAAATAGAGGAAAAGTATAACAGAAACATATGCACCACTTTTTTACACCCTCTCCTGGTTTTGGCTTACAAATACTGATGTAAAATACTGACCAAATACTGCTAGTGTGACGGCAGCCTTACTTCGATCTTTGGGAGGCAGAATGAAAAAATCAAAAGCAGGTGAAGTATTGGTTTTATTTATTTTTTACGCCATTCCTCATGCAGTATAAGTGATTAGGCGACTTTAATCTTCAGGTCGGTACGATTACAGCGATTCCAGATTTATATCGGGTTTTTATGTTTGGCAGCTGTCACACACTAAAATACGCTTTTTATTGCAAAAATATTTTTGCATCACCATATTTTGAAAGCTATACTTTTTCCATATTTTGGCCCACAGAGTCATGTGAGGGCTTGTTTTTTGTGGAACAAGTTGATGTTTTCATTGGTACCATTTTCAGACACATGACATTTTTTTTTTATCCCTTTCTATTCTGATTTTTGAGAGGCAGAATGAACAAAAACCAGCAATACAGGAATTTTTTTTTTTGTACTATACTATACTAGCTCTGGTGATCTGTATGCCATCATGACGACATCGGGTCACCATGGCAACTATCAGGACCCCGCGTCATGCTGTTGGGTCTCATATCCAAAGGCAGAGGGGCTGTCATCCCTCTGCTGGCTCGCAGAATGCTGCAATCATGGTCAATCACAGCATTTAGGGGGTTAAAGTGTCGGGAGCGGTGCGGGACCACTCCTGGCACTGAGTGCCTGGTGTCAGTTGTCAGAATCAGCTGACACCCGGAGGCGATCGTGCGCGCACAGCCAGTGTGCGCACACGATCGTGATACAGTAATAATACGTCCCACATCAATATGGCTCAGGGTGCGTGGACGTATTATAACTGCAAATGTAGGAAAGGGGTTAATGAAATAAATACATTTATATATGTAAATATAAAAATAAACAACATAGTTCACATATTTGGTATTGCCCTGTCTGGGGCAATCTGGACTGTCCCACTAGTTAACCCTTTCAGCGAACACGATAAAAATATAAATAACAAAAAAGGCAATAAAACTATAGTTTATAATCATACAGCCAAACAAAAAGAGGAAAAAAAAACAATCAAAAAGACAAATGCAAATAAAAATGGTATCTTTGAAAACATCATCTTGTCCCATAAAAAAACTAGCAGCCATGCAGCTCCATCAGCAGAAAAATTTTAAAAATTATCGCTCTCAGAATAAAGCGATGCAAAAATAATGATTTGTTCTATAGAATAGTTATTATTGTGCAAAAGCGCCAAAACATAAAAAACATATAAATGTGGTATTGCTGTAATCGTACTGATCCGAGGAATAAAGCTGCCTTATCAATTTCACCACACCCGAAACAGCATAAAAATAAAAAAAAAAAACAATTCCTGAATTGTTGGGTTTTGTTAATTCTGTAATCTGTCCGAAAATAGAACCAATAAAAACATCAACTAGTCCCACAAAAAGCAAGCTGTCACATGACTCTGTCTGCCGGAATTTGGAAAAATTATAACTATCAAAATATGGGGATGCAAAAAAGTTTTTGCAATAAACAGAGTCCTTTAGTGTGTGATAGCAACCAAACATAAAAAAGGATATAAATCTAGTATCGCTATAACCAACCCGAAGAATAAAGTCATCTAACCACTTATACCGCATGGTGAACGGTGTAACAAATAAATAAAGCAAATTCTTTATCTGCTGGTGATTTGTTCACTCTGCCTCCCAAAAATTGCAGTAGGGTTCAGCTCATGTTTATCCTGCTCTCTACGCTGAGTGCTTACACCGAGATTTCTCTGTAAATTTCTAAAAAACGTGATTCAGACAGAACATCCAGCAGAGGTTTCCCTATAGTGAGGCAGATGGGTAGACTGTGGACACCATCTGACTGAGATCCAGTGGTGTTAAGGTACCGTCACACTCAGCGACGCTGCAGCGATACCGACAACGATCTGGATCGCTGCAGCGTCGCTGTTTGGTCGCTGGAGAGCTGTCACACAGACAGCTCTCCAGCGACCAACGATCCTGAGGTCCCCGGTAACCAGGGTAAACATTGGGTTACTAAGCGCAGGGCCGCGCTTAGTAACCAGATGTTTACCCTGGTTACCATCCTAAAAGTAAAAAAACAAACGCTACATACTTACCTACTACCGCTGTCTGTCCTCGGCGCTCTGCTTCTCTGCTCTGGCTGTGAGCGCCGGGCAGCCGGAAAGCAGAGCGGTGACGTCACCGCTCTGCTTTCCGGCCGCTGTGCTCACAGCCAGAGCAGAGAAGCAGAGCGCCGAGGACAGACAGCGGTAGTAGGTAAGTATGTAGCGTTTGTTTTTTTACTTTTAGGATGGTAACCCAGGTAAACATCGGGTTACTAAGCGCGGCCCTGCGCTTAGTAACCCGATGTTTACCCTGGTTACCAGCGAAGACATCGCTGAATCGGCGTCACACACGCCGATTCAGCGATGTCTGCGGGGAGTCCAGCGACGAAACAAAGTTCTGGACTTTCTTCCCCAACCAGCGACAGCACAGCAGGGGCCTGATCGCTGCTGCCTGTCACACTGGACGATATCGCTAGCCAGGACGCTGCAATGTCACGGATCGCTAGCGATATCGTCTAGTGTGACGGTACCTTTAGTCTTTCTAGGTGTCATGCAGCTGCAGTGCAGTACAGTGCAACCTCCACCAGGGGGAGCTTGATAGGGAAGCGAGACTGCACACACTGAGCTGCAGAACCAATGCCACCTAGTGGCAAGAGAGTGGTCAGAAAAGCCGAGTCAGAGCACGAGATAGCATGACAGTACAAAAGGATTAAGACAGAATGGATAGTCAGGATGTAGCAAGAGATCAGTAAACCAGGACGGGCAAAATACAGTACAATAGGGACAAACTGAAACGGAGTCAAAAAGCCAAGCCAGGAGGTCAGAAATGGAGAATCAAGCAGATGAACAGACAGACACTGGGAAAGGGCAGACAGGGAGATAGCAGACACAGGAAAAGTCAGGGTTCACAGCAGGACAAATCAAGGGCTTTCAGAGTCAGGTTCACACGCCGAAGGCAGAACTATAGCTGACACCACCCTCAGGATACCTGGGAACTAAATAGCAAACCTGATCCAAGAATGAGGCAGAGCAAAGTTAACCCTTGACATGATCCGCCCAGAGAAAGAGCACACAGGACTAAACTCCAGAATGGATCATGACACTAAGCTTGCATAAAAGCGAAGTCAACCACTGCTGATTGTTTCTGGAAAACACCCATGGAGTAAAAATCATCACCACACCTGTAGCTAAATTTCCAAAGGGGTATAATTTCCAAAATGGTATCACTTAAGGGGGGATTCTGCTCTTCTAGCACTTAGGGGTTCTGTATATGGGGTCCGCAAACTATTCTAGGAAAATTTGTGTTCCAGGAGGCAAATAGTGCTCTGTTCCTTCCGAGTCTCGCCATATGACTAACCAGTACTGTACAGCTACATATGGGGTACTTCTACATTCAGCAGAAATTTTGGGACAAATTTCTGTGCCATTTTTACCCATTTTCTAGTGTGAAAATGCGAAGTCTGGGGCTAAAACAAAATTTTGGTGGTTAACATGTAGTTTTTTTTTTTACTGCCCAATGGCATAAAATTCTGTGACACACCTGTAGCAACAATATGATCACTGCACCCCTAGATAAATTCAATCAGAGGTGTAGTTTGTAAAATGAGGTCACTTATCGGGGGTTTACATTTTGGCACCTCAGGGGCTCTGCCAATGTAACATGGCAAACCAGTCCAGCAAAATCTTAACTTCAATATGGTGCTTCTTCCCTTCTGAGCTTTGCACTTTGCCTCAAAAGTAGTTTTTGACCTCAAATAGAATACTGGTGTACTGAAGAGAAAGTGCACAACAAATTTTGTGATCCATTTTCTCCTGCTATCCTTGTGAAAATGAAAAAAATTGGGCCAAACATTTTTGTGGGAATTTTTTTTTATTTTCACAGATAAAAGTTGTACATTTCTGTGAAGCACGTGTGGGTTCAAGGTGCTCACCAAATGTCTAGATAAATTCCTTGAGGGGTCTAGTTTCCAAAATGGGGTCACCTGTGGGGGTTTTCCACTGTTTAGGCACATCGAGGGCATACCTGCTAATGATTCCAGCTGTTGTGAATTCTGTGGCAGAGCTCCCTCTTGTGGTCACAAGTGGTACTTCGGCTGATTCTCTCTATGAGCTTCCGTTAGTGGAGGAGTGTGGTACTGCAGCTTCTGAGTTTCCTTCCTCAGGTGATGTGGTGAAGTCGTTAGGTGCTGCTCTATTTAACTCCACCTAGTGCTTTGATCCTGGCCTCCAGTCAATGTTCTAGTATTGGACTTGTTTCCTCCTGGATCGTTCCTGTGGCCTGCTGCTTTGCATAGCTAAGTTGCTCTTGTGTTATTTTTGTTTGCTGTTTTTTCTGTCCAGCTTGTTTATTTGGTTTTTCTTGCTTGCTGGTAGCTCTGGGACGCAGAGGGTGTACCTCCGTGCCGTTAGTCGGTACGGAGGGTCTTTTTGCCCCCTTTGCGTGGTTGTTTGTAGGGTTTTGTGTTGACCGCAAAGTTACCTTTCCTATCATCGCTCTGTTCAGAAAGTCGGGCCTCACTTTGCTTAATCTATTTCATCTCTACGTTTGTCTTTTCATCTTAACTCACAGTCGTTATATGTGGGGGGCTGCCTTTTCCTTTGGGGTATTTCTCTGAGGCAAGGTAGGCTTATTTTCTATCTTCAGGCTAGCTAGTTTCTCAGGCTGTGCCGAGTTGCATAGGGAGCGTTAGGCGCAATCCACGGCTGCCTCTAGTGTGGTTGGAGAGGATTAGGGATTGCGGTCAGCAGAGTTCCCACGTCTCAGAGCTCGTTCTATGTTTTTGGGTTATTGTTAGATCATTGTATGTGCTCTGACTTCTATGTCCATTGTGGTACTGAATTACCAGCCATAACAGTACTGGAGGCCCAAAGTACTAATGATTCCCAATAGAGGGAAAAAAGAAGTTCTGAGACCATTTTTTTTTTCTCTGCACTGTGTTTTGCCTTTTTTTTCCCCTAGACATTTGGGTGGTTCAGGACACAGGTGTAGCGATTGACATTAAAGGTCTGTCTTCATGTGTGGATCAGCTCACGGCAAGAGTTCAAAATATTCAAGACTTTGTGGTTCAGAATTCTATGTTAGAACCAAGAATTCCTATTCCTGATTTGTTTTTTGGAGATAGAACTAAATTTCTGAGTTTCAAAAATAATTGTAAACTATTTCTGGCTTTGAAACCTCGCTCCTCTGGTGACCCCGTTCAACAAGTTAGGATCATTATTTATTTTTTACGTGGCGACCCTCAGGGCATTTTCTCTTGCGCCAGGAGATCCTGCATTAAGTAATATTGATGCGTTTTTCCTGGCGCTCGGATTGCTGTACGATGAACCTAATTCAGTGGATCAGGCAGAGAAAAATTTGCTGGCTCTGTGTCAGGGTCAGGATGAGATAGAGGTATATTGTCAGAAATTTAGAAAGTGGTCCATACTCACTCAATGGAATGAAGGTGCGCTCGCAGCTATTTTCAGAAAAGGTCTCTCTGAAGCCCTTAAGGATGTCATGGTGGGATTTCCTATGCCTGCTGGTCTGAATGAGTCTATGTCTTTGGCCATTCAGATCGGTCGACGCTTGCGTGAGCGTAAATCTGTGACCATTTGGCGGTATTATCTGAGCATAAACCTGAGCCTATGCAGTGCGATAGGACTTTGACCAGAGTTGAACGGCAAGAACACAGACGTCAGAATGGGCTGTGTTTCTACTGTGGTGATTCCACTCATGCTATCTCCGATTGTCCTAAGCGCACTAAGCGGTTCGCTAGGTCTGCCACCATTGGTACGGTACAGTCAAAATTTCTTTTGTCCGTTACCTTGATCTGCTCTTTGTCATCTTATTCTGTCATGGCATTTGTGGATTCAGGCGCTGCCCTGAATTTGATGGACTTGGAGTATGCTAGGCGTTGTGGGTTTTTCTTGGAGCCCTTGCAGTGTCCTATTCCATTGAGAGCAATTGATGCTATGCCTTTGGCCAAGAATAAGCCTCAGTACTGGACCCAGCTGACCATGTGCATGGCTCCTGCACATCAGGAGGTTATTCGCTTTCTAGTGTTGCATAATCTGCATGATGTGGTCGTGTTGGGGTTGCCATGGCTACAAGTCCATAATCCAGTATTAGATTGGAAATCCATGTCTGTGTCCAGCTGGGGTTGTCAGGGGGTACATGGTGATGTCCCATTTCTGTCAATTTCGTCATCCACCCCTTCTGAGGTTCCAGAGTTCTTGTCTGATTACCGGGATGTATTTGATGAGCCCAAGTCCGATACCCTACCTCCGCATAGGGATTGTGATTGTGCTATCGATTTGATTCCTGGTAGTAAATTCCCAAAAGGTCGACTGTTTAATTTATCTGTGCCTGAGCACGCCGCTATGCGGAGTTACGTGAAGGAGTCCTTGGAGAAGGGGCATATTCGCCCGTCATCGTCGCCATTAGGAGCAGGGTTCTTTTTTGTGGCCAAGAAGGATGGTTCGCTGAGACCTTGTATAGATTACCGCCTTCTAAATAAGATCACGGTTAAATTTCAGTATCCCTTGCCGCTGTTATCTGATTTGTTTGCTCGGATTAAGGGGGCTAGTTGGTTCACCAAGATAGATCTTCGTGGTGCGTATAATCTTGTGCGTATTAAGCGAGGCGATGAATGGAAAACTGCATTTAATATGCCCGAGGGCCATTTTGAGTATCTAGTAATGCCATTCGGACTTGCCAATGCTCCATCAGTGTTTCAGTCCTTTATGCATGACATCTTCCGAGAGTACCTGGATAAATTCCTGATTGTATACTTGGATGATATTTTGATCTTCTCGGATGATTGGGAGTCTCATGTGAAGCAGGTCAGAACGATGTTTCAGGTCCTGCGTGCTAATTCTTTGTTTGTGAAGGGATCTAAGTGTCTCTTTGGTGTTCAGAAGGTTTCATTTTTGGGGTTCATTTTTTCCCCTTCTACTATCGAGATGGACCCTGTTAAGGTCCAAGCCATCCATGATTGGACTCAGCCGACATCTCTGAAAAGTCTGCAAAAGTTCCTGGGCTTTGCTAATTTTTATCGTCGCTTCATCTGCAATTTTTCTACTATTGCTAAACCATTGACCGATTTGACCAAGAAGGGTGCTGATGTGGTCAATTGGTCTTCTGCTGCTGTGGAAGCTTTTCAGGAGTTGAAGCGTCGGTTTTCTTCTGCCCCTGTGTTGTGTCAACCAGATGTTTCGCTTCCATTCCAGGTCGAGGTTGATGCTTCTGAGATTGGAGCAGGGGCTGTTTTGTCGCAGAGAAGTTCTGATTGCTCGGTGATGAAACCATGCGCCTTCTTTTCCAGGAAGTTTTCGCCTGCTGAGCGAAATTATGATGTTGGCAATCGAGAGTTGCTGGCCATGAAGTGGGCATTCGAGGAGTGGCGTCATTGGCTTGAAGGAGCTAAGCATCGCGTGGTGGTCTTGACTGATCATAAGAACTTGACTTATCTCGAGTCTGCCAAGCGGTTGAATCCTAGACAGGCTCGTTGGTCGCTGTTTTTTACCCGTTTTGACTTTGTGGTTTCGTACCTTCCGGGCTCTAAAAATGTGAAGGCGGATGCCCTGTCTAGGAGTTTTGTGCCCGACTCTCCGGGTTTATCTGAGCCGGCGGGTATTCTCAAAGAGGGAGTAATTGTGTCTGCCATCTCCCCTGATTTGCGGCGGGTGCTGCAAAAATTTCAGGCTAATAAACCTGATCGTTGCCCAGCGGAGAAACTGTTTGTCCCTGATAGGTGGACGAATAAAGTTATCTCTGAGGTTCATTGTTCGGTGTTGGCTGGTCATCCTGGAATCTTTGGTACCAGAGAGTAAGTGGCTAGATCCTTTTGGTGGCCATCTCTGTCGCGGGATGTGCGTTCTTTTGTGCAGTCCTGTGGGATTTGTGCTCGGGCTAAGCCCTGCTGTTCTCGTGCCAGTGGGTTGCTTTTGCCCTTGCCGGTCCCGAAGAGGCCTTGGACACATATCTCTATGGATTTTATTTCAGATCTTCCCGTCTCTCAAAAAATGTCAGTCATTTGGGTGGTTTGTGATCGCTTCTCTAAGATGGTCTATTTGGTACCCTTGTCCAAATTACCTTCCTCCTCTGATTTGGTGCCATTGTTCTTTCAGCATGTGGTTCGTTTACATGGCATTTCAGAGAATATCGTTTCTGACAGAGGTTCCCAGTTTGTTTCGAGGTTTTGGCGAGCCTTTTGTGCAAGGATGGGCATTGACTTGTCTTTTTCCTCGGCTTTCCATCCTCAGACTAATGGCCAGACCGAACGAACCAATCAGACCTTGGAAACATATCTGAGATGCTTTGTTTCTGCTGATCAGGATGACTGGGTGTCCTTTTTGCCTTTGGCTGAGTTCGCCCTTAATAATCGGGCCAGCTCGGCTACCTTGGTTTCGCCGTTTTTCTGCAACTCTGGGTTCCATCCTCGTTTCTCTTCAGGGCAGGTTGAGTCTTCGGACTGTCCTGGTGTGGATACGGTGGTGGACAGGTTGCAGCAGATTTGGACTCATGTAGTGGACAATTTGACCTTGTCCCAGGAGAAGGCTGAACGTTTCGCTAATCGCAGACGCTGTGTGGGTCCCCGACTTCGTGTTGGGGATTTGGTTTGGTTGTCTTCTCGTCATATTCCTATGAAGGTTTCCTCTCCTAAGTTTAAACCTCGTTTCATTGGTCCGTATAGGATTTCTGAGGTTCTTAATCCTGTGTCTTTTCGTTTGACCCTTCCAGATTCTTTTTCCATCCATAACGTATTCCATAGGTCATTGTTGCGGAGATACGTGGCACCTATGGTTCCATCTGTTGATCCTCCTGCCCCTGTTTTGGTGGAGGGGGAGTTGGAGTATATTGTGGAGAAGATTTTGGATTCTCATGTTTCAAGACGGAAACTCCAGTGTCTGGTTAAGTGGAAGGGTTATGCTCAGGAAGATAATTCCTGGGTCTTTGCCTCTGATGTCCATGCTCCCAATCTTGTTCGTGCCTTTCATATGGCTCATCCTGGTCGTCCTGGGGGCTCTGGTGAGGGTTCGGTGACCCCTCCTCAAGGGGGGGTACTGTTGTGAATTCTGTGGCAGAGCTCCCTCTTGTGGTCACAAGTGGTACTTCGGCTGATTCTCTCTATGAGCTTCCGTTAGTGGAGGAGAGTGGTACTGCAGCTTCTGAGTTTCCTTCCTCAGGTGATGTGGTGAAGTCGTTAGGTGCTGCTCTATTTAACTCCACCTAGTGCTTTGATCCTGGCCTCCAGTCAATGTTCTAGTATTGGACTTGTTTCCTCCTGGATCGTTCCTGTGGCCTGCTGCTCTGCATAGCTAAGTTGCTCTTGTGTTATTTTTGTTTGCTGTTTTTTCTGTCCAGCTTGTTTATTTGGTTTTTCTTGCTTGCTGGTAGCTCTGGGACGCAGAGGGTGTACCTCCGTGCCGTTAGTCGGTACGGAGGGTCTTTTTGCCCCCTTTGCGTGGTTGTTTGTAGGGTTTTGTGTTGACCGCAAAGTTACCTTTCATATCCTCGCTCTGTTCAGAAAGTCGGGCCTCACTTTGCTTAATCTATTTCATCTCTACGTTTGTCTTTTCATCTTAACTCACAGTCATTATATGTGGGGGGCTGCCTTTTCCTTTGGGGTATTTCTCTGAGGCAAGGTAGGCTTATTTTCTATCTTCAGGCTAGCTAGTTTCTCAGGCTGTGCCGAGTTGCATAGGAAGCGTTAGGCGCAATCCACGGCTGCCTCTAGTGTGGTTGGAGAGGATTAGGGATTGCGGTCAGCAGAGTTCCCACGTCTCAGAGCTCGTTCTATGTTTTTGGGTTATTGTCAGATCACTGTATGTGCTCTGACTTCTATGTCCATTGTGGTACTGAATTACCAGCCATAACATCCAGCCAATTCCATCAATGTCTGCATTCCTTTCTGAACCCTGTTGTGCGCCCAAGCACTAGTTTTCCCCACATATGGGGTATCTGCGTACTACAGAGAAATTGAAAAACAAATTTAGGGGTCCATTTTCTCCTAATATCCTTGTGAAATAAAAAATGGGGCTAAAAGAACATTTTTGTGTAAAAATATAATTTTTAATTTTCATAGATAATGATTCCAGCAAATTTTGCGTTCGAAAAGTCAGTGGTGCTCCTTCCCTTCCGAGCCCTGCCGTGCACCCAAGCAGCAGTTTTCCCCCATACATGGGGTATTTACGTGCTTGAAAAATTTAGCTGATTTAAAGTAGACATGTGGGAAATGTTATTTATTAACTATTTTGTGTGACATATCTCTCTGATTTAAGGGTATAAAACTTAAAACATTTCAAAACATTCTCAGAATCCGTGGGATACGTTGGAGCATTTCAGAGTTGTTACCACATAAAGTAATACTGGTCAGAATTGTAAAATTTGGCATAGCCAGGAAGGTGAAAACAGGCTTCGGGGTGAAGGGGTTAAGGCCTTAATATTTGGCAGTCAGGAGGGAGCGGACCCCAGTACTTACGGAACTGAAGGTGCTCGCTTCGTACCAGGCCAACATTTCCCCAATGAGATCCCTCAAATCTGAAAGAAAAGAAGGTCACGCAAAAGATGTGCCTAGTATGTTACGGAAGGGGAACATGCAAGGACACCAGCAATGCAAAGCCTGCCCCGACAAACCTGGCTGGTGTTTACAAGAATGCTTCAAGCTGTATCATTTCTGTATTTCTGACTTACTCTTGTATGCCAACTTTGACGTACACTACACAACTTACGTATGCCAACCTGACGTACACTACACAACTCGCGTATGCTAAACTGATGTGTACTACACAATTCACCTGATGCAATTTATGTATGCCACCACTTTATAAAATTCACTTACCAGGAAAACACTAGATCAACTCCAATATATGGTCACTTGTTGGGGGATTCTACTGTTTAAGCACATCAGGGGCTCTCCATCTGACATGATGCCCACTGACCATTCCATCAAATTCTGCATTCCAAACCATCACTCCTTCCTTTCTGAGCCCTGCTGTGCGCCAAAACAGTAGTTATCCCACACATATTGTGCATCAGTGTAGCCAGGAGAAATTGAACAACAAATTTGGGGGTCCATTTCCTCCTCTTACCCTTGTGAAAATAAAAGACTTTTGGGCTAAAAGGACATTTTTGTGGAAATGTGATTTTTTATTTTCATGGCTCAACCTTATAAATTTCTGGAAAGCATCTGGGGGTTCAAGGTGCTCTCCACACATCTAGATAAGTTCATTGAGGGGTCTAGTTTCCAAAATGGGGTCACTTATAAAGGGTTTTCACTGTATAGGCATATCAGGGGCTCTCTAAACGCGACATGGCAACCACTGTCGATTCCAGCCAATTTTGCGTTCATAAAGTCAAAAAGGTGCTTCTTCCCTTCTGAGCCCTGCTGTGTGCTCAAACAGTAGATTTCCCCCATATATGGTGTATCGGTATGCTCAGGAGAATTTGCACAACTTATCTCCCCTTACCCTTATTTAATAAACAAAAATTGGGTCTAAAGTAAAAACTTTGTAGAAAAAAGTTACATATTAATTTTTCCTTCCACATTGCTTCAGTTCCTGTGATGCACCTGAAGGGTTAATGAAATTCTTGAATGGTGTTTTCGAGTACCTTTAAAGGTGCAATTTTTAAAATTGTATCACTTTGGGGCATTTTCTGTCATATAGACCCCTCAAAGTTACTTCAAATGTTGTGGTATGTAAAAAAAATTGTCTTGTACATTTTGTTGAAAAAACAAGAAATCACTGGTCAACGTTTAACCCTTCTGTCTTCCAAACAAAAAAAAAATTATGCTTGAAAACTGTTGCTGATATAAAGTAAACGTGGGAAATGTTATTTATTAACTATTTTGTGCGACATAACTCTCTGGTTTACGCGCAGCAAAAAAATTTCTTCTGATTTTTCACAAATAAAAGCAAGTCACATTGAATAAATCTTACCACTATCATGAAGAACAATATGTCTCGTAAAAACATTCTCAGAACCAGTGGTATCCGTTGAAGCGTTCCAGAGTTATTACCACATATAGTGACAGTGGTCATAATTGTAAAATTTGGCCTGGTCATGAAGGTGAAAACAGGCTTGCGTGTTTAAGGGGCTAAAATATTGGTTTTATAATCATATGTTCTCATTGATCAAGGAACCAGGGTTTAACTTGAGAAACTGTACTTGTGACCTTAAATAGATTTCTTTATTATCTTTATTATCATGTGAAGCCAATCCTGTGCATATATATTAACCACTGATGAAGAAGTAGGAGGGCGGTGTTACAAGAAGATGGGAGATGCCGGACTTGGACCTGTGACACCCATCAGACCGGACCGCCCCCCTCGGGTGAGTATAATATAACTTATTTTTCTTCACTTTCAGGTGGGACTGGGGGCTTATCTATAGCATCATAGATAAGCCCTGAAAGGTGGTGGCCGCAACTTATAGTGGCAAAATCTGCTGACAGGTTCCCTTTAAACACCGACACAACTTGTGGAGTCAGTCTAGCTACACAGACTTTACAGACAATTATGGGTAGTGGTGGAAGTATACACATTGCACATACCTTGTCATGCATGAGGCATAGAAGACAGCGATCTAATAGATTTCTGCTCCTGAGTGAGAAACAAGAAAGTGCTGTTGTAGTGGGCAAAGCTACATCATCACTGCACACTGGCGACACTGAATCTTAACATATTCCTACTTTTAAATGAGACAACCAAGATATGATAAAAATCACAAAACGTCAAATCTTGGAATGGCACTAGATAATTCTACTTTAATTTCATAACATATAATGGGTTCCCAACATTTGTAAATGTGATTATTTTAGCTAAGAAAGTAACCCCATGTGAACTATGTCTTTGGCCAATCAAACATCAAGAAGGCTTGAAAAACAGCAGTAAAACAGATAACAAAACCAAACCTGTCCATCAGACTCCTCCAATTTTCCTTTGGAGGAGACCGTGGGCAGATTTAGTCCGCCAGCTGCCGTTTTGTGAACAGGGTTGCTGTTCAGTCTATGAGGAAGGCTGCAATAACACGCAAAGAATAAACTGTAATACTTATATATTAGTAAGTGCCACAAAATCATGCCCCAACACATTTTCTAAAATAAATATGAAGTGGTCAATTTTAATAATGTGTTTAAAAACATTTTTAAAATATGGAGAGATGCATGGTATGTTGTGCCCCAGGTGCAACATTAGTTAGCTCTGTATTCCTTGCTGTATTTTGAGGAATTTGTAGCTAATTTTCTTAAAAATCCAGGAAAACATTGTCCCAAACCAAAGAATAATCTCACCAACCAATTAAGGCAAGTTAAGCCTACTCTTCATTTCTGCAGCTTCCACTCCTAACACTCAGTTGCTTGCTGCCAAATACTGCTTTGCCTAATCCTACCTCTACTGAGACAACTTAACTGTTCTGTACAGAGGCTCTTAACAAAAATCACCTTCTACCCTTATCGTCAGCTCTTGTTCATGGGTCTAGTATATTAAGAAAGTATGTTTCTAAGTTTACTGAATCTGTATCTGTCCTGTCTACACCCCACCCGGTAACCTATTGGACTTGACTGGGACATGGACGCTATTAGTCCTCAGGATTTGGACAAATACAATTCTCCACCTTCCGCCCCTTTCAAACTTTGATCCCCAGGGAGATGCTTCTGCTTTGACTACATTTACATGGGACTATTAATCTTGATGTTCTACTGCTCCTTCACAACCTACATACCTGTCCCAGAAAGAATTAGAGATACTACTAAAATGTTAGTAGGTGCCCCAAGCTCCATTATGTATTGGCTTAATCAATAGTAAATAGTAAGTTTTGATTTTATGACCAATAAAAGTAACTAATAATTTCTGATTTTGTGACAATTTCATCCTGTTACGTTATATAGTTGTGAAAGCAAGATTTATGTTTATCAATCCTGACTCCATTTTGGTTTCTTTGTACTTGCATGCTGTTGCTTGCAAAATGGAGTCTACGTAAGGGGGAAGAGGTCTCAGGAATGTCTTTGTCTAAACACTTAGAGATAACGGGGAAGTTAACACTAAAGGTACCGTCACACTTAGCGATGCTGCAGCGATACCGACAACGATCCGGATCGCTGCAGCGTCGCTGTTTGGTCGCTGGAGAGCTCTCACACAGACAGCTCTCCAGCGACCAACGATGCCGGTAACCAGGGTAAACATCGGGTAACTAAGCGCAGGGCCGCGCTTAGTAACCCGATGTTTATCCTGGTTACCATCCTAAAAGTAAAAAAAAACAAACGCTTCATACTTACCTACAGCCGTCTGTCCTCCAGCGCTGTGCTCTGCACTCCTCCTGTACTGTCTGTGTGAGCACAGCGGACGTCACCGCTCTGCTTTCCGGATGACCGACGCTCACAGCCAGTACAGGAGGAGTGCAGAGCACAGCGCCGGGGACAGACAGCGGTAGGTAAGTATGTAGTGTTTGTTTTTTTTAACTTTTACGCTGGTAACCAGGGTAAACATCGGGTTACTAAGCGCGGCCCTGCGCTTAGTTACCCGATGTTTACCCTGGTTACCAGCGAAGACATCGCTGAATCGGTGTCACACACGCCGATTCAGCGATGTCTGCGGGGAGTCCAGCGACCAAATAAAGTTCTGGACTTTCTTCCCCGACCAGCGACAGCACAGCAGGGGCCTGATCGCTGCTGCCTGTCACACTGGACGATATCGCTAGCGAGGACGCTGCAACGTCACGGATCGCTAGCGATATCGTCTAGTGTGACGGTACCTTAAGGAATAGAGCCAGTCCCAGACCCAAAAGCCAGGAGTAGATAGTATTAACTTTAGCCAATTAGAAGTATGCATGTACATATTTAGAGATAAGCTTAGCCAATTATATTATTACTATGCATGACGATTAATAACCTATATAAACCCAGAGTAATTATGTAATAAAAGTTTTATTCTGATACTAAGAATACCAGTGTGGCTCTCTCTCTGTGTACATATACTTGGATTTTACAATTTAATTTGGCGCAGGCACAACGTCTCAGAACGTCCCAGAATACTTGGAGTCAAATTGGCATAGGTAAAAGTAAATCAGTGTAATATTTCAGATTTTTTTGGACAGGCAGGAAATCTCAAAAGGAACGTGTCAACAGAAAATTACCTATCGGTTAAATATTTTTTCATATATTGTATTTGTATAATATTTTCTACAATTTCCAATATCTCTTTCTATAAAAAAAAAAAATCAGAAATCACACAAATGCCACACTCATTTCAGATCACACTCAGATGAAACTCCGGCAGAGTTTGAGCCGAGTTACATTAGCATAATCGGCCCGATTCTCTCTCATGAGGGTCTTGACTCTCACACAGTGCAATGTGCCCACTTGTTGTTTGGAGTAGAAGACTCCTTGGTGTTGCTGGACCATGCAAACTACTTTTCTATCTGTGGTCACTTGCAGATGCCAGTTGCAGAAAAAAATTGTCTTCAACACCAATTAGAATTACTATGCATGCATTTTGGCCTTACTAATGCTATTGCAACTTTCCAGAGACTGGTGGATTGACTGATGGATTTATGCCTAGGGAAGCTGAACTTTCAATCCTTGTTAATATACCTAAGTGACAACATTGTCCTATCAGACCTTTTTTTACCAGCCACCTGCAGAGGGTACATTTACTGCTGGCACAGCATGAGCAGCATGTACTGCAGCTAAAGCTAAACAAGTGTCATAACATTGATTCCAGTCAGGGTGGTGCAACAATAATGCAAGCATAGATGGATGTCAAGATTGGGCAATCTGTAGTATAGGTGCTATAAAGACTTGGCCACAGAAACGGTAGCACAGAGGGCCTATCCCGAAAACCAGTTAGATGAGTTAGTGGTCCCACTGTTGAGGCATTGATGTTTATTACAAACTTGCACTGTATCTCTGGGTACTAGGCTGGTCATACAGAGTGAAGCCACTATCGTTTGTTTGAAAGATCAAATGGGCAACTAAAAAATGGCACTGTTAACAACTGTTAACAACCACGGGACAGCCAGGTTGTGTTGTTATTTTATGAGGCTCATTACTAGGGATGAGCAGATCTTTTGAAATTTGAATTCAAGAGCTTTGCCAAATCCCCCTCCCCCGAGCCCAAATTGATTTGCGGCTAATACATTTGCACAAATCTCAGTACTAGAAAGCTTGTAACTGCTTGGAAAACACATGAGAGAGAGAGAGAATCCCGCTGACCATAAGAACTTACGCACTACAGAGAGGACTCCACTAACCATAAGATACACTACAGAAGAGACCGAGAGGACTCCGCTAACCATAAGATACACTACAGAAGAGACAGAGAGGACCCTGCTACCCATAAGATTTTACATTCTACATAAGAAAAAGAGGACCCCGCTGACCTTAAAGGGACACTGTCACCTGAATTTGGAGGGAACAATCTTCAGCCATGGAGGCGGGGTTTTTGGGTTTTTGATTCACCCTTTCCTTACCCGCTGGCTGCATGCTGGCTGCAATATTGGATTGAAGTTCATTCTCTGTCCTCCATAGTACATGCCTGCGCAAGGCAAGATTGCACCTTGTGCAGGCATGTACTATGGAGGACAGAGAATGAACTTCAATCCAATATTGCAGCCAGCATGCAGCCAGCGGGTAAGGAAAGGGTGAATCAAAAACCCCAAAACCCCGCCTCCATGGCTGAAGATTGTTCCCTCCAAATTCAGGTGACAGTGTCCCTTTAAGTGCTTGGCTGCAAACATTTTAGTGTGAGGCGCATAAACTGCAAGTTGGCAAAAGCTCCAAAAAATGCAGTTTTTTAAAGACTTCTTCAGTTTTACACTAGATATTTTGTTCCGTGTAAACTTTATGCTTTGTTTGAACTAGACAAAAAGGGTCTCATTCAATTTCCAATTGAATATAGAGTATCTTATCTGACTGAGCTCACGGAGGTTAAAACTTGTGGTGACAAAAATAAGCTCTATTCTAGACCAAGTAGAGTGAACCGATCGATAAGTTGAATTGTGCTGTTTAGTACAGTTGAGGATACACCATACAATTGTTTGATAATTGGTAAATAGTAATTTTGCTACTTCATGATCTTCCTATAAAGGAAGTAAAAATCTAGCCAAATGAAAGGGGTTATCTGAAATTAACAGTAAATTTTATACTAAATGTTTATGTAATTTAGTAATCTAGCTACTTTGCTAATATACTTCAATTAAAAATTTCCTACAGTTCCTTCTCTGCTCTAACTTCCTGTGTATGTGTTTTTTCAACTTTCTTTGACATTTCATTTGAGTATCCCAGTGTGCACTGGGACATCATCTGCTAAGTTCATTTTAGGGGGGTTTGTATGTGCAAAATCCGGTGGTCCCTATCTTCTATCTGCTACCAAAGATTCATAAGAATCAAGTTGATCCCCCTGGGCGTCCGATTGTCTCTGGCATAGGAGGGCTCAGCGATCCCATATATAAATTCATTGAGTACTATTTACATCCTATTGTCAAGGCGCTGCCCTCCTATGTCAGGGACACTACGGACGTCTTGAGGAAGCTGGATGGTCTCCAGTTGGAATCTGGTATGCTCTTAGCAACAGTAGACGTAGAATCCCTCTACACCAGTATTGGGCATGTAGACGGGCTAGAGGTGGTGTCTTTCTTTTTGAGCATGAGCAACCTTGACCATGCGTTGCGCTCCTTGATCCTGGAACTATTAGAATTTATTTTGATGCATAATTATTTTACTTTTAAAGATACATTTTATTTACAGCGTCGCGGCACTGCGATGGGCGCGGCGTGCGCGCCATCCTACGCTAACCTCTTTCTCGGATATTGGGAGAGGGAGGTTTTCAGGGATGGCGCGTGCGCCGCCTCCCAGGCGCAGTGCTTTTATAGTTACATTGATGATGTTTTTATTATCTGGCAGGGTCCTGAGCAGGACCTTCATGACTTCATCCGTGGACTTAATCGCAATAATCGAAACATCAAGCTGACATACAAATTATCAGCAAGTGAAATTGACTTTCTGGACATAAAGGTTATAGTATGTGCGGATGGTACTATTCAAACGGATGTATTCTGAAAGGAAACATCCGTTAATTCATTATTGCATGCCACATCCGCACATACAGCCTCAACAATTCGGGCTGTACCTATCGGTCAGTTCTGTAGAATGAAACGAATATGCTCCACGGATGTTGCCTTTGAGGGTCAGGCTCGGGACCTTGAACAGCGGTTCCAGGATCGAGGGTATAGCAAGAGGTCTATTAAAAAAGGTTATGCTCGTGCCAAGGGCACCCCTCGTCGACAATTATTTTCAAAACCTCGTCCCAACGTTGGTAGTGATCCACCACTTAGGTGTATCATGACATTTAATAACCAATGGGGCAATATCAGACAGAGTATGGCAAAACACTGGTCTGTGTTGCTAACAGATAGAACACTAAAACAGCTTTTACCAGATTGACCTCTCCTAACTGCGAGGAGAGGTCAGAATTTGAAAGATCTACTCATTAGAAGCCACTATGTAGCCAAAACATCAAGTATTTTTGGGGTGGGCCCACAGAGATGGGGATGCTACCCATGTGGCTCATGCTTGGCATGCAAAAATATGGTATGAGCCACCAATTTTACATCAGCGGACGGAGCACCGGATTCCGTGCTACATATCATGCAGCACCACGCATGTGGTGTACTACGCCATGTGCACATGCAACCTTGTTTACATCGGTCTCACTTCACGTGAACTACGTATTAGGGTCAGGGAGCACGTTAGGGACATCAGAGCAGCTAGGGATGTGTCTGACATCCTGGCCCTTAAAACTATCCCGCGGCACTTTAAGTTACATCATAACTGTGATCCACGGGCACTTAGTGTCCGTGGTACGACAGAGTCCACCTGGGCATTAGGGGTGGTGATCACAAAAAAATATTAGCCCAGATGGAGTGCCGCTGGATAGTATCCCTTGGGACGATGGCACCTCATGGGTTAAACGAAAAGCTCTCTTTTGTCCCTTTCCTGTGGCTCCTTCTACGGTGACCCTATAACCGTGTCCCTCTGTCCATGAGCATCTATAGCTGTGTCCTTTTTCCAGAATTGTCTCCCTTGTTTTTAAATGTTGTTGCTTTGATTTTAATTATGTTTTTAATTTTTTATGTCTAGTTGTGATGATTTTTTTCGTTAAAATCTATATATGGAGGGGACGTACTGCCATGTTGCCCTGCTTCAGCGGGATACTACTCACTGTGAACAAACAGCTGCAGATACTGACAGTGATCAGGATGAAGCCCTTAAGGACATTTAAATGAGAAACATCGTGCACTTTGAAACTATGTTGAATTACTATGTACAATGTATGAATACCTTTTGTGTCTCCGTCCGCATTTTTGATGCCTGTCTTATCGCATGGGGTATTGTCCTTACCATGTTGGGGTATTTAGTACTTATATTTCACTTGCTCACACTTTCGCCAGTAAACAACATGGCGACCGCAGTGCGCGCATGCAGTGTCCCCGGTCTTAGCACACGCCCCTGATGGTGGCGTTCCATGGTGGGTCACGCTGGAGAGAGGACAGTCCTTTCTTTTTAAGCATCGGCACAACGCTAATACAGGCGGGAGAGTATACGTTCAACGGCCGCACTCGGTTCACGGCCGGGTTGTCGAGTCTCGAACTGTGCCACCTGTGGTTTGGGAGGGCTCATTCACACTCAGTGACACTGTGGGAGTGGATGTCAGGGATCTCAGGAGACGTCTCTTCCTATAGTCTACTTAGGCCTCTATGACTTGAGCCTACTTTGTCCTGACTGTACAGCATGGGAGGGCTCTCACTCTGCCTCCGCACACTGCAGATTCCTGCCCAACTGAGTCCCTGTTCCCACGCACTGTCCCCCTCTTATACCCTTCACGCCCCCGGATCTCAAGTTCAAAGGTCTGTCCGTGGCACTAAACTCTCCCCTCTGCAACTTGAGTGACAGCACCGATGGTTCCGGACTCGTCCCGGACAAGGCACGCCGAGGCTGGCTCTCCTCCTGACAGGCACAAAGCAAAAATTGAACTATAAGAAATACCAAATTAAAAGCCAAGAGTGCTGTATGCATAGTGGATACAAAGAGGAGGGGAAAGGGAAATTCCTCTAACAATGAATAATGGGAAAGTTCTCAATTTCTCTAAACTGTAGGTATATTTGACCTTGACAGGAAAAGACCATTAGAGAAACACAATGAGGGAGTGTGAGCAGGTACCAGGATGCAGTAATGGTTGGAGGAAGAACAAGTGTTAACAGGGGGATTTAATGAAACAACATTACTCCACGCAGGGAGAGGGTAAATGAGGGAGCTAAGGATAGTAAAACTGTGTCTGGTGGACATAGGTATAGCAGGGGCAATGAAGGGTTGAGGAAAATACAAAGGTATCAAACTCATCAGTCCGGCGGTGTTGAGGATCAGTCTCTGTGAAGACAGTGGTGGCTTTCCAGCCTGAACGCTTGAAGAATCCGGCGGCGTCCTGGACTGAGATGAGTCCTGGGTTCTGGTGTCGTCGGGGGTCCTGGAATGTCCTTTCACGGGCCCTGGTTCCACGGTGGGTCACGCTGGAGAGAAGATAGTCCTTTCTTTTTAAGCATTGGCACAACGCTAATACAGGCGGGAGAGTATACGTTCAACGGCCGCACTCGGTTCACGGCCGGGTTGTCGAGTCTCGAACTGTGCCACCTGTGGTTTGGGAGTGCTCGCTCACACTCACTGACACAGTGGGAGTGGATGTCAGGGATCTCAGGAGCCGTCTCTTCCTACAGTCTCCGGTAAGTCTCCGTAGGCCTCTATGACTTGAGCCTACTTTGTCCTGACTGTACAGTGCGGGAGGGCTCTCACTCTACCTCCGCACACTGCAGATTCCTGCCAACTGAATCCCTGTTCCCGCGCACTGTCCCCCTCTTATAACCTTCACGCCCCCGGATCTCCAGTTCAAAGGTCTGTCCGGGGCACTAAGCTCTCCCCCCTGCAACTTGAGTGACAGCACCGATGGTTCCGGGTTCGTCCTGGACAAGGCACGCCGAGCCTGGCTCTCCTCCTTACAAGAGCACAAAGCAAAAATTGAACTATAAGAAATACCACATTAAAAATGCAAGAGTGCTCTATGCATAGTGGATACAAAGAGGAGGGGAAAGGGAAATTCCTCTAACAATAAATAATGGGAAAGTTCTCAATTTCTCTACACTGTAGGTGTATTTGCTTCAGCAAGAGATAAAACAATGTAAATATGAGTGATGTAGGCAAAAAAGGGGTGAGGTTCAGGAAAGAGGGGGGATTTAAATCAATAAAAAAGAGAGCTGCTCTGACGAACAAACAAAAGTGGTGGTGAGGGTGAATGATCCAATAGGTTGCTGACTAAATGCTGCAAAGAAGCAAAATGTTTAGTTAATGGGAATTTGTCACTAGGTTAAACTTTTCAAAGTCGTCTATATGGGCATGGAGGTCATAGAAATATACTTAAAATGATACCTTGATCCCTGACATCCGATGTCTTATTCATGAGAAATCTATGTTTTCCTTAATATGTAATTGAGCTGATAAAATCTCTGGGCCGGACACTGATTTCCCTGAGAATTTACCTCCAGAGCTTATTTTAAATAAAAGAGGGCATTACCAGTGTGAGACATGTAGATCAGGAGAGCAGACTGTCAGTCATCACATGACTTTAATTAAATATTTGAGTGAAGCTGACTGGCACCAGTCCTAAGTGGTATTACCATAATTCTGGCAGTTCTTAAATGGAACAATAGATATTTGTAGCTAACTTCAGTGGTGCTTCACTGTAGAAATCACATAAGCATAGTTGTAAAATGAGAAAAGAAAGGTGGCACTCATCATAGGCTTCAGTAAATGCAATCCTTTATTTAGACAAGGACATCAGGAAGCTCGACCCATAGAAGCTCAAACCAGCGCGTAACGACCTTACAGTCTGCCAGCTATAGTGGACTGTTCAGACATTAGCAACATTTTAGTGGTAAAATTAACATTTTTCATCCCTCTCATTCCACTTTGCATTACTACCTGAAAAGCACCTGAAGGGTTAATAAACTATCTAACAGCGGTTTTGAATATGTGCTGTTTTTAAAATGGTATCACTTTTGGATGTTTTCATATAGATCTTGCAAAGTCACTTCAAGTTCAATAGGTGCCTAAAAAATACGGTTTGTAATTTTCCTTGAAAAAGTGAGAATTTGCTGGTAAATTGTTAAACCTTCTAATGTCCTAACAAAATAAAAGGTCATTTGACATAATGGTGATGTAAAGCATGCATGAGTTAAATGTTATTTATTAACTACTAGATGGTGGCCCGTAGAATATTGCCCAGCCACGTAGTATATTGCCCAGCCATGTAGTATATTGCCCAGCCACGTAGTATATTGCCCAGTCACGTAGTATATTGTCCAGCCACGTAGTATATTGCCCAGACACGTAGTATATTGCCCAGAGACGTAGTATATTGCGCAGCCACGCAGTATATTGGCCAGTTACGTCGTATATTGCCCAGTCACTTAGTATATTGGCCAGTTACGTCGTATATTGCCCAGTCACATCGTATATTGCCCAGTCACGTAGTATATTGCCCAGCCATGTAGTATATTGCCCATCCACGTACTATATTGCCCAGTCACGTAGTATATTGCCCAGTCACGTAGTATATTGCCCAGCCACATAGTATATTGGCCAGTTACGTAGTATATTGCGCAGCCACGCAGTATATTGGCCAGTTACGTCGTATATTGCCCAGTCACTTAGTATATTGGCCAGTTACGTCGTATATTGCCCAGTCACGTAGTATATTGCCCAGTCACGTAGTATATTGCCCAGTCACGTAGTATATTGCCCAGCCATGTAGTATATTGCCCAGCCACGTAGTATATTGCCCAGACACGTAGTATATTGCCCAGTGACGTAGTATATTGCGCAGCCACGCAGTATATTGGCCAGTTACGTCGTATATTGCCCAGTCACTTAGTATATTGGCCAGTTACATCGTATATTGCCCAGTCACGTCGTATATTGCCCAGTCACGTAGTATATTGCCCAGTCACGTAGTATATTGCCCAGCCATGTAGTATATTGCCCAGCCACGTAGTATATTGCCCAGTCACGTAGTATATTGCCCAGTCACGTAGTATATTGCCCAGTCACGTAGTATATTGGCCAGTTACGTAGTATATTGCCCAGTCACGTAGTATATTGCGCAGCCACGTAGTATATTGCCCAGTTACGTAGTATATTGCCCAGTCACGTAGTATATTGCCCAGCCACGTAGTATATTGCCCAGTTACGTAGTATATTGCCCAGTGATGTAGTATATCGCACAGCGACGTAGTATACAGCACAGAGCCACGTAGTATATTGGTCAGTAACATAGTATATTGCCCAGTGACGTAGTATAACAGCACAGAGCCACGTAGTATATTGCACAGCGAAGTAGTATACAGCACAAAGCCACATAGTATATTGACCAGTCACATAGTATATTGCCCAGCTACGTAGTATATTGCCCAGCCAGGTTTGTCACAGGTGAAAAAATAAAAAATAAACATATACTCACCTTTCCGAAGGCCCCTTGTAGTCCACGGCAGCTTGCGGTCCCAGGGTTGGTATCAGAGCGCAGGGCAGGGCCTGTGATGACGTCGCGGTCACATGACCATGACGTCATGGCAGGTCCTTGTCGCGCAGGCGCGCAGGGCCTGTTATGACGTCGCGGTCACATGACCGTGACATCATGGCAGGTCCTTCTGCCATACCATCTTTGCCACCGGAAACTGCAGCGGAAGATGGCGGCCGGCGGGAGCGGCTCAGCGGACTACGGAGGGTGAGTATAGCAGGTTTATTTTTTTTAAATCATTTTTAACATTACATTTTTTACTATTGATGCCGCATAGGCAGCGTCAATAGTAAAAAGTTGGGGACACACAGGGTTAATAGCGGCGGTAACGGAGTGCGTTACCCGCGGCATAACGCGGTCCGTTACCGCTGGCATGAACCCTGTGTTATCGGTGACCGGAGAGGAGTATGCTGGCGACAGGCACTGACTGCGGGGAGTAAGGAGCGGCCATTTTCTTCCGGACTGTGCCCGTCGCTGATTGGTCGCGGCAGCCATGACAGGCAGCTGGCGAGACCAATCAGCAAATGAATAACCGTGACAGAAGGACAGACAGACGGAAGTGACCCTTAGACAATTATATAGTAGATTTTGGGTGATATACCAGTAACTGTCTCGATTAAGCATATACAGTCATGGCCAAAAGTATTGACACCCCTGCAATTCTGTCAGATAATACTCAGTTTCTTCCTGAAAATGAATGCAAACACAAATTATTTGGTATTATCTTCATTTAATTTGTCTTAAATGAAAAAACACAAAAGAGAATGAAGCAAAAAGCAAAACATTGATCATTTCACACAAAACTCCAAAAATGGGCCAGACAAAAGTATTGGCACCCTCAGCCTAATACTTGGTTGCACAACCTTTAGCCAAAATAACTGCCATCAACCGCTTCCAGTAATAATATGAGTTTCTTACAATGCTCTGCTGGAATTTTAGACCATTCTTCTTTGGCAAACTGCTCCAGGTCCCTGATATTTGAAGGGTGCCTTCTCCAAACTGCCATTTCTAGATCTCTCCACAGGTGTTCTATGGGATTCAGGTCTGGACTCATTGCTGGCCACCTTAGAAGTCTCCAGTGCTTTCTCTCAAACCATTTTCTAGTGCTTTTTGAAGTGTGTTTTGGATCATTGTCCTGCTGGAAGACCCATGACCTCTGAGGGAGACCCAGCTTTCTCACACTGGGCCCTACATTATGCTGCAAAATTTGTTGGTAGTCTTCAGACTTCATAATGCCATGCACACGGTCAAGCAGTCCAGTGCCAGAGGCAGCAACGCAACCCCAAAACATCAGGGAACTTCCGCCATTTTTGACTGTAGGGACCATGTTCTTTTCTTTGAATGCCTCTTTTTTTCTCCTGTAAACTCTATGTTGATGCCTTTGCCCAAAAAGCTCTAGTGGGGTCTCATCTGATCAGAGAACATTCTTCCAAAATGTTTTAGGCTTTTTCAGGTAAGTTTTGGCAAACTCCAGCCTGGCTTTTTTATGTCTCGGGGTAAGAAGTGGGGTCTTCCTGGGTCTCCTACCATACAGTCCCTTTTCATTCAGATGCCGACGGATAATACGGGTTGACACTGTTGTACCCTTGGGCAGGTCAGCTTGAACTTATTTGGATGCTAGTCGAGGTTCTTTATCAAACATCCGCACAATCTTGCGGTGAAATCTCTTGTCAATTTTTCTTTTCCGTCCACATCTAGGGAGGTTAGCCACAGTGCCATGGGCTTTAAACTTCTTGTTGACACTGCGCACGGTAGACACAGGAACATTCAGGTCTTTGGAGATGGACTTGTAGCCTTCAGATTGCTCATGCTTCCTCACAATTTGGTTTCTCAAGTCCTCAGACAGTTCTTTGGTCTTTTTTTCTCCATGCTCAATGTGGTACACACAAGGACACAGGACAGAGGTTGAGTCAACTTTAATCCATGTCAACTGGCTGCAAGTGTGATTTAGTTATTGCCAACACCTATTAGGTGCCACAGGTAAGTTACAGGCGCTGTTAATTACACAAATTAGAGAAGCATCACATGTTTTTTCGAACAGTACCAATACTTTTGTCCACCCCTTTATTATATTTGGTGTGGAATTATATCCAATTTGGCTTTAGGACAATTCTTTTGGTGTTTTTTTCATTTAAGACAAATTAAATGAAAATAATAATACCAAACAATTTGTGTTTGCAATTATTTTCAGGAAGAAAATGAGTATTATCTCACAGAATTGCAGGGGTGTCAATACTTTTGGCCATGACTGTAAACATCCAAAGCTTGAAAATTGCTAATTTTTTTACATTTTTGACTAATGTATGATATTTTACATATCGATCTAAATTTGCCACTAACAAAGTACAATGTATAAACTAGTACTAGTTGCGGTGGAAAAACTCGGAACTCGGGTTGAGCAGTACAGTAGTGAAAATATTGCACAATAGTTGCACAATACAATTGATGTTTCAGTCGTAAGTTCCAGGCCTTCATCAGAAAGCAACAGACCATCGTCAGTAGAGAATTCCCGGAAAGTGTAGCGCAATAGGATCGTGACAACAGTCACACATGTAATGCGCTCTCTATATTCTTCAGTATATAAAGTGCAATGTGCCACAAAATAAATCTAAAAATCAAAGGGATGTGTTGAAACATTCCAGAGTTATTGCCACATAAAGAGATACATGTCAGATTTAAAAAATTTGGCTTGGTCACTAAGAGGTTAATGTGTTCCACTAACAATCGCCATAGTAACAGTATAAAAATTAGTTACAATACAGAAATGGAAACCTAGATATTAGGAAATTAAAATAGTTGGAATAAAAGTTGAAATGAGACTTAAGGTACCGTCACATTAAGCGACGCTGCAGCGATATAGACAACGAGCCGATCGCTAGGTCGCTAGGAGACGTCAAACACCGGCAACAGCAGAACGATGCAGGAGCGATCCAGTGACGTACTTATCGTTCTCGCTGGTTGTTGCTCCATGAAAAAACATTGGAGGCATCGTTGCTTTTGCTGTCAAACATGACGAATCACGCCGACCTGACGACCAAATAAAGTTCCGGACTTTCAGCGACGACCAGCGATGTCACAGCAGGATCCTGATCGCTGCTGCGTGTCAAACACAACGAGATCGCTATCCAGGACGCTGCAACGTCACGGATCATTGTCGTTCTCGTTGGAAAGTTGTTCAGTTTGAAGGTACCTTTATTTTAAAAAACTCACTCGTAGTTTTTATCATAATGTCCTAATGATCCCATAGTGTTTGTGAGCATAATCCAATAGTAATCTGTAAAGATTAGCACTATGGTGGATAAAAAAAAGAAAAAATGGAATACTGAAGGAAGTAGCGAAGTAAAATAAGAGCAAAATCTAGTCACTTTTGACCTGGTGGCAGGTCCTCTTTAACCCCTTTCTGACATTAGACGTACTATCCCGTTGATGTGGTATGGGACGGTATGACCACCGACGGGATAGTCCGTCTAACGCGATCAGCCCCGCAGGGAGCACGGCCGACTATCACAGCTGACATCCGGCACTATGTACCAGGAGCGGTCACGGAGCACTCCTGGCACATTAACCCCGTCACACTGTGATCAAAGCTGATTGCAGAGTTCCAGCGGCATAGGGAAGCATCGCGCAGGGAAGGCGCTCCCTGCGTGCTTCCCTGAGACCCTCGGAGCAACGCAATGTGATCGCATTGCTCCGAGGGTCTCCTACCTCCTCCTCCCTTCAGGCCCGGATCCAAAATGGCTGCAGGGGGCCTTCCGGGTCCTGCAGGGAGGTGGCTTTCCAGCGCCTGCTCAGAGCAGGTGCCGGGAAGCCTCCCTGTAGCGCCTGTGTGATCGCTGATCTGACACAGTGCATTGCAAAGTGTCAGATCAGCAATCTGTCACTTTACTGTGATGTCCCCCCCTGAGGCAATGTAAAAAAGTAAAAAAAATAATATTTACATGAGTAAAAAAATAAATGAAATTCTTAAATAAAAAAAAATATATATATATTGTTCCAATAATAAATTTCTTTATCTAAATAATAAAAAAACAATAAAAGTACACATATTTAGTATCACCACGTTTGTAACGACCCGACCTATAAAACTGTCCCACTAGTTAAACCCTTCATTGAACACCGTAAAAAAAGGCAAAAAACAACGCTTTATTATCATACCGCCAAACAAAAAGTAAAATAACACGCGATCAAAAAGACAGATATAAATAACCATGGTACCGCTGAAAACGTCATCTTGTCCCGCAAAGAACGAGCTGCCATACAGTGTCATCGACAAAAAAATAAAAAAGTTATAGTTCTCAGAATAAAGCGATGCAAAAATAATAATTTTTTATATTAAATAGTTTTTATCGTATAAAAGCGGCAAAACATTAAAAAATGATATAAATGAGGTATTGCTGTAATCGTACTGACCCGAAGAATAAAACTGCTTTATCAATTTTACCAAATGTGGAACGGTATAAGCGCCCCCCCAAAAGAAATTCATGAATAGCTGGTTTTTGTTCATTCTACCTCACAAAAATCGGAATAAAAAGTGATCAAAAAAGTCACGTGCCTGAAAATGATACCAATAAAAACGTCAACTCGTCCCGCAAAAAACAAGACCTCACATAACTCTGTGGACTAAAATATGGAAAAATTATAGCTCTCAAAATGTGCAGATGCAAAAACTATTTTTTGCAATAAAAAGCATCTTTTAGTGTGTGACGGCTGCCAATCATAAAAATCCGCTAAAAAACCCGCTATAAAAGTAAATCAAACCCCCTTCATCACCACTTTAGTTAGGGAAAAATAATAACATTTTAAAAAACGTATTTGTTTCCATTTTCCCATTAGGGTTAGGGATCGGGTTGGGGCTGAAATTAGGGTTAGGGTTGCATCTAAAGTTAGGGTTAGGGTTGGGGCTAAAGTTAGGGTTAAGGTAGGGGCTAAAGTTAGGGTTAGGGCTAAAGTTAGGGTTAGGGTTGGGGCTAAAGTTAGGGTTTGGATTACATTTACGGTTGGGATTAGGGTTGGGATTAGGGTTAGGGGTGTCGTTAAGGTTATGGTTGGGATTAGGGTTAGGGGTGTGTTTGGGTTAGGGTTTCAGTTAAAATTGGGGGGTTTCCACTGTTTAGGCACATCAGGGGCTCTCCAAACGCGACATGGCATCTCAATTCCAGCAAATTCTACGTTGAAAAAGTAAAACAGTGCTCCTTCCCTTCCAAGCTCTGCCGTGCACCCAAACAGGGGTTTACCCTAACATATGGGGTATCAGCGTACTCAGTACAGATTGGACAACAACTTTTGGGGTCCAATTTCTCCTGTTATCCTTGGGAAAATACAAAACCGGGGGCTAAAAAATAATTTTTGTGGAAAAAAAAAGATTTTTTTATTTTCACAGCGGTGTGTTATAAACTGTAGAGAAACAATTGGATGTTCAAAGTTCTCACAACACAATTAGATAAGTTCCTTGGGAAGGGTCTAGTTTCAAATATGGGGTCACTTGTGCGGGGTTTCTTCTGTTTAGGTACATCAGGGGCTCCGCAAATGCAATATGATGCCTGCAGACCAATCCATTTAAGTCTGTATTCCAAATGGCGCGCCTTCTCTTCTGAGCTCTGCCATGCACCCAAACGGTGATTCCCCCCACATATGGGGTATCAGCGTACTCGGGACAAATTGGACAACAACTTTTGGGGTCCAATTTCTCATGTTACCCTTGGGAAAATACAAAACTGGGGGCTAAAAAATAATTTGTGTGGAAAAAAAAGTTTTTATATTTTCACAGCTCTGCGTTATAAACTGTAGTGAAACACTTGAGGATTCAAAGTTCTCACAACACATCTAGATAATTTCCTTGGGGGGTCTACTTTCCAATATGGGGTCACTTGTGAGGGGTTTCTACTGTTTAGGTACATCAGGGGCTCTGCAAACGTAATGTGACGCCTGCAGACCATTCCATCTAAGTCTGCATTCCAAATGGAGCTCTGTTGTGAATTCTGCTTTTGGGCTCCCTCCAGTGGTTGTAGGTGGTAATGCAGTTGTCTCTGGGCTGCAGTCCTGGACAGGTGTATCTGCTGATTGCAATTCTGACTGGGGTATTTAGGTTTGCAGGACTCATTAGTCCTTGCCAGTTGTCAATGTTTCTTGGGAAGTGTTGGATCTCTGTCTGGCATCTCCTGCTTAGCTGCCAATTCAGCAAAGATAAGTGTCTGTTTCTTTTTCTATGGCACACAAGCTGTGTGCTTGTTTTTTGATTGTATTCCTGCTCTGAGTTTAGGAGTCTCTGGAGTTGCAGATATACAGTCATGGCCAGAAGTTTTGAGAATGACACCAAAATTATATTTTCACATGATCTGCTGCCCTCTGGTTTTTATTAGTGTTTGTCTGATGTTTATATCACATACAGAAATATAATTGCAATCATATTATGAGTACCAATAGGTTATATTGACAGTTAGAATGAGTTAATGCAGCAAGTCAATATTTGCAGTGTTGACCCTTCTTCTTCAAGACCTCTGCAATTCTCCCTGGCATGCTCTCAATCAACTTTTGGACCAAATCCTGATTGATAGCAGTCCATTCTTGCATAATCAATGCTTGCATTTTGCCAGAATTTGTTGGTTTTTGTTTGTCCACCCGTCTCTTGATGATTGACCACAAGTTCTCAATGGGATTAAGATCTGGGGAGTTTCCAGGCCATGGACCCAAAATCTCTATGTTTTGTTCCATGAGCCATTTAGTTATCACCTTTGCTTTATGGCAAGGTGCTCCATCATGCTGGAAAAGGCATTGTTGGGCGCCAATCTGCTCTTGGACGGTTGGGAGAAGTTGCTCTTGGAGGACATTCTGGTACCATTCTTTATTCATGGCTGTGTTTTTAGGCAAGACTGTGAGTGAGCCGATTCACTTGGCTGAGAAGCAACCCCACACATGAATGGTTTCAGGATGCTTTACAGTTGGCATGAGACAAGACTGGTGGTATCGCTCACCTCTTCTTCTCCGAATAAGCTGTTTTCCAGATGTCCCAAACAATCGAAAAGGGGATTCATCAGAGAAAATGACTTTGCCCCAGTCCTCAGCAGTCCACTCCCTGTACCTTTTGCAGAATATCAGTCGGTCCCTGATGTTTTTTTCTGGAGAGAAGTGGCTTCTTTCTTGCCCTCCTTGAAACCAGGCCATGCTCAAAGAGTCTCTGCCTCACAGTGCGTGCAGAAGCACTCACACCAGCCTGCTGCCATTCCTGAGCAAGCTCGGCACTGCTGGTAGTCCGATCCTGCAGCTGAAACAGTTTTAAGATACGGTCCTGGCGCTTGCTGGTCTTTCTTGGGCGTCCTGGAGCCTTTTTGACAACAATGGAAGCTCTCTCCTTGAAGTTCTTGATGATGCGATAGATTGTTGACTGAGGTGCAATTTTTGTAGCTGCGATACTCTTCCCTGTTAGTCCATTTTTGTGCAGTGCAATGATGGCTGCACGTGTTTCTTTAGAGATAACCATGGTTAACTGAAGAGAAACAATGATACCAAGCACCAGCCTCCTTTTAAAGTGTCCAGTGATGTCATTCTTACTTAATCATGACTGATTGATCGCCAGCCCTGTCCTCATCAACACCCACACCTGTGTTAATGGATCAATCACTAAAACGATGTTAGCTGCTCATTTTAAGGCAGGGCTGAAATGATGTTGAAATGTGTTTTGGGGGTTAAAGTTCATTTTCTGGGCAAATATTGACTTTGCAAGTACAGTAATTGCTGTTAAGCTGATCACTCTGACATTCAGGAGTATATGCAAATTGCCATGAGAAAAAATGAAGCAGTAGACTTTGGAAAAATTAATATTTGTCTCATTCTCAAAACTTTTGGCCATGACTGTACGTTCCACGTCTTTAGTTAGATGGAGGAATTTTTTGTATAATCTGCTGTGGATATTTTTGGAAGGGTTTTAATACTGACCGCACAGAACTCTGTCCTATCCTTTCCTATTTTAGGTAGAGTGGCCTCTTGTGCTAAATCCTGTTTTCTGCCTGTGTTTGTCTTTCCTCTCCTACTCACAGCCAATATTTGTGGGGGGCTGCCTATCCTTTGGGGTTCTGCTCTGAGGCAAGGTAGTATTCCTATTTCCATCTATAGGGGTATTTAGTCCTCCGGCTGTGACGAGGTGTCTAGGGTTTGTTAGGTACACCCCACGGCTACTTCTAGTTGCAGTGTTAAGATGAGGATTTGCGGTCAGTATAGTTACCACCTACTCCAGTGAAAGTTTTCATGCTGCTCCAAGGTCACCGGATCATAACAGTACAGCTGGCCCATAATGAGTTAAATGCATCTCAGAAGAAGGGAAGAAAGGTGTTGAGCCATTTTTTTTCTTCAGTCTGCTTTATCTTCTCTTCCCTCTTTATCTCTGGGTGGCTGAGGAGCCTTGTGCTAGCATGAATGTTCAGGAATTAGCTTCTCGTATAGACCAGCTTGCTGCTAGGGTACAGGGGATTTCTGATTATATTGTTCAGACTCCTGTTTTAGAACCGAAGATTCCTACTCCTGACTTGTTTTTTGGTGACAGGTCCAAATTTTTGAGTTTTAAAAACAACTGTAAACTGTTTTTTTGGTTTGAGACCTCTATCCTCCGGTGATTCCATTCAGCAGGTTAAAATCGTCATCTCCCTGCTGCGTGGCGACCCGCAGGATTGGGCGTTTTCCCTGGAATCCGGCTTTGCTTAATGTAGACTCCTTTTTTCAGGCTTAGGATTATTATATGATGAACCTAATTCTGTGGATCAAGCTGAGAAGACCTTGTTGGCCCTGTCTCAGGGTCAAGAGGCGGCAGAATTGTATTGTCAGAAATTCAGAAAATGGTCTGTGTTGACTAAATGGAATAATGATGCTTTGGCGGCAATTTTCAGAAAGGGTCTTTCTGAATCCGTTAAAGATGTTATAGTGGGGTTTCCCACGCCTTCCGGTCTGAGTGATTCCATGTCTCTGGCCATTCAGATTGACCGGCGCTTACGGGAGCGCAGAACTGTGCACGCTGTGGCATTGTGGCATTGTGGCATTGTGACCGATCCTTCACTGTATGTTTTGCTGGTTCCTCCTCCTCTCACCTTCCCCTTACTGTTGGGGTTCCTCAAGGATCAGTCCTAGGCCCCCTACTCTTCTCGTTGTATACTGCCCCTATTGGACAAACAATCAGTAGATTTGGTTTCCAGTACCATCTCTATGCTGACGACACCCAATTATACACTTCTGCTCCCGATATCACACCGACCTTTTTAGAAAACACCAGTGATTGTCTTACCGCTGTCTCTAACATCATGTCCTCCCTCTATCTGAAACTAAACCTGTCAAAAACTGAACTCCTCGTGTTCTCTCCCTCTACTAACCTACCTTTGCCTGACATTGCCATCTCCGTGTGCGGTTCCACCATTACTCCAAAGCAACATGCCCGCTGCCTTGGGGTCATCCTTGATTCTGACCTTTCATTCACCCCCTACATCCGATCACTGGCTCGCTCTTCTTACCTGCATCTCAAAAACATTTCTAGAATTCGCCCTTTTCTTAATTTCGACTCTGCAAAAACTCTGACTGTTTCACTTATTCATTCTCGTCTGGACTATTGTAACTCTCTACTAATCGGTCTCCCTCTTGCAAAACTCTCCCCGCTCCAATCTGTCCTGAATGCTGCAGCCAGGATCATATTCCTCACCAACCGTTACACCGATGCCTCTACCCTGTGCCAGTCATTACACTGGCTACCCATCCACTCCAGAATCCAGTACAAAACTACTACCCTCATCCACAAAGCACTCCATGGCTCAGCACCACCCTACATCTCCTCCCTGGTATCAGTCTACCACCCTACCCGTGCCCTCCGCTCCGCTAATGACCTCAGGTTAGCATCCTCAATAATCAGAACCTCCCACTCCCGTCTCCAAGACTTTACACGTGCTGCGCCGATTCTTTGGAATGCACTACCTAGGTTAATACGATTAATCCCCAATCCCCACAGTTTTAAGCGTGCCCTAAAAACTCATTTGTTCAGACTGGCCTACCGCCTCAATGCATTAACCTAACGATCCCTGTGTGGCCTATTTATAAAAAAAAAAAAATAAAAAAAAAGGTTCCTCGCATCATGTTCTCATACACTTTATGCAGTATTAGCCCTCTGTGTCTGTACTGCTACATACTTAGGCAGGTAACTGGTTCATGCAGCTTTACATGAACACCTGAGCCTTACACTATAGCTGGTCCGAATAACTAAAGCAATTGTTACCATCCACCTCTCGTGTCTCCCCTTTTCCCCATAGTTTGTAAGCTTGCGAGCAGGGCCCTCACTCCTCCTGGTATCTGTTTTGAACTGTATTTCTGTTATGCTGTAATGTCTATTGTCTGTACAAGTCCCCTCTATAATTTGTAAAGCGCTGCGGAATATGTTGGCGCTATATAAATAAAATTATTATTATTATTATTATTATTATTGTTCTCAGAGCAGACTCCTGAGCCAATGCAGTGTGATAGGATTCTGTCTAAAACAGAACGACAAGGATTCAGACGTCAGAATAGGTTGTGTTATTATTGTGGCGACGCTTCTCATGTCATTTCAGTCTGCCCTAAGCGGACAAAGAGGATCGCTAGTTCATTTACCATCAGTACTGTACAACCTAAATTTCTGTTATCTGTGTCCTAGATCTGCTCATTGTCATCATTTTCTGTCATGGCATTTGTGGATTCAGGCGCCGCCTTGAACTTAATGGACTTTGAGTTTGCCAGGCGTTGTGGTTTTCCCTTGCAGCCTTTGCAGAACCTTATTCCTTTAAGGGGCATTGATGCTACACCCTTGGCTAAAAATAAGCCTCAGTTTTGGACACAGGTGACCATGCGCATGGCGCCAGCCCATTAGGAAGATTGTTGATTTCTGGTGTTGCATAATTTGCATGATGCTATCGTGCTGGGTTTTCCGTGGTTGCAGTTACATAATCCTGTGTTGGATTGGAAGTCCATGTCTGTGACTAGTTGGGGTTGTCAGGGGGTTCATAATGATGTTCCTTTGATGTCAATCTCCTCTTCTTCCTCTTCTGAAATTCCAGAGTTTTTGTCTGATTTTCAGGATGTATTCGATGAGCCCAAGTCCAGTTTCCTTCCACCGCACAGGGACTGCGATTGTGCTATTGACTTGATTCCAGGCTGTAAGTTTCCTAAGGGTCGACTTTTCAACCTGTCTGTGCCTGAACATACCTCCATGCGGAGCTTTATTAAGGAGTCTTTGGAGAAAGGGCATATTCAGCCATCTTCTTCACCGTTGGGAGCGGGGTTCTTTTTTGTTGCTTAAAAAGATGGTTCCTTGAGACCCTGTATTGATTATCGCCTCTTGAATAAAATCACGGTCAAGTTTCAATACCCTTTACCTTTGCTTACCGATTTGTTTGCTAGGATTAAGGGAGCTAGTTGGTTTACGAAGATTGACCTTCAGGGGGCATATAATCTTGTTCGTATTAAGCAGGGTGATGAATGGAAAACTGCATTTAACACGCCCAAAGGCCATTTTGAATACCTTGTGATGCCATTCGGGCTCACTAATGCTCCATCTGTTTTTCAGTCCTTCATGCATGATATTTTCCGGACTTATATTGATAAGTTCTTGATTGTATATTTGGACGATATTTTGATTTTTTCCGATTATTGGGAGTCTCATGTGGAACAGGTCAGGATGGTATTTCAGATCCTTCGTGACAATGCCCTGTTTGTGAAAGGGTCTAAGTGTCTCTTTGGAGTGCAGAAGGTTTCTTTCTTGGGCTTTATTTTTTCTCCCTCGTCTATAGAGATGGATCCGGTTAAGGTTCAGGCCATTCATGATTGGATTCATCCCACATCCGTGAAGAGCCTTCAGAAATTTTGGGGTTTTGCAAATTTTTATCGCCGTTTCATTGCTAATTTTTCCAGCAGGGTTAAACCCTTGACTGATTTGACGAAGAAAGGCGCTGATGTGGCGAATTGGTCCTCTGCGGCTGTCTCTGCCTTTCAGGAGCTTAAACGTCGATTTACTTCTGCTCCGGTGTTGCGCCAACCGGATGTTTCTCTTCCGTTTCAGGTTGAGGTTGACGCTTCTGAGATTGGGGCAGGGGCCGTTTTGTCTCAGAGGGATCCTGTTGGTTCCTTAATGAAACCGTGTGCCTTCTTTTCCCATAAGTTTTCGCCTGCTGAACGCAATTATGATGTTGGCAATCGGGAGTTGTTGGCTATGAAGTGGGCATTTGAAGAGTGGCGACATTGGCTTGAGGGAGCTAATGTTATGAACTGGTGGTTTAGGAGCAACATGGGACGAGCTCTGAAGGAAGTGGTACCTGTACTGACCGCAGTCCCTAAGCTCAACACAACACTAGAAGTAGCCGTGGGATGCTCCTGACACTCCCTAGGCACCTCGTCACAGCCTGAGCACTAACTACCCCTAAAGATAGAAAAAGGAAAACTATCTTGCCTCAGAGAAAATCCCCAAAGGATAAATAGCCCCCCACAAGTAATGACTGTGAATGGAGAGGGAAAAGACATACACAGAATGAAACCAGGATGTAGCACAGGAGGCCAGTGTCACGCACACGCCCAGACTGGTTGGCGCGGGCATAGGGGGGTGTGGCCCCACTGGACCACAGACCAAACTTCCCTGGAAGGGGCGTAACTAAGTAGCTTCCTAGGTGTTCACTGGAGCCTCTGATGGTGAGGTCAGACTTGTGTAATAGGAAGCTACCAGGTGCCACTCCAGGGTGATGTCTGGCTGTGGCTGCTGATCCCACTAAGGAACGGAGCGGGCACGGCTGGCACTCTGGCTGACAGGCGGGTACGGCTGGAACATAGGAAGAACCGGTAGGGACCGGTCTGCAGGCAGGTATGTGAAACAGGGTGGAACCTGTTCAGACAGAAGGACTAAGTAACAAGTAGAGAAAGACCGCAAGAGCGGATGCAGAGCGAAAGCACAAGAGCTAGAACCAAGAACAGAAACGCAGGAGGCTAAGTAAGAGTAGAAGGTGGAACTAAGAGAAGAGAAGGAGAAGGCAGAGCCAAGGGCGGAGCCGCAAGAGGCGGAGCCAAGAGCGGAGACGCTGGAGGCGGAGCCAAGAGCGGAGACGCCAGAGGCGGAGCCAAGAGCGGAGACGCTAGAGGCGGAGCCAAGAGTGGAGACGCTGGAGGCGGAGCCAAGAGCGGAGATGCTGGAGGCGGAGCCAAGAGCGGAGATGCTGGAGGCGGAGCCAAGAGCGGAGACGCTGGAGGTGGAGCCAAGAGCGGAGACGCTGGAGGCGGAGCCAAGAGCGGAGACTCTGGAGGAGGAGCCAAGAGCGGAGACGCTGGAGGCGGAACCAAAAGCGGAGACGCTGGAGGTAACGCCAAGAGTGGAGACGCTGGAGGCGGAGCCAAGAGCAGAGACAGAGCCAAGTGCAGAAACACAGGAGGCGGAGCCAGATAGAACCGCAAAGAGCAGAGCCAGATAGAACCGCAAAGAGCGGAGCCACAGAGCAAAGCCAGAGAGTGCGAAGCAAGGTCTGAGTGCAGAGCCGCAAGAGTGCCGAGTGTAAGCAGACTGAGAACACAAGGAAAGACAAAGCAGGGAAGGAAGCCACAGACAAGGAGACCGAGAAAAGACAAAGTACAGACAAGGCAATGGAACAAGACACAGGGACAAAGACACAGGGACCAGGATATTCTGCCTCCTGGAGGGCGGACTACATTATCAAGGCAATAGCACAGAGAAAAGCCTCCAGAGAGGGAGAAACTCAGAGCAAGGCCAGGCAAACTCAGCAGCTAAACACTAACTGAGCTAACACATTGCACAGGCCCAGACCACAGGGTGGAGCTGCACTATATACAGGAGGCCTCTTGGTAATTGGTCAGGAACTGATTAGACAGATGCACCTGATTCCTATAAGAACCAGAGAGTTCAGGCGCCGGCCCCCTATACACATAGCCATGAAGCATGCACAGAGCAGAGACACAGAACATGGAGCTGGCATGAAACAGAAACCACATCATGGCCTGAAGCAGTGGGTAAGATTGTGTGAGAGATGTGAGGCCATGCCGTGATGCCAGCAGAGTTGTTACAGTACCCCCCCCCCCTTTACGGCCCCTCTTCTTAAAGCCCGCCAGAATAACTTGTAGAAGAAGGATAGGAGCACACATAGTCCAGGCCAACATGACATCTTCAGGGAAGAATAAGGCAGGCGGGTCACCAGGATTCTCATAAAACAAAGTCTCTTGGTGCTCAACAGGGTTAGCTTCCACAATGAGCTGGACCACCTCCTTCAGGTAGACAGGTAACAGGGAATTGAATGCTGCTGTCTTGACATCTTCACCAGCCGGACACATGGAAACTGGAAGCCTTCTCAAAGGATTCAACTTTTGCCAGACAGGTAGCAGAGATGTTCTTAGGTACGGAACACAAGAACACAAGAAAAGTCATTAGAGATGAGAGTGGAGAACAACAGCTCCACCGGGTCAGAGAAAAATTGAGGTGAACAAACTTCTGTTTTGAAATCTTCACCAGCCAGCCACAAGGACGCTGAAGGTATCCACATAGGAACTATCTTCTGCCCGTTATCCAGAAGAAATCGTCCAAATGGCGGGGATGTTCCTAGGAACGGATTACAGGAATAGTCGTGGGAGATGTGTGGAGAGATAGTCACCGCTTCCCCATCTTCAGTGACATCAGCACACCTTGACTCGACGACTAACTATTTTCTGGTATAGTCGCTGGAGATGTGTGGAGACATCGTCACCGTTTCCCCATCTTCGGTGACTTCAGCACACCTTGACTCGACGACTAGCAGACCAGCTGAAGAAGATGACACTGCTGAGTGTCTTTGACGCATGGGAACCAGACACTTCTCAAGACTGGGAAAGTTCAAACGAAGCACTTTACTGGAACTCTTGACCAGAGCGGGTGGTAGAGTCCTTGGCTCAGAATCACCCATGGGCATAACAGACAGCATACGGTAGACAAACTTCTTCGTGTATAAGGCTCCAACTTGGAGCTGTAGTTGTCCTTGCAGGACTAGACTGCTCTTGAGTAGGGCTTGACCAACTTCAGACAACGCCCTTACCGGGTTCTGGAGCTGTATGACAGAGACCACAAACCGACTCCGAATGGTTGGCGACTTTACCACACCAAAGCTCCCGGAAAACAGAGACAGTCTTTGATTTTAATGGAGAGGAAGAACTCTCACCTAGGGCAGCCCCTCCTGCTGGCCCAGGGTTTTGGAGTTCTAGATCTACAGGGCAGAGACCGTCAGGATGTTCCTTGCAACCGCAGCAATACCGCGTTCCCTTCTTGCGGCTGGATTTGGGCTGCTGCTTTGCCAGCCCACTTTTATCAGCCTTCTGGGGTTTTGCTTGGGTAGCTGCTGGGACAGGTAGAGGAACAGGTGGGTCTTGGACGGACTTGGTCAGACGTGACGATTTCTTCACGGGTTTCGCCCGTCTGGACCGCCTCTCAGATCTAGATGGGGAAGACTTCACAGGAGCAGCAGGACGAGGCTTGTCAAAGACTTTACGGAAGGCCACCAGGAAGGCCCCAAGACTCATGACGATAGGATCCCCTGCTTCCCAGAGGGGACAAATCCATAATAAAGCATCTCCTGCTAGGTAGGACATGATATAGCCCACCTTAATCTGGTCAGAGGGAAAACAAGCTGCATTCTGCAGGATGTAGTGCAAGCACTGTTCCAGGAAGCTTTGGCATTCCTCTGGATTCCCATAGAACCTAGGTGGGTCTGCTGGGTTGTGCTCTTCCTCATAGGCCCGAAGTTGATTGTAGAGAGCGTTTGAAATTATGATTGGGCCCGAGGTCTCCTCAATTGGAATGACACAGGGCGGAACAAATTCTTCAGCTTGCTCATACTGGTAGAGAGAAAGTTCATCATGCTCAGAGAGCGGTAGGACATGGGATACAGCGGAGGCCATGGCCTGTGCAAACTGTCACGCACGCGCCCAGACTGGTTGGCGCGGGCATACGGCGGTGTGGGCCCACTGGACCACAGACCAAACTTCCCTGGAAGGGGCGTAACTAAGTAGCTTCCTAGGTGTTCGCTGGAGCCTCTGATGGTGAGCCTCTGATAGCTTAAGGAGGCTAATTTGCATATTCCAGTTGCCTTCTGGGAGAAGCGAAGTCTCCCTAAGCTAGAAGATCGTTGGGTACAGCCGGGATCAGCTGCTTCGAAAGCATCACCAAACCGCGCGCCGTAAGGCGCGCGAATTTTTGCCTGTAGGACATTATTGCAAGAGAGCTTGGCTGAGTAGATTACACAAGAAGGAAAACACACAGCAAGTCAGCAGGATCTAGGAGCAACATGGCAGATGTGACAACCTACATGGTGAGCTGCAGCATGTGCTACATGTTCACAGATCGACCAGAAGAAGAATCCAATTTCACCTGTCAGAAGTGTAGACTAGTGGCCCTTTTAGAAGAAAAGGTGCGGGGTCTGGAAGAAAGAATAGCAACTTTGAAACTCATCAAAGAGAATGAAGACTTTCTAGACAGAACAGAAGCATCTCTACTGGTCACAGAAGGTGCAAAAAGTGTCAGAGAACCTCCAAAAGCAGATGAGTGGAAGCATGTGACCAAAAGAAGCAAGAAGACCATGGAGAAATCACCAACCACACAACTGAAGAACCGATATCAAATCTTTGTAGAGGATGAAGATGGCACACCTAAGGATGAAGCAATACCAGCAAGCAAAAAAGAAAAGGGCACACAGCAACAAGTGACAGCAAAAAGTACAGCCAAGAAGCAACGAAGAGTGGTGGTGGTGGGAGACTCACTACTGAGAGGCACAGAAGCAGCCATCTGCAGACCGGACATAACTGCAAGAGAAGTATGCTGCCTTCCAGGTGCGATGATCAAGGATGTGACCGATAGGATACCAAAGCTCTTCAGCTCCAAGGACGTCCACCCATTTCTTCTGATACATGTTGGCACCAATGACACGGCAAGGAAGGACCTACCGACAATCTGCAAGGACTTTGAAGAGTTGGGGAAGAAAGTAAAGGAACTGGATGCACAGGTAGTTTTTTCTTCTATCCTTCCAGTAGACGGGCATGGCACCAGGAGATGGAACAGGATCCTTGATGCAAACAACTGGCTAAGACGATGGTGCAGACAACAAGGATTCGGATTCCTGGACCACAGTGTGAATTACTGGTATGATGGACTCCTCGCCAGAGACGGACTACACCTCAACAAACCTGGGAAACACACATTCGCCAGAAGACTCGCTACACTCATCAGGAGGGCGTTAAACTAGAAGAAGAGGGGACGGGAAGAAAAACATTAGACTCGAACAAAGACGACCCAGGAAAACATACTCAGAAGGGAGGTAAGAACATTTCTAAAACAATCCACAGTGAGGAGATTGGAACAAAACAAAATCCTCTAAACTGCATGCTCGCAAACGCCAGAAGCCTGACAAACAAGATGGAAGAACTAGAAGCAGAAATATCTACAGGTAACTTTGACATAGTGGGAATAACCGAGACATGGTTAGATGAAAGCTATGACTGGGCAGTTAACTTACAGGGTTACAGTCTGTTTAGAAAGGATCGTAAAAATCGGAGAGGAGGAGGGGTTTGTCTCTATGTAAAGTCTTGTCTAAAGTCCACTTTAAGGGAGGATATTAGCGAAGGGAATGAGGATGTCGAGTCCATATGGGTTGAAATTCATGGAGGGAAAAATGGTAACAAAATTCTCATTGGGGTCTGTTACAAACCCCCAAATATAACAGAAAGCATGGAAAGTCTACTTCTAAAGCAGATAGATGAAGCTGCAACCCATAATGAGGTCCTGGTTATGGGGGACTTTAACTACCCGGATATTAACTGGGAAACAGAAACCTGTGAAACCCATAAAGGCAACAGGTTTCTGCTAATAACCAAGAAAAATTATCTTTCACAATTGGTGCAGAATCCAACCAGAGGAGCAGCACTTTTAGACCTAATACTATCTAATAGACCTGACAGAATAACAAATCTGCAGGTGGTTGGGCATTTAGGAAATAGCGACCACAATATTGTGCAGTTTCACCTGTCTTTCACTAGGGGGACTTGTCAGGGAGTCACAAAAACATTGAACTTTAGGAAGGCAAAGTTTGAACAGCTTAGAGATGCCCTTAATCTGGTAGACTGGGACAATATCCTCAGAAATGAGAATACAGATAATAAATGGGAAATGTTTAAGAACATCCTAAATAGGCAGTGTAAGCGGTTTATACCTTGTGGGAATAAAAGGACTAGAAATAGGAAAAACCCAATGTGGCTAAACAAAGAAGTAAGACAGGCAATTAACAGTAAAAAGAAAGCATTTGCACTACTAAAGCAGGATGGCACCATTGAAGCTCTAAAAAACTATAGGGAGAAAAATACTTTATCTAAAAAACTAATTAAAGCTGCCAAAAAGGAAACAGAGAAGCACATTGCTAAGGAGAGTAAAACTAATCCCAAACTGTTCTTCAACTATATCAATAGTAAAAGAATAAAAACTGAAAATGTAGGCCCCTTAAAAAATAGTGAGGAAAGAATGGTTGTAGATGACGAGGAAAAAGCTAACATATTAAACACCTTCTTCTCCACGGTATTCACGGTGGAAAATGAAATGCTAGGTGAAATCCCAAGAAACAATGAAAACCCTATACTAAGGGTCACCAATCTAACCCAAGAAGAGGTGCGAAACCGGCTAAATAAGATTAAAATAGATAAATCTCCGGGTCCGGATGGCATACACCCACGAGTACTAAGAGAACTAAGTAATGTAATAGATAAACCATTATTTCTTATTTTTAGTGACTCTATAGCGACAGGGTCTGTTCCGCAGGACTGGCGCATAGCAAATGTGGTGCCAATATTCAAAAAGGGCTCTAAAAGTGAACCTGGAAATTATAGGCCAGTAAGTCTAACCTCTATTGTTGGTAAAATATTTGAAGGGTTTCTGAGGGATGTTATTCTGGATTATCTCAATGAGAATAACTGTTTAACTCCATATCAGCATGGGTTTATGAGAAATCGCTCCTGTCAAACCAATCTAATCAGTTTTTATGAAGAGGTAAGCTATAGACTGGACCACGGTGAGTCATTGGACGTGGTATATCTCGATTTTTCCAAAGCGTTTGATACCGTGCCGCACAAGAGGTTGGTACACAAAATGAGAATGCTTGGTCTGGGGGAAAATGTGTGTAAATGGGTTAGTAACTGGCTTAGTGATAGAAAGCAGAGGGTGGTTATAAATGGTATAGTCTCTAACTGGGTCGCTGTGACCAGTGGGGTACCGCAGGGGTCAGTATTGGGACCTGTTCTCTTCAACATATTCATTAATGATCTGGTAGAAGGTTTACACAGTAAAATATCGATATTTGCAGATGATACAAAACTATGTAAAGCAGTTAATACAAGAGAAGATAGTATTCTGCTACAGATGGATCTGGATAAGTTGGAAACTTGGGCTGAAAGGTGGCAGATGAGGTTTAACAATGATAAATGTAAGGTTATACACATGGGAAGAGGGAATCAATATCACCATTACACACTGAACGGGAAACCACTGGGTAAATCTGACAGGGAGAAGGACTTGGGGATCCTAGTTAATGATAAACTTACCTGGAGCAGCCAGTGCCAGGCAGCAGCTGCCAAGGCAAACAGGATCATGGGGTGCATTAAAAGAGGTCTGGATACACATGATGAGAGCATTATACTGCCTCTGTACAAATCCCTAGTTAGACCGCACATGGAGTACTGTGTCCAGTTTTGGGCACCGGTGCTCAGGAAGGATATAATGGAACTAGAGAGAGTACAAAGGAGGGCAACAAAATTAATAAAGGGGATGGGAGAACTACAATACCCAGATAGATTAGCGAAATTAGGATTATTTAGTCTAGAAAAAAGACGACTGAGGGGCGATCTAATAACCATGTATAAGTATATAAGGGGACAATACAAATATCTCGCTGAGGATCTGTTTATACCAAGGAAGGTGACGGGCACAAGGGGGCATTCTTTGCATCTGGAGAAGAGAAGGTTTTTCCACCAACATAGAAGAGGATTCTTTACTGTTAGGGCAGTGAGAATCTGGAATTGCTTGCCTGAGGAGGTGGTGATGGCGAACTCAGTCGAGGGGTTCAAGAGAGGCCTGGATGTCTTCCTGGAGCAGAACAATATTGTATCATACAATTATTAGGTTCTGTAGAAGGACGTAAATCTGGGTTTTTATTATGATGGAATATAGGCTGAACTGGATGGACAAATGTCTTTTTTCGGCCTTACTAACTATGTTACTATGTTACTATGTTACTTGTGCAATAGGAAGCTACCAGGTGCCACTCCAGGGTGATGTCTGGCTGTGGCTGCTGATCCCACTAAGGAACAGAGCGGGCACGGCTGGCACTCTGGCTGACAGGCGGGCACGGCTGGGACACAGGCAGGCAGATGGGTACAACAGAGACACTGACGGGCAGGCGGACACAGCTGGCTCTCTGGTAGGCAGGCGGGTACGGCTGGAACATAGGAAGAACCGGTAGGGACCGGTCTGCAGGCAGGTATGTGAAACAGGTTGGAACCTGTTCAGACAGAAGGACTAAGTAACAAGTAGAGAAAGACCGCAAGAGCGGATGCAGAGCGAAAGCACAAGAGCTAGAACCAAGAACAGAAACGCAGGAGGCTGAGTACGAGTAGAAGGTGGAACTAAGAGAAGAGAAGGAGAAGGCAGAGCCAAGGGTGGAGCTGCAAGAGGCGGAGCCAAGAGCGGAGACGCTAAAGGCGGAGCCAAGAGCGGAGACGCTAGAGGCGGAGCCAAGAGCGGAGACGCTAGAGGCGGAGCCAAGAGCGGAGACGCTAGAGGCGGAGCTTAGAGCGGAGACGCTGGAGGCGGAGGCAAGAGCGGAGATGCTGGAGGCGGAGCCAAGAGCGGAGACGCTGGAGGTGGAGCCAAGAACGGAGATGCTGGAGGCGGAGCCAAGAGCGGAGACGCTGGAGGCGGAGCCAAGAGCGGAGACGCTGGAGGCGGAGCCAAGAGCAGAGACGCTGGAGGCGGAACCAAAAGCGGAGACGCTGGAGGTAACGCCAAGAGCGGAGAAGCTGGAGGCGGAGCCAAGAGCAGAGACGAAGCCAAGTGCAGAAACACAGGAGGTGGAGCCAGATAGAACCGCAAAGAGCAGAGCCAGATAGAACCGCAAAGAGCGGAGCCACAGAGCAAAGCCAGAGAGTGCGAAGCAAGGTCTGAGTGCAGAGCCGCAAGAGTGCGGAGTGTAAGCAGACTGAGAACACAAGGAAAGACAAAGCAGGGAAGGAACCACAGACAAGGAGACCGTGAAAAGACAATGTACAGACAAGGCAATGGAACAAGACACAGGGACAAAGACACAGGGACCAGGATATTCTGCCTCCTGGAGGGCGGACTACAAGATCAAGGCAATAGCACAGAGAAAAGCCTCCAGAGAGGGAGTAACTCAGAGCAAGGCCAGGCAAACTCAGCAGCTAAACACTAACTGAGCTAACACATTGCACAGGCCCAGACCACAGGGTGGAGCTGCACTATATACAGGAGGCCTCTTGGTAATTGGTCAGGAACTGATTAGACAGATGCACCTGATTCCTATAAGAACCAGAGAGTTCAGGCGCCGGCCCCCTATTCACATAGCCATGAAGCATGCACAGATCAGAGACACAGAACATGGAGCTGGCATGAAACAGAAACCACATCATGGCCTGAAGCAGTGGGTAAGATTGTGTGAGAGATGTGAGGCCATGCCGTGATGCCAGCAGAGTTGTTACAGCCAGTCTAGCTAAATAGATAGGACAGGATGGAATACTGTGCGGTCAGTATAAAAAGCTACAAAAAAATCCACACAGAGTTTACAAAAATCTCCACACCTGACTAAAGGTGTGGAGGGTAAATCTGCTTCCCAGAGCTTCCAGCTTCACTGACTAAATCCATACTGACAAGCTGGACAAAACATAGAAAGCACAGAACGGATAAGTCCACAACCTGTGGACAGAAAAGAGCAAGCAAGGACTTAACTTTGCTGAACTGGTCAGGATAACAGGGAAATCCAAGAGAGATGTGAATCCAACCAGGAACCATTGACAAGTGGCACTGGCAGAAGGGAAGAGCCAGGCATAAATAGCCGAGCAGAAAGACAATCAGTGGATACAGCCGCAGACTGCTAAATCCAAGGAGCAGCCATACCACTTAAAACCACCGGAGGGAGCCCAAAGGCGGAACTCACAAAAGTGCCACTTACAACCACCGGAGGGAGCCCAAGAGCGGAATTCACAACAGTACCCCCCCCCCCTTGAGGAGGGGTCACCGAACCCTCACCAGAGCCCCCAGGCCGATCAGGACGAGCCAAGTGAAAAGCACGAACCAAATCGGCGGCATGGACATCGGAGGCAACAACCCAAGAATTATCCTCCTGGCCATAACCCTTCCACTTGACAAGATACTGAAGCCTCCGCCTCGAAAAACGAGAATCCAACATTTTCTCAACCTCATATTCCAACTCTCCCTCAACCAACACCGGGGCAGGAGGATCAACCGAGGGAACAACGGGCACCACATATCTCCGCAACAAAGATCTATGGAAAACATTATGAATGGCAAAAGAGGCTGGAAGAGCCAAACGAAAAGACACCGGATTGATAATTTCAGAAATCTTATAAGGACCAATAAACCGAGGCTTAAACTTAGGGGAAGAAACCTTCATAGGAACATGACGAGAAGACAACCAAACCAAATCCCCCACACGAAGCCGGGGACCAACACATCGACAGCGGTTAGCAAAACGTTGAGCCCTTTCCTGAGACAACGTCAAATTGTCCACCACATGAGTCCAAATCTGCTGCAGCCTGTCCACCACAGAATCCACATCAGGACAATCAGAAGGCTCAACCTGCCCCGAAGAAAAACGAGGATGAAAACCAAAATTACAAAAGAAAGGTGAAACCAAAGTAGCCGAACTAGCCCGCTTATTAAGGGCAAACTCGGCCAACGGCAAGAAATTCACCCAATCATCCTGATCAGCAGACACAAAGCATCTCAAATAGGTTTCCAAGGTCTGATTAGTTCGCTCAGTTTGGCCATTAGTCTGAGGATGAAACGCCGAAGAAAAAGACAAATCAATGCCCATCCTAGCACAAAAGGCCCGCCAAAACGTAGAGACAAACTGAGAACCTCTGTCAGACACAATATTCTCCGGAATGCCATGCAAGCGAACCACATGCTGAAAAAACAATGGAACCAAATCTGAGGAGGAAGGCAACTTAGGCAAAGGTACCAGATGGACCATTTTAGAGAACCGGTCACAAACAACCCAGATAACAGACATCTTCTGAGAAACAGGAAGTTCCGAAATAAAATCCATGGAAATATGCGTCCAGGGCCTCTCAGGAACCGGCAAAGGCAAAAGCAACCCACTAGCGTGGGAACAGCAAGGCTTGGCCCGGGCGCAAGTCACACAGGACTGCACAAAAGCACCCACATCGCGCGACAAGGAAGGCCACAAAAAGGACCTAGCAACCAAATCTCTGGTACCAAAAATCCCAGGATGACCGGCCAACACTGAACAATGAACCTCAGAAATTACCTTACTTGTCCATCTATCAGGAACAAACAGCTTCCCCACTGGACAGCGGTCAGGTCTATCAGCCTGAAATTCCCGAAGCACCCGCTGCAAATCAGGGGAGATGGCAGAAAGAATCACCCCTTCCTTAAGAATGCCAACCGGCAAGGGCTCCAGGAGAATCAGGCGAAAAACTCCTAGAGAGGGCATCAGCCTTAACATTCTTAGATCCCAGAAGATACGAGACCACAAAATCAACACGGGAGAAAAACAGGGACCATCGAGCCTGTCTAGGATTCAGCCGCTTGGCCAACTCGAGGTAAATCAGATTCTTATGATCAGTCAAGACCACAACGCGGTGCTTAGCTCCCTCAAGCCAATGTCGCCACTCCTCAAACGCCCACTTCATAGCCAACAACTCCCGATTGCCGACATCACAATTGCGTTCCGCAGGCGAAAACTTTCTGGAAAAAAAAGCACACGGTTTCATCAAAGAACCATCAGAATCTCTCTGAGACAAAATGGCCCCTGCCCCAATCTCAGAAGCGTCAACCTCAACCTGAAAAGGAAGAGAAACATCCAGCTGACGCAACACAGGGGCAGAAGTAAATCGGCGTTTAAGCTCCCGAAAGGCCTCAACAGCCGCAGAGGACCAATTCGTCACATCAGCGCCTTACTTCGTCAAATCAGTAGGGGGCTTAACCACACTGGAAAAGTTGGCAATGAAACGGCGATAGAAATTATCAAAGCCCAAAAATTTTTGAAGGCTCTTCACAGATGTGGGTTGAATCCAGTCATGAATAGCTTGGACCTTAACAGGATCCATTTCCATAGACGAGGGAGAAAAAATAAAACCCAAAAAAGAGACCTTCTGAACTCCGAATAGGCACTTAGACCCCTTCACAAATAAAGCATTATCACGAAGGATCTGGAATCAAAATCAAAATCAAAATATCATCCAAATATACAACCATGCATTTATCAGGATAATTGCGGAAAATATCATGCATGAAAGATTGGAACACAGATGGATCATTAGAGAGCCCGAATTGCATCACGAGGTATTCAAAATGGCCTTCGGGCGTATTAAATGCAGTTTTCCATTCGTCACCCTGTTTAATACGAACAAGATTATATGCCCCTCGGAGGTCAATCTTAGTAAACCAACTAGCCCCCTTAATCTGAGCAAACAAATCAGAAAGCAAAGGCAAGGGGTATTGGAATTTGACCGTGATCTTATTAAGAAGACGATAATCTATACAGGGTCTCAAGGAGCCATCCTTCTTAGCAACAAAAAAAGAAACCCGCTCCCAATGGTGACAAAGACGGCCGAATATGCCCCTTCTCCAAAGATTCCTTAACATAGCTCCGCATAGCGGCATGCTCTGGCACAGACAGATTGAAAAGTCAGCCCTTAGGGAACTTAAAACCTGGAATCAAGTTAATAGCACAATCACAGTCCCTATGTGGAGGAAGGGAACTGGACTTGGGCTCATCAAATACATCCTGGAAATCCGACAAAAACTCAGGGACCTCAGAAGTGGGGGAAGAGGAAATTGACATCAAAGGAACGTCACTATGTACCCCTTGACAACCCCAACTAGTCACAGACATAGTTTTCCAATCCAGCCCCGGATTATGTTCCTGTAACCATGGAAAACCCAGTACAACAACATCATGCAGGTTATGCAACACCAGAAAACGGCAATTTTCCCGATGTGCTGGAGCCATGTACATGGTCATCTGCGTCCAGTACTGCGGTTTATCCTTGGCCAATGGTGTAGCATCAATGCCCCTCAAAGGAATAGGGCTCTGCAAAGGCTGCAAGGAAAAACCACAGCGCCTGGCGAATTCTAAGTCCATTAAGTTCAGGGCAACGCCTGAATCCACAAACGCCATGACAGAAAAGGACGACAATGAGCAAATCAGGGTCACTGATAAAAGAAATTTAGGCTGTACAGTACTGATGGTAACAGACCTAGCGACCCTCCTAGTACGCTTAGGGCAATCAGAAATAACATGAGCAGAATCACCACAGTAAAAACACAGCCTATTCTGAAGTCTGAATTCTTGCCGTTCTGCTCTAGTCAAAATCCTATCACATTGCATAGGCTCAGGACTCTGCTCAGAGGACACTGCCATATGGTGCACAGCTTTACGCTCGCGCAGACGCCGATCAATCTGAATGGCTAGAGACATAGATTCACTCAAACCAGTAGGCGTAGGGAAGCCCACCATAACATCTTTAAGGGCTTCAGAAAGACCTTTTCTGAAAATAGCAGCCAGAGCATCCTCATTCCATTTAGTGAGCACAGACCATTTCCTACATTTCTGGCAGTATAATTCTGCCACTTCCTGACCTTGACACAGGGCCAACAGGGTTTTTTCTGCATGATCCACAGAATTAGGTTCGTCATACAATAATCCGAGCACTTGAAAAAATGCGTCTACATTCAGCAATGCCGGATCTCCTGATTCAAGGGAGAATGCCCAGTCCTGAGGGTCACCACGCAGCAAGGATATGATGATTTTAACTTGCTGAATGGGATCACCAGAAGAACGGGGTTTCAAAGCAAAAAACAATTTGCAGTTATTTTTAAAGTTCAAAAACTTGGATCTGTCCCCAAAAAACAAATCAGGAGTAGGAATTCTAGGCTCCAAAGCCGGAGTCTGGACAACATAATCTTGGATACTCTGTACTCTTGCAGCAAGTTGATCCACACGAGAAAACAAACCCTGAACATCCATGCCAGAGCATAAATCCTGAACCACCCAGAGATCAAGAGGAAAAAAAAGACAAAACAGAGCACAGAAAAAAAAATGCCTCAGAATTTTTTTTTTCCTTCTTTTGAGATGCATTTAATTCATTTTTGGCCACTTGTACTGTTATGAACTGGTGGTTTAGGAGCAACATGGGACGAGCTCTGAAGGAAGTGGTACCTGTACTGACCGCAGTCCCTAAGCTCAACACAACACTAGAAGTAGCCGTGGGATGCTCCTGACACTCCCTAGGCACCTCGTCACAGCCTGAGAACTAACTACCCCTAAAGATAGAAACAGGAAAACTATCTTGCCTCAGAGAAAATCCCCAAAGGATAGATAGCCCCCCACAAGTAATGACTGTGAGTGGAGAGGGAAAAGACATACACAGAATGAAACCAGGATGTAGCACAGGAGGCCAGTCTAGCTAGATAGATAGGACAGGATGGAATACTGTGTGGTCAGTATAAAAAACTACAAAAAAAATCTACACAGAGTTTACAAAAATCTTCACACCTGACTAAAGGTGTGGAGGGTAAATCTGCTTCCCAGAGCTTCCAGCTTCACTGAATAAATCCATACTAACAAGCTGGACAAAACATAGAAAACACAGAACGGATAAGTCCACAACCTGTGGACAGAAAAGAGCAAGCAAGGACTTAACTTTGTTGAACTGGTCAGGATAACAGGGAAATCCAAGAGAGATGTGAATCCAACCAGGAACCATTGACAAATGGCACTGGCAGAAGGGAAGAGCCAGGCATAAATAGCCGAGCAGAAAGACAATCAGTGGATACAGCTGCAGACTGCTAAATCCAAGGAGCAGCCATACCACTTAAAACCACCGGAGGGAGCCCAAGAGCGGAACTCACAAAAGTGCCACTTACAACCACCGTAGGGAGCCCAAGAGCGGAATTCACAACAGCTAAGCACCGTATTGTGGTCTTGACCGATCATAAGAATTTGATTTACCTCGAGTCTGCCAAACGGCTGAATCCTAGACAGGCTCGATGGTCCTTGTTTTTTTCCCGTTTTGATTTCGTGGTCTCGTACCTTCCGGGTTCTAAGAACATTAAGGCTGATGCCCTCTCTAGGAGTTTTTCGCCTGATTCTCCTGAGGTCTTAGAACCGGTCGGTATTCTGAAAGAAGGGGTGGTCCTTTCTGCCATTTCCCCTGATTTACGATGGGTTCTTCAGGAATTTCAGGCTGACAAACCTGACCGCTGTCCTGTGGGGAAACTGTTTGTTCCTGACAGATGGACTAATAGAGTGATTTCTGAGGTTCACTTTTCCGTGTTGACTGGTCATCCTGGCATTTTTGGTACCAGAGACTTGGTTGGTAGGTCCTTTTGATGGCCTTCTTTGTCGCGTGATTTGCGTTCTTTTGTGCAGTCCTGTGGGACTTGTGCACGGGCCAAGCCTTGTTGTTCCCGTGCTAGTGGGTTGCTTTTGCCATTGCCTGTCCCTGAGAGGCCCTGGACGCATATTTCTATGGATTTTATTTCCGATCTTCCGGTTTCCCAGAGGATGTCGGTTATCTGGGTTGTTTGTAACTGGTTCTCTAAGATGGTTCATTTGGTGCCTTTGCCTAAATTGCCTTCCTCTTCGGATTTGGTTCCGTTGTTTTTTCAGCATGTGGTCCGCTTGCATGATATTCCGGAGAATATTGTGTCCGACAGAGGTTCCCAGTTTGTTTCTAGGTTTTGGCGGGCCTTTTGTGCTAGGCTGGGCATTGATTTGTCTTTTTCTTCTGCGTTTCATCCTCAGACAAATGGTCAGACCGAGCGAACTAATCAGACTTTGGAGACTTATTTGAGATGCTTTGTGTCTGCTGATCAGGATGATTGGGTGGCTTTCTTGCCATTGGCCGAGTTTGCCCTTAATAATCGGGCTAGTTCAGCTACTTTGGTTTCGCCTTTCTTTTGTAATTTTGGTTTTCATCCTCGTTTTTCTTCTGGGCAGGTTGAGCCTTCTAACTGTCCTGGTGTGGATTCTGTGGTTGACAGGTTGCAGCAGATTTGGGCTAATGTTGTGGACAATTTGGTGTTGTCTCAGGAGGAGGCTCAACGTTTTGCTAACCGTCGTCGGTGTGTTGGTTCCCGGCTTCGGGTTGGGGATCTGGTCTGGTTGTCTTCCCATCATGTTCCTATGAAGGTTTCTTCTCCTAAGTTTAAGCCTCGGTTTATTGGTCCTTATAGGATTTCTGAGATTATTAATCCGGTGTCTTTTCGACTGGCGCTTCCGGCCTCTTTTGCTATCCATAATATCTTCCATAGATCTTTATTGTGGAAATATGTGGAGCCCGTTGTTCCCTCTGTTGATCCTCCGGCCCCTGTGTTGGTTGATGGAGAGTTGGAATATGTTGTTGAGAAGATTTTGGATTCCCGTTTTTAGAGGCGGAAGCTTCAGTACCTTGTCAAATGGAAGGGTTATGGCCAGGAGGATAATTCTTGGGTTTTTGCCTCTGATGTCTGTTATGACCTGGTGGTTAGGAGCACCCGGAATGACCTGATAGTTAAACCTCATACAGGACGAGCTCTGGGATGTGGGAGCTCTGCTGACCGCAAGCCCTAATCCTATCACACACACTAAAAATAGCCGTGGAGCGCTCCTGACCAGACCTAGGCGCCTCGTCACAGCCTAAGAACTATCTAGCCCTAGAGATAGAAAATAAAGCCTACCTTGTCTCAGAGAAATTCCCCAAAGGTAAAGGAAGCCCCCCACATATATTGACTGTGAGTAAAGATGAAAGTCACAAACGCAGAAATGAAACAGGTTTCAGCAAAGGGAGGCCAGACTTACTAAATAGACAGAGGATAGGAAAGGTAACTTTGCGATCAACACAAAAACCTACAAAAGACCACACAGAGTGTGCAAAAAAGACCTCCGCACCGACTCACGGTGCGGAGGGGCCACTCTGCATCCCAGAGCTTCCAGCTAGCTAGACAAAATCATGAAAACCAGCTGGACAAGAAAACAGTGAACAAATAATGACTATCAGGAACTTAGCTTCTGCAGGAGAAGGCAGGTCACCAGAGAGATCCAGGAGCGAACTGAACCAATGCAAAAACATTGACAGCTGGCATGGAGTAATGATCAGAGAGGAGTTAAATAGAGCAGCCAACCAAAGGATAAACCACGTCACCTGTGTAAGGAACCTCAGAAGCAGCAGCTTCACAGCCACCAGAGGGAGCCCATAGACAGAACTCGCCGAAGTACCATTCATGACCACAGGAGGGAGTTCGACAACAGAATTCACAACAGATGTCCATGCCGCTGATTTGGTTCGTGCCTTTCATCTGGCTCATCCTGATCGGCCTGGGGGCTCTGGTGAGGGTTCGGTGACCCCTCCTCAAGGGGGGGTACTGTTGTGAATTCTGCTTTTGGGCTCCCTCCGGTGGTTGTAGGTGGTAATGCAGTTGTCTCTGGGCTGCAGTCCTGGACAGGTGTATCTGCTGATTGCAATTCTGACTGGGGTATTTAGGTTTGCAGGACTCATTAGTAGTGTTGAGCATTCCGATACCGCAAGTATCGGGTATCGGCCGATACTTGCGGTATCGGAATTCCGATACCGAATTCCGATATTTTTGTGATATCGGGAATCGGTATCGGATCCATATTAAGGTGTAAAATAAAGAATTAAAATAAAAAATATTGATATACTTACCTCTCCGGAGGCCCCTGGACATCACCGCTGGTAACCGGCAGCCTTCTTTGTTAAAAATGAGCGCGTTTAGGGACTTCCATGACGTCACGGCTTCTGATTGGTCGCGTGCCGCTCATGTGACCACCACGCGACCAATCAGAAGCCGCGACGTCATTCTCAGGCCCTAAACTCCTCATTCTAGGAATTTAGGACCTGAGAATGACGTCGCGGCTTCTGATTGGTCGCGTGGTGGTCACATGAGCGGCACGCAACCAATCAGAAGCCGCGACGTCATTCTCAGGTCCTAAAGGCGCTTATTTTAAGCAAGGAAGGCTGCCGGTTACCAGCGGTGATGTCCAGGGGCCTCCGGAGAGGTGAGCATATCAATATTTTTTATTTTAATTCTTTATTTTACACATTAATATGGATCCCAGGGCCTGAAGGAGAGTTTCCTCTCCTTCAGACCCTGGGAATCATCAGGATACCTTCCGATACTTGGTGTCCCATTGACTTGTATTGGTATCGGATATCGGTATCAGCGATATCCGATACTTTTCGGGTATCGGCCGATACTATCCGATACCGATACTTTCATGTATCGGACGGTATCGCTCAACACTACTCATTAGTCCTTGCCAGTTGTCAATGTTTCTTGGGAAGTGTTGGATCTCTGTCTGGCTTCTCCTGCTTAGCTGCCAATTCAGCAAAGATAAGTGTCTGTTTCTTTTTCTATGGCACACAAGCTGTGTGCTTGTTTTTTGATTGTATTCCTGCTCTGAGTTTAGGAGTCTCTGTAGTTGCAGATATACGTTCCACGTCTTTAGTTAGATGGAGGAATTTTTTGTACAATCTGCTGTGGATATTTTTGGAAGGGTTTTAATACTGACCGCACAGAACTCTGTCCTATCCTTTCCTATTTTAGCTGGAGTGGCCTCTTGTGCTAAATCCTGTTTTCTGCCTGTGTTTGTCTTTCCTCTCCTACTCACAGCCAATATTTGTGGGGGGCTGCCTATCCTTTGGGGTTCTGCTCTGAGGCAAGGTAGTATTCCTATTTCCATCTATAGGGGTATTTAGTCCTCCGGCTGTGACGAGGTGTCTAGGGTTTGTTAGGTACACCCCATGGCTACTTCTAGTTGCGGTGTTAAGATCAGGATTTGCGGTCAGTATAGTTACCACCTACTCCAGTGAAAGTTTTCATGCTGCTCCAAGGTCACCGGATCATAACAGAGCTCCTTCCCTTCTGAGCTCTGCCATGCACCTAAACGGTGGTTCCCCCCACATATGGGGTATCAGCGTACTCAGGACAAATTGGACAACAACTTTTGGGGTCCAATTTCTCCTGTTACCATTGGGGAAATACAAAACTGGGGGCTAAAAAATAATTTTTGTGGAAAAAAAAGAATTTTTATTTTCACGGCTCTGCATTATAAACTGTAGTGAAACACTTGGGGGTTCAAAGTTCTCACAACACATCTAGATAAGTTCCTTAGGGGGTCTTTTTTCCAAAATGGTGTCACTTGTGGGGGGTTTCAATGTTAAGGCACATCAGAGGCTCTCCAAACGCGACATGGTGTCCTATCTCAATTCCGCGCTCCTTCCCTTCCGAGCTCTGCCATGCGCCCAAACAGTGGTTTACCCCCATATATGAGGTATCAGCATACTCAGGACAAATTTTACAACAACTTTTGGGTCCAATTTTTTCTGTTACCCTTGGAAAAATAAAAAGTTTGGGTCGAAAAGATCATTTTTGTGAAAAAATATGATTTTTTATTTTTACGGCTCTGCATTATAAACTTCTGTGAAGCACTCGGAGAGTCAAAGTGCTCACCACACATCTAGATAAATTCCTTAGGGGGTCTACTTTCCAAAATGGTGTCACTTGTGGGGGGTTTCAATGTTTAGGCACATCAGGGGCTCTCCAAACGCGACATGGCGTCCTATCCCAATTCCAGTCAAGTTTGCATTGAAAAGTCAAACGGCACTCCTTCCCTTCCGAGTTCTGCCATGCGCCAAAACAGTGGTTTACCCCCACATATAGGGTACCAGCGTACTCAGGCCAAATTGTACAACAACTTTTGGGGTCCAATTTCTCCTGTTACCCTTGGTAAAGTAAAACAAGTTGGAGCTGAAATACATTTTTTTGTAAACAAAAGTTAAATGCTCATTTTTTTTTAAACATTCCAAAAATTGCTGTGAAACACCTGAAGAGTTAATAAACTTCTTGAATGCAATTTTGAGCACCTTGAGATATGCAATTTTTAAAATGGTGTCACACTTGGCTATTTTCTATCATATAGACCCTTCAAAGTGACTTCAAATGTGATGTGGTCCCTAAAAAAATGGTGTTGTAAAAATGAGAAATTAACTTTGAACCCTTATAAGTCCCTTACAAAAAAAAATTTTGGTTCCAAAATTGTGCTGATGTAAAGTAGACATGTGGGAAATGTTACTTATTAAGTATTTTATGTGAAATATCTGTGTGATTTAAAGGCATGAAAATTCAAAGTTGGAAAATGTCAAAATTTTCGCCAAAATTCAGTTTTTTTCACAAATAAACGCAGGTAATGTCGAAATTTTTTTACCACTATCATGAAGTACAATATGTTATGAGAAAACAATTTCAGAATCATCAGGATCCGTTGAAGTGTTCCAGAGTTATAACCTCATAAAGGGACAGTGGTCAGAATTGTAAAAATTGGCCCTGTCATTAACATGCAAGCCACCCTTGGGGGTAAAGGGGTTAATATTGTGATTTCTTTTGTAAGAAATAACTGGTTTTGAAGCATCCACAACAAGAAGTCGGGATCATTTGCTCTGAAGAGTGGTGACTTCAGTAACATTACCACGCTTCAGACATTTAAGGTCTCTCACTGCCCTCTGCATGATCCGGCGACTCTGAATGGCGGTAATGTTACTGATGTCACCACTCTTCAAAGTTGCCGTGTATTGCGCTACACAGCAGCACCCGAAAGTGGCTGAGGTCAAAGGCTATGGAGCGTCAGAACGAGGCTCCATAGACTTCGTTCATCAGAATCCCTGGACTACAGCAGACCTGCGTGGGATTTTTTTCATATTTTTAATAAAGTGGTAAACTAGGGAAAGTGCAAGAAAGTGATTATTTAATTAAAGTATTTTTTTGCGTGTTTTTTTCTTACTGCGTTAGTAATGGGGGTGTCTGATAACCATACCTCTCCATTACTAACACCATGTGATGCTCCATTTCTGCTATGGCTGGGGGCTGGTATTTTTAGGCTGGGAAGGGTCCAATAACCATGGACCTTCCCAGTTTCCTAATATCAGCTCTCAGCTGTCTGCTTTACCTTTGCTTGTTTTAAAACATAGGGAGGACCCACGTCATTTTTTTCATTTAATTATTTATTGGGTTTAATAGAAAGCACCCCAAGCAATCTAACTATCTATTATCAATCTATCTAGTATCTATCTATTACATATTTAACACTTTAAAATCATTATTTCCTTCAATGCATTATAGTCCGGTACATGTCATACTGTCACGCATGTGGATCGTGGACCCACTGGGCCACAGTCAGGGCTTAACCTTGGAGGGATGTGAGTAAGCGACCACCTTGTTTTCTCTAGAGCGCCTGATGTTGGAGTTAGGCTTGAGCTGCAGGTGACTGCCAGGTACCACTCCAAGGTCAGTCTGTGGTACTGTGGCATGTGACCCCCAAAGGTCAGGATCCCCAACATTGAGTCAAAAGCAGGAGCCGATATAAACGTAGGTTCAAACTGTGCTGATCCTGGAACACTTGACAGGACGAACACTGTTACTGGTTCAAGTACCACGGGAGCTGCTTTGGGTTCAGGTACCACCAGAGCGGTTCCAGGTTCAGGTGCTATTGGAGCGGCCTCAGGTTCAGGTAACATGAATAAGAAGAACAGGTTCGAGGTCAGACGAGGTGGGTTCAGCAATAGGTTCAAGTTTTAACAGAATAGGTGCAGGAACAGTTTCAGGAACGCTAGCAGTGACAAGCTCAAACTAACAGTAAAGCACACCGACTGGAGACACTGCCAAGTGGCCAGTGATGGTGAGTATGTCTGCATCACTGTCAGGAGGGATAGAGCATGCAGGGATGCTGACATTGGTGTTACAGTAGCCCCATCCTTACGCCCCCTCTTCTCCAAGCTCACAAGAAATCTCTGCAAAAGAAGTAGGGCATAGATAATCTCCTTGAATTTCAACGATCTCTCTTCAAGGCTAAATCTGCTCCAGACCACTGGAGCACAGGAGCATAAGAGAAAACCTGTTTAATGAAGAGAATTGAAGATACCTTTTCCTGGTCCATTTTTCAATTCGGCATCACGGATGGTACAACCTTGAAGGGGTGAAAATCTCGGGAGCAAGCCAATGGGCCCCAATTTCTCTGTTTGAGGCCACATTCTCTCTAGTCCACTAGAAGAAAGGTTTAATCTCTCACCTTCTTTGTGACCATGATGCTTCTCACTACCAATACATCCTAAAAGCAGACTAAGGCTACGTTCACATTTGCGTTGCGTCGGGCGCAACCGCGGCGACGCATGCGTCATGCGCCCCTATATTTAACATGGGGGCGCATGGACATGCGTTGTCTTACGTTTTGTGACGCATGTGTCATTTTTGGCGCAAGCGTCAGGGTGCAGAGGACGCTGCATGTTGCATTTTTTTTGCATCCAAAATCAAGCCAAAAATGGACGCATGCGTCACAAAACAATGTGTTTTTGCATGCGTTTTGCATGCGTTGTGCGTTGCGTCGCCGACGCAACGCCCAACAACGTAAATGTGAACGTAGCCTAAAGCGGGCGTAGTACCAATATCCTTGAATTGCAAAGTCTTTCCCTGTCTGGCAAGACCAGCCATCGCCTTGGAAAAATTGAATACAAGTTGGTATTCTTCCTCTTGGTCAAAGGGTAGAAAAGACCAGGAATGGGCATCCGTCTTGATATTCCTATCAGCCGTCCATCTGAGAATTAAGGATACCCTCTCTGGGTCCATCTTAACACCGATGTCCACAAAGATACGTCTTCGAAACTGTGAGGATGGCGGAAGCAGGTCTATGGAAGAATTGCCAAGTCTGTGTGGAGACAACGTCTCCATTTCTTTCCTATTGAAGAAGTTAGCTCATGACCAGTCGGCAGACCTGGCGGAGAAGATGATATCACTGGTAGCCAAACTGGATGTACAGGAAGCAGGCACCTCTCGTGACATGATTATCACTGATGAATCACTTCACTGGGTCTCCTGTCCAGAACAGGCTCGTGAATTTGCAACCAAGGAAGATCTAGGAGGCGTGGATGCAACACACCACACAACACATAGAAGGCGATCTTCTCCTTATTCAGCATTTCTATTCGGAGTTCTACTTGCTCAGTAACAACTGTGAGAGGAATTACTCTTGCCCAAGGTAGCTTCTCCTACAGACCCTGGGCTTTGCAGTTTCTCCCACTTCTAAGGACAATAACAGATGAGATGTTATGCGCTAAAGCAGCAGTAGCACAATCCCTTGGCATAACGGTGTTCCGACTGCTGCTCAGCCAGCCTGTGGAGATCAGACTGAACTAAAGGAATCCATCTTGTCTTCTTCCTGAGAAATCTCGCTTACAACAAGATACATTTCTGCTGACTTGACATTTCCTTTTATGGAAGTAATCATGTGTGCATTCCTTCTTTCAATAGCAGCCTTTCATTCACCTTCCAGATGATGTAACTTTCTACTGATAAAGACTGGTATAGATTGTTTATGTAAGAGATAGTGAAATATGAGCGCTTGTGCGCATGTCTGTAAAAGAATAATTCTTTTCTATATAAAAGGAGGGCAAAGCCCAGAGAGAGAGATGTGCTCCTGGGCTTCCCTTGTATATGATCACAGAATACCTTGTTTGCGTGTCATTTACTCAGGATCCCTACCTCTAGTAAGCCAGGGACTGAGAAGGACTTAACATTTCTTTGGCGCACCGAACAGGGACCCGAGATGAGAGTATTTGCTCGAGATTCACCTGCAGATACGGACAATGGAGATCTGGGATAATGGACGGCAAATGAACTGAAAAACCTGGCCAGGTAAGAGACATTATTAGTTCTCTTTTATCTGCCTTGTATTATCCGAAAGATCTCTATGAGCCGTGTCACGCTGGGTTAGTCTAGTAGTGAGTAGATACCTATAAAACTCGGGTTACTATATTGTATAGATTTATGAGTCCTGTCCCTGGCAGTGTGTGAACAGTGTGAAGGTTGTGGTATGTTGTGAAAGAAGAGCAAAAGTGCGTAGAAAAATAAGCCGAAATAGTTGGGGTATAAGCCTTATACACGGAAGTCAGCCTAACTGGGTCATGTGGTTGCGTCCTTTCGGGGAGACCTCCGCCCATGCTTGACTCTCATTTAAGTGCTTAACCTCCTTCATTTCTGGATAAGGTTTGATAGAATGAGCCCAGGACGCGGGTCCATGAGCCTGGGACAAGTATGCTAACTGACACAGAAAGTTTTGTGATCTGTATGGTGTTGCTGGGTCTGTTTGCGTGCATAATAGCACTTAAGTACATTCTGCACATTAGAAAGAATGGAGCAGATCAGCCCTTCAATATTTTAGCTCCCTAGGAGAGAAGGCAACGAGACATCACCTAGGATAAGTGATTGTCCAAACGTCACCTGGGGTAGAAATAGCTAATATTGAAAAAAAAAAATAAAAAAGAAAAATGGGAAATAAACAGACAAAAACCGTCTTAGGACAAGTGGAAGCAGCAGATATCATACAGGAAAGATGTGGGAAGACAGTCAGAAGTCAGATTAGAAGGGTAAGAGAAAAATTGGGAATTTCAGAAGCACTTATGTTCAGTACAGAATGGGAAAAACTGAGTAAAGAACGAGGTGGAATTATCAAAGACAATGGGTGGGAAGAAATCATACACTGTATGATAGAGGTCTCAAAAACAGCTAAAGAGGAGAATTGGAAGTATGATCCAGACACTTCCAAATGGATTATGGGGAAGGGAAAAAGTTGTGACATAATCCCACCACCTTACCTAGATCCAAAAGCCCAATCATTTGTACCATCTGGAGGAGCAGAAGGAGGAAAACAATTTCCAGCCTTGTATCCCAATCTTGGTGGGGTAGGAGGATGGGTATGTTCACACTGTGGACAACAAAATCCAGATTGGAGAAATGATTGCCTAGTCTGTGGTACACCTAGACATGGCGCTGTACTTGCCCCTGTTAGGGTAGTACCAAGACCCTTTAGGGAACCTGGTGCTGACGGGGTAATGGGAACTAGATATCACCAGACCCGACAGTATTTTCCTTGGTCCCCTGCTGAAGGTATGTCCCTCCTGCATAATGCGCCTGATCCCACTCAATATCCCATCCGATTTGCACAATACATACAACAAATCATGCAGACTCATGCTGGGGTCTGGGCGGACGGGGAAGAATTATGTAGAATGAAAATGTCCCCCGGACTTTTTCAGGAATTATTGACACACCTACAGCCCAATAGACCAGTGGCAGAAGGGGGTGCCTTACAGACAGAAGCATCAGGTACCCAGTTCACAGAGGCATTAATAATTTTCATGAGAGAAAAACAGAGGGAAAGGGGATCTACGGGTGTGATTATGCAGAAATTTGGGCAAAGTATTGAAGAATATAGTCAAGAATTAGAAAATAGCTTTAGGGATGAAGGATTGGATTTGACTGATGCTTCAGTAAGGAGACTTTTTACAAAACAATTAATAGAGGGGCTAGATCCGAAAATCAGAGAAAAATTTAAATCCTCTACTCCAGATTGGAGAACAATTGAACAACCAAATATTGTGAAACAACGATGTTTAGGAATAGTCATGGATATGAGAGAGAATCGTAAGCCTGTTAGAATAGCACAAGCTAATACAGGAGGAAGAGTGAGACACAACTTTCCTTGCCACTACTGTAAAAAGCCAGGTCATTTCCAAAGAGAGTGCAGGAAGAAGTTGGCAGATATAAAGTCAGGCAAATTTGTTCCCAGAAATAACCCTCCCCAAACGGACAACCAGCAGAAATCTACCATCATAGATGGTCCCATACCAGATTCAGATTGACTCGATGTGTTACAAACTTCCCTACCAGCTAGAAGACCTATGATACAGGTGAATGTGGGGGGGAGAGAGATTCCATTTTTGATAGATACAGGTGCAACTTCCTCAATTTTGAATCAAGATTTTCTTCCGAATCCGGAAGATATTTCAGAACAAACAACTTTTGCTGAGGGTTATGATGGGGTAATTCGAACACTGCCATATACTGTGCCCCTAGAGGTCTCATTAGGACCTAAATGTTTTGCATCCAGATTTTTGTATGCCAGAGGTGCCCCAACATGTTTGTTAGGAACTGATGTCCTAAAGAAATTAGAAGCTAACATCAATTTTAGGGAAGATGGCACAGTTATACTGACTATCCCTGATGATGCAGAAACATTAGAACAATATGTTAGAATTCAGGCTTTTGAGGATTATGCTGAAGAAAAAGAGTACACCACAGATCTAGACCTCTCAATGGTCCCAGAAACACTGTGGGCACAGGGTGACACCGATGTGGGACTATTGCATATCTCTCCTGTAAAACTATCTGTGCAACCAGGAACTGTTCTCCCACAGCTCAGACAATACCCTGTGAGTGCCCAGCAGGAACTAGCGATTACAAAACAGATAGAGGGATATAAAGAGAAAGGAGTTTTGGTAGAGATACAATCACCTGCTAACACTCCTCTGTATCCAGTCAAAAAGAGAACTCTTGATAAGAGTTCTATGCCCAAATATCGTATGGTACATGATTTAAGAGAAATAAACAAAGTTCTAGATCCAATCACCCCAGTTGTACCCAATCCTCATACGTTACTATCACAGATACCAGCCAGTTCTCAAGTATTTACTGTAATAGATCTTTCAAATGCATTTTTCTCGGTTCCTTTACACCAAGATAGTTGGCATTTGTTTGCATTTACATTTAAGGGCAAACAGTTGGCATGGACACGCCTTCCACAGGGAATGATACACTCCCCTACTCTTTATTCAAATGCCCTACAAACAGTCCTTCAGAGGTTTGAACCCGAACCACAGGTAGTAATTTTGCAGTATGTGGATGACCTACTACTTTGCTGCCCAGATCTAGAAACTGCAGAAAGGTCCACTGTGAGTTTACTATGTTTTTTAGAAAAAGAAGGGTGTAAAGTGAATAGACAAAAGCTACAAGTTTGTCAGACCAAAGTGGTCTTTCTAGGTCATTGCATTTCTCAAGGTAAAAAGCATCTTACACCACAAAGAACTGAAGCAATAAGACAGATGAATGAGCCTAGAAATCATAAACAGCTACGAGCATTTTTAGGAATAGTGTCTCATTGTAGACAATGGATTATACATGCCAGTCAACTAATGCAACCACTGTATGACTGTGTAAAAAGTGAACCTTATTTGTTGACAAAAGAAGGTCAGATTTCGTTCCAACAATTAAAAGATGCCCTTGTTTCAGCTCCAGCGTTAGGGCTACCAGACTACACCAAACCGTTTCAGCTTATGGCTGCAGAAGTTGATTCCCATGCTACAGGAGTTCTTACCCAGAAGCATGCAGGGAAACAAAGACCAATTGCATATCTTTCAGCAAGGTTAGATCCCGTAGCTAGAGCAGCGCCAACCTGTGTACGTGTAGTTGTTGCTGTCTCACTATTGTTGGACAAAGCATCAGAAATTGTTCTAGAGTATCCACTCACAGTTCAAACTACACATGATGTTTATGGAATATTAAACCAGGTCCAACCAAAACACATTTCCATGGCCAGACATTTGCGGCTACAGTGTTCTTTGTTGCTCCCCTCTACTATCACATTTGCTAGGCTTCAGACTCTCAATATAGCTACACTGCTACCTCTCGAGTCTGAAGGGGGGAATAAGGACACTGATCCACACGCAAATTTTTTCCCTACAGACACACATGATTGTACAGAGCTCATTTTACAAGAAACGGTAGGCTTACCCAATGTATCCGAAACACCACTTCAAAATCCAGATTTAGAGCTGTTTATAGATGGTAGTAGGTTTGCAGATGACACAGGTAACTTCCATACAGGGTATGCAGTTGTGTCAGAATCTGAAACTCTCAAAGCAGAACCACTTCCACCGAAACAGTCTGCACAAGAAGCAGAACTAACAGCATTGATTGAAGCTCTTAAAATAGCTGAGAACCAGACAGCTAATATATACACTGATTCTAGGTATGCACATGGTATTGTGTTTGATTTTGGAGTAATCTGGAGAGCTAGAGGTTACATGACAGCGTCAGGACAACCTGTAAAACATGCTTCTCTGATCAAACAGATCTTAGAGGCTGCACAAGAAACAAAAGAAGTAGCAGTAATCAAGGTAGCTGCACATGTGAGACTCGACACTAGGGAATCTAGGGGAAATGATAGGGCTGATAAAGCAGCCAAAGCAGCAGCTGTCAAACCCTTACAACAGGTTCATACTGTAAACCCCACAGAAAATACTGAAGATAGACTGAGACAAGCACAGGAAGATGCAGGAGAAGAGGAGAGGGACAGGTGGAAAAAGGAAGGGGCAGAAGAACAAGCGGGAATTTGGAAGAAAGATGGACTAATATGTCTACCTAGAGCCTGGTATCCGATTGTAGTTGGTGGACTGCACCACCCTACTCATGTGTCTGCAAATGCAATGACACTACTGGCAAAGCAAGTCTGGTTGGCTCCAGGTTTTGGCAACTATGCAAGAGACTATTGTGCTGCATGCGCTATATGCCTGGCACATAATCCCGGACAGACAACAAAGACCCCTATGAAGCACCACGTCCGACCTCTCTACCCGTTTCAGCGATTACAAATAGACTTTATCCAGCTGCCAAAAAGTAATGGGTATGAGTATGTGTTGGTATGTGTGGACATGTTCTCGGGGTGGCCAGAGGCCTATCCAGTTCGGAAGGCTTCAGCTAAAAACACTGCTGTAAAGCTAGTTGCCGAACTGATACCCCGTTACGGTCTCCCTGAAGTGATCGAGTCAGATAGGGGTACTCATTTCACTGGAGAAATATTTCAAAATGTACTGAAAATGTTGGGTGTTGAAAGTCAGTTACACACTCCGTACCATCCTCAAAGTTCTGGTAAGGTGGAACGCATGAATGGAACTTTAAAATTAAAAATACAGAAAGCCATGGCTGAAACAGGAAAGCCTTGGACAGAATGCCTTCCACTGGCCCTTTACTCAATACGCAATACCCCAAGGGGTAAGACTAAACTGTCTCCATATGAAATTTTGTTTGGCAGGACTGCCAATTTAGGATGTTATTTTCCACAGCAACTTGTGTTAAATATTGAGTCATTGACTTCTTATGTGCAAAATCTTCAGAAACAATTAACTAAGGTGCATGCACAAGTTTTTGCTTCCCTTCCAGATCCTGACAACACAGAAGGAAGTCACAAGTTGGAACCAGGTGATCAAGTCTATGTAAAAAGACACACCAGAAAGGCTCTAGAACCAAGGTTTGACGGACCCTTCCAAGTCCTGTTGACAACACCTACATCAGTCAAGCTTGAAGGAAAGGCATCATGGATACATGCAAGCCATTGCAAGAAAAGCAGTATAAACTCATGATATTGATGTTAATAATGATAACCTCAACGGAGGCGTGGGATAGACTGAATTCTCTAGCCCCTTTGAACAATAGATTCGTACAACATCATAGAAAATTAGTGCATGACTTGTTAAACAATACACAAACCCTGACAGATTGTTGGATCTGTACCCATTCGCCGGTATCAGCCACAAGTATACCTTTTCTAGCAGTTCCCGTATTAGCAGAAGAAATATTCGCTTGGCCTAATTGTTCAGACAACCTGGCCAACAACCAAATTGGTAATGCTAGGCTGTGGAATACTACAATCGCCATACCAATTGTGGGATGGGTAGAATTTCCTTGGTGGCAGGGTAATCTCTCAGGGAGTAACACACATCTACAATATTTAGCATTTAGGGGAGGAAAATGGGTACCTAGAAATAAGACTGGATTAACTAATTTAGGACAGGTCCCCACAGAAAATCTACAGCTTAGTTTCAGTACAACCGTCCCCCCCTCTGATGCTTTCAAACCTGTAGTATTGGAAAGATACATACATAATAGAAAATGGAAACATTCTAAATTGTTCCCCCAAGGTGATGCAAACAGTTGTACAAGTAAGCTGGGGAACCTGGTTTGTAATGAATCCAATGAGTATATCAAAGGAATGCCTGTATGTGGGAATCCCGCAGCCGGGTACTGTAGCCCCTTGGGACAAAAACCCTCTTGGTGTATGCTTCAGAATGTATCTAGATTTGTGGACTTGGCTCACAGATTGGTATTGCAGCACTCAGCTCTATGGGATCTGCCTGAAGGTACATTTTGGATATGCGGAGAAGGAGCATATAAATGGCTTCCCGTAGGTATAAAGGGTACTTGTACATTAGGACGCCTAACCCCGGCTACATTCATAATTTCAAATAAACAAGTGAATATGCAAGCCGTGCCCAAGCACACACTGTATAAAAGAGCTGCAGATAACTCACCACGTCCCTCGGGGAGGCCACATATAGTACAAATGGGAATTCCTAACAAAATTGCTAGTACCATTTTTATTTATCCTATGTTAACACAGATGTGGGATAAATTAGTTAGAGCCACGGATTATCTAGATGATCAGATCTGGGATATATTGGATATACTAAACACTAGTATAGCTGTACAGAATCAGCTTATAATAGTCACTAACCAACATACCCTGGTATTGGATTACCTAACTGCCTCACAAGGGGGTATGTGTCAAATCATCGGACCCACCTGCTGTCATTATATAGACCCGAATAGTACTATGAGTATGACATTTAAATTAAAGGACGTACAACGACTCAGAGATCAGTATGACAAAGACAAAGACCAGAATAAGGATAGCTGGTGGTCAGATACCTTTTCTTTTCTTAACCCAGCCAACTGGTTCAGAGGAATCGGTGGGTGGGTTGCTGGGATTATGCAGAGCATAATACATATAGTTATGATTATTGTAGTCATATACGTACTATTCCAGATTGTGCTCAAGAGTATCTCAGTATGCACAGATAAACTTTGTGTAATAGATGCAAGAGTATAAAGTTTTTTTTCCTTCTTCTCTTATGTTATCCTTTGCTAATACTGATTATTGCGCTTATTTTGCTATCCCTTTGTAATATCTGTACTTATTGCAAAACAAAGAAAAGGTTGCGAGAGTTAAACGGAAGAATTAATACTAGATTTGATTCTCTTATTGAATACAAGCATGTACATGTGTAATACCAAATAAAGGCTTTGTCTTTGGCCCTGTGGTAATAAAATAAATAAAAGAAAATGTCAAAGGGGGGAATTGTGGAAATCAGACTGAACTAAAGGAATCCATCTTGTCTTCTTCCTGAGAAATCTCGCTTACAACAAGATACATTTCTGCTGACTTGACATTTCCTTTTATGGAAGTAATCATGTGTGCATTCCTTCTTTCAATAGCAGCCTTTCATTCACCTTCCAGATGATGTAACTTTCTACTGATAAAGACTGGTATAGATTGTTTATGTAAGAGATAGTGAAATATGAGCGCTTGTGCGCATGTCTGTAAAAGAATAATTCTTTTCTATATAAAGGGAGGGCAAAGCCCAGAGAGAGAGATGTGCTCCTGGGCTTCCCTTGTATATGATCACACAATACCTTGTTTGCGTGTCATTTACTCAGGATCCCTACCTCTAGCAAGCCAGGGACTGAGAAGGACTTAACAAGCCTAACACAATCGACCTGCATGGGTTCAGAGAAGATGGCTGCCTGAGAAAGCTGGGTAACAAGCGGTCTCCGGAAGTACAAAGCAGTTTCCTCTCATGCCTCCCCTCTCTGGTTCGTTCCTGGAACCTGAGGTCAGTCCATATTGCCAGGTAAATCAGGTCATCTAGCGCAGCAGTGTTGTCTCAACCAGCCAATTCATCCTTCATCCTTCCAGACAAACCCTCACAGAAGGCAGCTACCAATGCTTTGTCGATCCAAGTTCAGAAGACAGGGTGCAGAACCTGGAGAAGTTTGAGAAGGGAAGATACAGCAAAAGACATACAACTCGACTCATCGAAAAGTGTATGGAAGGCCACCAGGAAGGCCTGCAAATCTGAGGTCACAGGGTACCCTCTCTCCCACAAGGGGCTGAGCCATGCTAGAACCTCTTCTGCTAGGTGGGACATTAGGAATACCACTTTAGCCCAATCAGATGGAAACTGATGGGCCAACATTTCATAGTGCAGCGTGCAGTGGTTTAGGAATCCAAGGCACTGCTTAGGATCCCGGTCATAACTTGGCGGAGCAGACAGATGAGAATTAGCTCCAGGAGCATAAGTTTGAAGCTGAGTAGTCACAGCCATAGTTACTACAACTTGGGCTGAAGTGGATGAAGGAACTGTTGTCAGGGCATTCAAACGGGTTTTCTCTGTCCACAAAGAGAACAAAATTGTTGCCTCCTGATCTCACTGTCAGATTATCTCTTGGTATAACTCCCAGGGCGGAGGGGGTCTTGAGATGAGCAGGGTCCATGGCCTGTAAGAACTGTCATGCACATGGATCATGGACCCACTGCGCCAATATCTGGGCTTACCCTTGGAGGGGCATGACTGAGTGGCCACCTGATTTTTGCTAGAGCTCCTGATGGTGGAGTAAGGCTTGAGCTGCAGGTGGCCGTCGGGTACCACTCCAGGGCAGTACTGCGGCATCTGAACCCAAGGGTCATGATTAGGGTTGAGCGACTTCTGTTTTTTTTAGGGCCGGGTTGGGTTTCACGAAACCCGACTTTCTCAAAAGTCGGGTCGAGTGAAATCGGCCGATCCTATTAAAAAGTCGAGGTCGGCCGAAACACGAAACCCAATGCAATGCAACGGGATACTAATGGTTCCCAGGGTCTGAAGGAGAGGAAACTCTCCTTCAGGCCCTGGGATCCATATTTATGTGTAAAATAAAGAATAAAAATAAAAAATAGGGATATACTCACCCTCGGACGCGCCCTGGTACTAACCGGCAGCCTTCCTTCCTAAGAATGAGCGCGTGAAGGACCTTCGATGACGTCGCGGCTTGTGATTGGTCGCGTGACCGCTCATGTGACTGCTCACGCGACCAATCACAAGCCGCGACGTCATCGAAGGTCCTTCACGCGCTCATTCTTAAGAATGGAAGCTGCCGGTTACAGCGGTTAGTACCAGGGCGCGTCCGAGGGTGAGTATATCCCTATTTTTATTTTTATTCTTTATTTTACACATAAATATGGACTCCGATACCGCAAATATTGGCCGATATCCGATGCTTGCGGTATCGGAATGAAACTCGACTTTTGCGCGAAGATCGCCGACCTCATGGCCGACCCCACACAGGGATTGGGTCGGGTCTCATGAAACCCGACTTTGCCAAAGGTCGGCGACTTCTGAAAATGGCTGACCAGTTTCGCTCAACCCTAGTCATGATTGCAGACACAGACTCTGAGTCCAAGACAGGACCGGATATAGATGCAGGTTCAGACAGTGTGGATCCTGGAACACTTGACAGGATGGGCACAGATGTAGGATCAGAAAGTGCAGATCCATCCTGGAACACTTCACAGTGCGGACACTGGTGTAAGTTCAATAAAGAAGAGGTAATGGGTCGCCACTCTGCTCTAGGTTGTGGTCCACATGAAAAGGAAATGCAATTGCGGATTCAGCAACAGGTTCTGGTTCTAAGAGAATAGGTTCAAGAACAGATTTGGGACTAGGTTCAGGGACCTGATTAATTAGCAGTGCCAAACTCAATCTAACACTAAAGAGGGTGTTATACAGGTACCTCCCTACAGAGGGGGTGCCTTAAGTACTACATGCCTTCCAGTTATTGGCTGGGGGCAGATTCAGAGTGTGTATGCTAGCGAGGAGTGCGCAAGCACTAAGCAATGCCAGGAGATCTGCTGGCCCATGAGCAGAAATCCGTGGCAGGATAGGGAGACGCCGCCGAGCGGCAGTGGCGGTGAGTATGTCAAAGTACTTGCCAGAAGGAGGAAGAGGTAACATACAGAGATGCCAACATGGATGCCACACGGGTGAAGCACACATAGACACACGGATAGCACACAGATGACACACGGATTGAAAACATGTATAGATGGAAGTTGAAAAAAAAAAGCACACGGATAGTAAAAACAGAATGTCACACACAGACATCTTCATATGTGCACCTGTGAATTGGCCTTACTGAAACATTTTAATAAATTAACCTTAACTATCGCTTTAATAAGATTGATTTCAAAATCCAAAATAAAAGAAGCACTCGCATCACAATTTTTATCCTCTTAATATATTGCAATCATCATATTATATTATATATACCCAGTTAATTCTTCTCTTTTCCATTAGGTCTATGACAAATGAAAGGACAATAGACTTCCAGTTTCTACATAGAGGGAAAAGAGAAGAATTAAGTGGGTTGAAGGGCAAAATATGCAATTGTAAGTACACAGTTTATATTACGAGTATATAAACTTTGATGGGAGTGCTTCTTAAAGTCGTTTTTTTTAGAAGATGCAGTCAGTCATTATTTAGGATTACACAATTAATAACATTAATTAAAAGATTAATAAAGTTTTCTTCAAGTTCATCTTGGGGCAATATCAGTGTCTCCATGTTACGCTACCTGTTTTCTGTTCCATGCCTGTTTCCCTTTCTTTCTTCTGTGTTCATCCCCTCCAGATACATTTCCTAAAGATGTCTGTGCATTAGTTGTGAGTTCATTATCATTGTTAGTAAAATCCAAGTTGTGACCTGTAGTTACAGCTACCGAATAAGAATCACACAGATATGCTAGTTCAAAACGCGTAGGCTATTGTTATATTTTTCCAGGATGTTCTTTTAATGGTCCCCTATTTGTTATATCTGGATGTTCAAAAAAGCGTTTATATTTTTATCCAAATTTTGGAAATTAAGTGCTGGACTCCTATAGTGTTTTCACAATTTAGGGGCTTCCCTTGCAACTGTAATTTGTGATCCGAGCATTTTCCACGGATTCATCAGTCGTTTGAGAGGTGAGATGAAAATAAATATATTTGTTCTATTGTGACTGACAGCCACTGCATCTTCTGTCACCATGTGCTGGAGTCCAGATTTTTTCATGTAAGTTTTTAATATATCGAGTTCTGTATTTGAATCACTTTTTGTTCCGCAAAAACTTATAGATACGTTTTTTCTCAAATTAAAAAAAAAAATGTTGTAATTGATTCTCTGTGAGTCTGGCTTTACAAATAGCAATTAACTCATATTCTTTTTTTGTTTTGCTTAAGCACTAAACACATCAAGTTACAGAATGCTCAAGATGCATTTGTTTCCATTCTTTTTTTAACTGATCATTGAGACTGAATTTTAACAGGTCGGCTCACGAAGGAGAAGCAGAATATGGAGCAGATGTCAGACAATTCATAGAAAAAGACTTTTATGTCGACGACTGTCTGAAAGCCACGCCTTCAAATGAGACTGCCATCAGTCTTCTCAGGAGAGCCCAGGACATGCTTGCCTGCTCGAACCTTAGGCTTCATAAAATAGCCTCAAACTGCCAAGAACTCATGGAACCATTCCCTTCTCAGGACCTATGAAATGGTCTCAGAGACCTAGACCTGGGGTCAGACACTGCACCAATGCAATGTAGCCTCGGGCTTTTCTGGAATCTACAGTCAGACACTTTCACCTTTCAGGTCAGCCAGGAAGAAAGGCCTTTCACACGTAAAGGCTTCCTGTCTACCATCAACAGTCTGTACGATCCCTTGGGTTTTGCAGCTCCTGTTACTATACAAGGCAAGGCCCTACTAAGAGACTTAACTAGGGAAACATCTGACTGGGATGCACCTCTGCCACCTGATAAGAGGATCCAGTGGGAAGGGTGGAAGAACTCGTTAGCAGCCCTCTCCAACCTGAACGTACCAAGACCATAAACCCCTGTGCCATCTACTGAAATACAAAGGCAAAAACTGTATGTATTTGCAGATGCTTCTATCAAAGTGATTGCCGCTGTTGCCTACCTCAAAACTGTAGACTCCAAACGTCAGTGCCACATTGGGTTCGTTATGGGGAAGGCCAAACTTGCACCACAACCAGAGCACACTATACCCAGGATAGAGCTTTGTGCCGCAGTCTTAGCTGTTGAGTTAGCGGAGTTCATCACATCCGAAATGGATATCGACTTGACACAGGCCAAGTTCTACTCAGACAGCAAAGTAGCCCTGGGATATATCCGCAAGGAAACCAGGCGATTCTATGTTTATGTCAATAACAGAGTGCTACGAATCAGGAGATCAGTTCATCCGAAGCAGTGGCATTACATACTCACGGACCAGAATCCCGCAGCTCATGCAACTAGGGCAGTTGACGCAAGTCGACTAGGAATCACAACATGGCTCTCAGGACCAAAACTATTGTACATTGAGGAATGTTTTCCAGACACCTTTGAACTAGTAGGAGAGGACTCAGATGCTGAAATCCACCCTCAGGTGTCTACACTTCATACAATGACCTCTGTGATCCAGCTTGGATCTTGCAGGTTCGACAGATTCTCAAGTTGGAAGTCGCTTATTTGAGCCATTACCTACCTGACTCATATAGCTCGCTCATTCAGGACCACCAGAACTTGTGGCACAGAAAAATGTAAAGGTTGGCATCTTTGTAAAAGTACCTATGTTACTTCCGACTTAGAATTCTTTAGAAATCACATCATCCTCACTGTTCAAAGAGAAACCTACTTTGCAGAAATTCAATGTCTTATTAACAAAGCTCCAATACCAATGAGCAGCATATTGAGAAAACTCGACCCATTCATCGACAACAGAGGCCTGCTGAGAGTAGGAGGCCGACTCCAAGAAGCTGAAATGGAGTTTGTGGAGAAATTCCCTCTTATACTTCCCGGAAAATGTCATGTTGCCTACCTAATCGTACAACACTACCACAATCTGGTCAAACACCAAGGAAGACTATTTACAGAAGGAGCCATCAGAACTGCTGGCGTGTGGATTGTCGGTGCAAAGAAACTTATCAGTAGTGTCATCTACAAATGTATTACCTGTCGTAAGCTTCGTGGTTCGACTCAAACTCAAAAGATGGCTGACCTACCAGCAGATAGACTCAGCCCAGACCCTCCTTTTACCAGCGTTGGTCTCAATGTTTTTGGGCCTTGGTCAGTTGTTACACGTCGTACGAGAGGCAGCCAAGCCAATAGTAAACGTTGGGCAGTCATGTTCACTTGCATGTCAATCAGAGCCGTCCACATAGAGGACATCGAGTCCCTTAACACGTCAAGTTTCATCAATGCTTTAAGACGTTTTATTGCCATCCGTGGTCCTATCAAGCATATACGTTCAGACAGAGGTACTTATGGCGCAAACAATATTTGTCTACCCTGCAGCCACGGACGAAGTGGCAATCTACTAAACCTAATCTGAGCGTAGGTGACCTTGTTCTTGTGAAAGACTGTCAAATTCACCGGAACCAGTGGCCACTTGGTCTAGTTACACCAACATTCCCGAGCAAGGGTGGCAACGTCTGCAAAATTGAACTAAGGATGACCAAAGGGATTGAACCTAAGACATTTTTCAGACCGGTATCTGAACTGGTCCTATTGTTGCCTTCAGAAGAAAGGAGTAGTGACATCCGTTGATGTCAGACGGGGAGTGTTCTGTCTCTGCCATCTAATTTGTTACCTCTGATTATCTGTTTGCATAATTTGCAGTTTTCTCAGCCAGCATACAGCAACTGATATATTCATACCTTTATTTGTAGCGTTTTGGCTCCCTCTAGTGGTCAGAGTCATGTTCACACTTCTATTCCTGTTTTTTCTATTTTTTCCATGTCTGATTCTCTCCCTTTGCAAAGCATTTTGGTAGCTCAGCCTACATCTCCCTCCATTTTCTTTTCACTTCCTTCAGTCTGCTTTCAAGGAAAGACGCTTGCACATCATCCCCCTTGCGATTGCATTGCCGGTATGTCTTTATGCTTTCTGTAGATAATTTCTGCTCTACATTAGCCTAGCTTAGTCAGTTGTACTCCTAGTTCAGTTACTAGCTTTCTAAATGTTTATGCATAATGTACATCATGTGTAGTATGTATTTCTTCTATACCATGCACTGATTGTATGTATATCATTGTTCACAGTTTCACCGCATCAATATACCACTACGTTTAATAAAGCACAGACTCAACCACAGTCTCCTTATTGGACTCCAGTATAGCGGTTTAGCTGCCTGTATAGCTACATGAGTCTGCCTCATTTAGTGAGGACAGAACAAGGGTTAAAAAATGTAGGATCCAGAGAATCTTCTGATGTTGGTTCAAGAGACAGGGCTCAAACTTTTAGTGCAGATTGTTTTCAGCTTGTAGATGCCTAGCTTCCTTTGGTAGCGCTCTTGATCTAGTCCTCCCTAACCCTCCATTTTAAGTCACTGAAGAGCATCAGGCTTGCTGTGGGAAGGCCAAAGGGTCCCTGGGAGATTGATCTAAAGTGATTTTTTTAAAGGTGCCACTTGATGATTTGTGGCATGGAGAAAGGCTTAATCTAGGCTGTAGCTTTTGGTGTCCACCAGGCTGCTCTGGATCACTTGATGTGATGCAGAAATGGCTTCTCTTAACAATATTCCCCTTGACAGAGACAGGGGGGTCTTAAAAGGCAAATGGTGATTAATGGTCCACTGTGGTAGATGGCAAAACATCGAGGTTTGATTGTCAGAGCGCACACATCCAGCATATCACCTAGGTAGCGCTTGAATTTTCAGCCTACTTGTTTCCCACAACTCACTGAATTTGATTTGGTTTGTAGGTTGAGGCTGGTACTTTGTGCAGCTCTGGTGACACTAACATGGCAGCAGCACTAATGAGCCAGTGAGCTCTAAGAGGCACATAGCTATGTCCCCATCCAGCAATGCCAGATGTAGAGACTTTGATATTTTACTGCTTCTTCATAAGCACCCCAAAATTTGTCAGGAAACAGAGAAGTATTGCTGATGTGTCATGTGTGGATCCAATTACTGTATGCCTGTAATGAATACTTGGCAACTTTTGATGTACCTAATGGCAGTCAGGGTACCTCTGGCTAGCACATGGAGGGCTGTGCAGCCCTCAAAAGAAATGTCTCTCCACACCATTACTGACCCATTGCCAAACCAATCATGCTGGAGGATGTTGCAGGTAGCAGAACATTCTGCACAGCATCTCCAGACTCTGTCACATCTGTCACTCACATCTGTGCTCAGTGTGAACCTGCTGTCATCCGTGAAGAGTACAGGTTGCCTGTGTCGACATTGCCAATCTTAGTGTTCTCTGGCAAATGCCAATTGCCCTGCACAGTGTTGTGGGTGTCGGACTCTCATACCACCCTCATGGAGTCGGTTTCTGACAGTTTAAGCAGACACATAACTGTTAATTGCCTGCTGGAGGTCATTTTACAGGGCTCTGGCACTGCCCCTCCTGTTCCTCCTTGCACAAAGGAGAAGGTAGCAGTCCTGCTCCTGTGCTGTTTCCCTCCTACGGCCCACTCCACATCTCCTGGTGTACTGGCCTGTCTCCTGGTATCTGCTGCACGCTCCGGACACTGTGCTGGCCGACACAAATACCCTTCTTACAATAGGTCACTGATGTGCTATCCTGGATGAGCTGCACTACCTGATCAACTTCTGTGGGTTGTAGACACCGCCTCATGCTTCTGTACAGTATCTCTAGGGGTGAGAGCAATGTCAAAATCCAAAAGTGACCAAAACAACTGCCAAAAAGGATGAGAATAGAGAAATGGTCTTTGGTCACTCGTCGCAGAACCACCCCATTATAGGGGTTGTCTTGCTAATTACCTATAATTTCTACCTGTTGTCTATTCCATTTGCACTAACAGCAAGAGAAATTGATTCAAAATCGGTGTTGTTTCATAACTGGACAGGTTGAATTGATAGAAGTATGATTGACTTGGAGTTACATTATATACAGCTCTGGCCAAAATTAAGAGACCACTACAAAATTTTCAGTTTGTCTGATTTTTCTCTTTATAGGTATATTTTTGAGTAAATTGTTCTTTTATTCTATAAACTACTGAGAACATGTCTCAGAAGTTCCAAGCAATACATTTTGTATTTAGACAATTGATTTACGATACGAGATGGCTACTGGAAGCCTGTGCTTGCATTTCTTCTGCCGTTTGCTATCAGTGCGTCAAGAGTGGGAGAAGAGGGTTGCATTGACAATCCAACACATTGGGCAGCACTTTGAACACATCTTATAAGTGGTCATAAACTTGTAAATCAACAACAAAAAAAGAAAAAAGCAAGGGGGCGGCACCGCTGCCAAGATAAAACTGCAGACCACTAGTAACAACAGGTGCGGCTTCAAAGCCGGTATGACAAAATGCTATATTCCAAGATCACGGGTGCTGTTTCCAGAAGGAAGAAGTCCATCCACTAACACAATAGGAAAAAGAGAAAAGCACTCACCGATCTGAAAAATCCTTAGCGTTATTGAATCTTCATTAAAAAGAATCCATGGCTGGGAGAATGAGGGAAGGAGCTAATGCGAGCAGGTAAGAACGACGGCCGTTTCGCGCTATACCAGCGCTTCTATGGGTCAACACCTGGGAGGACATGACGCAAGGAGAAATACCCCAGCCAGAGCATACTCCTCCTCCTCAAAACGTCTCCCACGGATTAACGAGATATAAAACTTTTAAAATACAACAATCATAATACAAATAAAAACAAAATTACTTTGCGACCCTCAATCCCAAGTATCTTATTTCATATTGCACGTGGAGAACAAGTTTTTATATAATGCCAAATATCTCGGTATACCCACCGAGAAATACACAAGCGACTTACTACTAAAGAAATCTGACACCTACCTCAGAACCCCATAGAGGGGAGGATTTCTCATACCAGGTCATAAAAAGATCGACATGTCGACCCTGTCATTGAAAGCCAAAGGACCCATCGCATCCGTGCGCATGATCCATCTTGCTTCATGCCTCAAAAGAAGGTTATCCCAATTGCCGCCCTGCACTGCTAAACTTACTCTCTCAATCCCTGCAAATGTTAGGGCAGTGGGATCGCCTCCATGTACCTCTCTAAAATGCGTGATCAACCTGGGAACCCCTTTTCCTGAAGTAATCGATTTGTAGTGTTCACGAAAACGGACATGTAGCAGACGAATCCTTTTTCCAATATAAAAATATCTACACGGGTAGAATAATACATATACTACGTGATCTGTTTTACATGTAATCAACTCTGAGACCGAATGTTGTATGCTTCCTATGTGTAGTACACGATCCGTGAGATGATATTTGCAGAAGGGACAATAACCACACTTGTAATTGCCTTTCAGAATCCCTGCACTCAGCCAGTTCTTATCCTGTCTCACAATGCGATTTTTCACCAACTTATCCCTCAATCTGGTACTATGTCTATTCGAAATTAAGGGACCTTTAGCTACAATATCCGCTATATCTTTCTCCTGTTCTAAAATATGCCAGTTCTTTCTTATAGATGACCGTATCTGCTAATCCATAGCACTATACTTGAAACAAAAAGTAATCCTTTTATCATTCTTCTTCTTTTTCAAAACGCCACCCCCCAATACTGCCACAGTGTTTGTTGTATTCTCCTTGACTTTCTCAAATGCTGCCACCAAAAGGGACTCTGGGTACCCTCTTTGTTCAAATCTCTCATGTAGTTCAGCAGACTACCTCAAAAAACCCTCAACTGTATTATTAAACCTCCTAACTTCAAGAATTGGCTATATGGTAATGAATGCTTAATGTGCCTTGGGTGAAAGCTGTCATAATGTAACATCGCAATGGTCACTGTGGATTTGTGGTGCAATGCAGTGTAGACCGAACCTTCTCTAACCTCCACCAGTACATCAAGAAACTCGAGGCGCTCACCTCCATACACAGCTGTAAATGCCATATTCATAGTATTACCCCGATTGAGCTGCAAGACAAAATCATGAAATGTGTCAGCAGACCCATTCCACACAATGAATATGTCATCAACATATCTTAGATATAATTTGATATGTCTCAAAAAAGGGTTATCTGTGGAATAGATATATCTCTCCTCGAAAAGACCTAAGAATAAGTTGCCGAAACTACATGCTGCCGGAGTCCCCATCGCTGTACCAACCTCTTGCTGGTACCAAGCATCCATAAACATGAATGCATTATGGGTGAGTATAAAACTCAACCCCTCACAAAATCAGTGAAATTGTGCTTCTCCCAGTGGTGTTCAATATCCGTTCCACCACCTCAACCCCTAATTTCTGCGGGATCTTAGTGTATAAACTTTCAACATCGATCGATGCCAGAGAGAAACTGGGCTGCCACACAAATTGTTGAACATTCCGTAAAAAATCATTCGTATCTTTAAGGTATGAAGGTATATCTTTTAGTAAGGGGCGTAATAACCAATCAATATACCGGGATAACGGCTCTGTAAGGGAACCTACCCCAGAGACGATAGCGCTTCCAGGTGGGCGCTCCACAGACTTAGGCACCTTTGGAATATGATACCAGTGTGGTCTGGTTGGGAACTCCGGCAACAGACTCTCTGCCTTCTTGTGTGAAATAACACACAAATCAACATACTTTCTCAAATAGGATCTCAACTCATTCTTATATCCATACCCAGGGTCTTTGCGTAATGGTCTATAGGTACTGACATCCGACAACTGTCTCAAAGCCTCAGCTATATAGAGGGGTCTAGGGAGTAATACAACTTTACCCCCCTTGTCAGCAGGTCTAATCAGTGTATCTGCCCAGCTTATGATCTCTGACATGGCTTTCATTTGTAAAGTTGTCAAATTAGAAGGAGTTTTCCGATAGATGAGGGCTTCAATATCCTTAATTGCTTGCGCCTCAAAAAGGTTGATAAGATTGCCTGGCGACACTGGGGGCATGTAAGTGGATGGCACACCCCCATAAAGGGGGATGATGCCTCCACCTCCCAGTCCCCAGTCCCCAACAGCTCTTACCTGCTCGCATTAGCTCCTTCCCTCACTCTCCCGGCCATGGATTCTTTTTAATGAAGATTCAATAAAGCTAAGGATTTTTCAGATCGGTGAGTGCTTTTCTCTTTATCCTATTTTGTTAGTGGATAAACTTGTAAATAACTCATGAAAGAATAAAGTTATGTTAAAAACCAAACACACCATTGTTATTCTTGTGAAATTCTCAGTATGTTTGATGTGTCACATGACTGTTATGGACCTGGTGGTTAGGAGTACCCGGCACGACCTGATAGTTAAACTCACACAGGACAAGCTCTGGGATGTGGGAGCTCTGCTGACCGCAACCCCTAATCCTATCACAACAACTATAAATAGCCGTGGAACGTTCCTGACACTCCCTAGACGCCTCTTCACAGCCTCAGAGCTAGCTAGCCCTAGAGATAGAAAATAAAGCCTAGCTTGCCTCAGAGAAATTCCCCAAAGGAAAAGGCAGCCCCCCACATATATTGACTGTGAGTAAAGATGAAAGTCACAAACGCAGAAATGAAACAGGTTTCAGCAAAGGGAGGCCAGACTTACTAAACAGACAGAGGATAGGAAAGGTATCTTTGCGGTCAGCACAAAAAACTACAAAAGACCACGCAGAGTGTGCAAAAAAGACCTCCGCACCGACTAACGGTGCGGAGATGCCACTCTGCATCCCAGAGCTTCCAGCTAGCAAGGCAAAATCATGATATCCAGCTGGACAAGGAAACAATGTACAAATAATAACTAGCAGGAACTTAGCTTCTGCTGGAGTAGACAGGTCACCAGAAAGATCCAAGAGCGAACTGAACCAATGCAGGAACATTGACAGCTGGCATGGAGTAACGATCTGAGTGGAGTTAAATAGAGCAGCCAACCAAAGGATAAACCACGTCACCTGTGTAAGGAACCTCAGAAGCAGCAGCTCCACTCACAGCCACCAGAGGGAGTCCATGGACAGAACTCGCCGAAGTACCATTCACGACCACAGGAGGGAGTTCGACAACAGAATTCACAACAGTACCCCCCCCTTGAGGAGGGGTCACCGAACCCTCACCAGAGCCCCCAGGCCGATCAGGATGAGCCAAATGAAAGGCACAAACTAGATCGGCAGCATGAACATCAGAGGCAAAAACCCAGGAATTATCTTCCTGACCATAACCCTTCTGTTATGTAGGCAATCCAGTGACACAGTGTGCCAGCAATAAGAGCACATACAGTGATCTGACAATAACCCAAAAACAATAGAACGAGCTCTGAGACGTGGAATCTCTGTAGACCGCAATACCTGAACCTGTCCTAAACACAACTAAAGGCAGCTGTGGATTGCGCCTGACACTACCTATGCAACTCGGCACAGCCTGAGGAGCTGACTAGCCTGAAGATAGAAAAACAAGCCTGACTTGCCTCAGAGAAATACCCCAAAGGAAAAGGCAGCCCCCCACATATAATGACTGTTAGCAAGATGAAAAGACAAACGTAGGGATGAAATAGATTCAGCAAAGTGAGGCCCGATATTCTAGATAGAGTGAGGATAGCAAAGAGAACTTTGCAGTCTACAAAAAACCCTAAAGCAAAAAACCACGCAAAGGGTGCAAAAAGACCCACCGTGCCGAACTAACGGCACGGCGGTACACCCTTTGCGTCTCAGAGCTTCCAGCAAAACGAATTGACAAGCTGGACAGAAAAAGTAGCAACAAAAAGCAAAGAAGCACTTATCTAAGCAGAGCAGCAGGCCACAGGAAAGATCCAGAAGCTCAGATCCAACACTGGAACATTGACAAGGAGCAAGGAAGACAGAATCAGGCGGAGTTAAATAACAAAGCAGCCAACGAGCTCACCAGAACACCTGAGGGAGGAAGCTCAGAAGCTGCAGTACCACTTGTGACCACAGGAGTGAATTCAGCCACAGAATTCACAACAGTACCCCCCCCTTGAGGAGGGGTCACCGAACCCTCACCAGAGCCCCCAGGCCGACCAGGATGAACCACATGAAAGGCACGAACAAGATCTGGAGCATGGACATCAGAGGCAAAAACCCAGGAATTATCTTCCTGAGCATAACCTTCCATTTAACCAGATACTGGAGTTTCCGTCTAGAAAGACGAGAATCCAAAATTTTCTCCACAATATACTCCAATTCCCCCTCCACCAAAACCGGGGCAGGAGGCTCAACAGATGGAAACATAGGTGCCACGTATCTCCGCAACAACGACCTATGGAATACATTATGTATGGAAAAGGAGTCTGGGAGGGTCAGACGAAAAGACACAGGATTGAGAATCTCAGAAATCCTATACGGACCAATAAAACGAGGTTTAAATTTAGGAGAGGAAACCTTCATAGGAATTTGACGAGAAGATAACCAAACCAGATCCCCAACACGAAGTCGGGGACCCACACGGCGTCTACGATTAGCGAAAAGTTGAGCCTTCTCCTGGGACAAGGTCAAATTGTTCACTACCTGAGTCCAGATCTGCTGCAACCTGTCCACCACAGAATCCACACCAGGACAGTCCGAAGACTCAACCTGTCCTGAAGAGAAACGAGGATGGAACCCAGAATTGCAGAAAAATGGAGAGACCAAGGTAGCCGAGCTGGCCCGATTATTAAGGGCGAACTCAGCCAACGGCAAAAAGGACACCCAATCATCCTGGTCTTCAGAAACAAAACATCTCAGATATGTTTCCAAGGTCTGATTGGTTCGTTCGGTCTGGCCATTAGTCTGAGGATGGAAAGCCGAGGAAAAAGATAGGTCAATGCCCATCCTACCACAAAAGGCTCGCCAAAATCTTGAAACAAACTGGGAACCTCTGTCAGAAACATTATTCTCAGGAATGCCATGCAAACGAACCACATGCTGGAAGAACAAAGGCACCAAATCAGAGGAGGAAGGCAATTTAACCAAGGGCACCAGATGGACCATTTTAGAAAAGCGATCACAGACCACCCATATGACTGACATCTTTTGAGAAACGGGAAGGTCAGAAATGAAATCCATCGAAATATGTGTCCAAGGCCTCTTTGGGACCGGCAAGGGCAAAAGCAACCCACTGGCTCGTGAACAGCAGGGCTTAGCCCTAGCACAAATCCCACAGGACTGCACAAAAGTACGTACATCCCGTGACAGAGATGGCCACCAGAAGGATCTAGCCACTAACTCTCTGGTACCAAAGATTCCAGGATGACCAGCCAACACCGAACAATGAAGTTCAGAGATAACTTTACTAGTCCACCTATCAGGGACGAACAGTTTCTCCGCCGGACAACGATCAGGTTTATTCGCCTGAAATTTTTGCAACACTCGCCGCAAATCAGGGGAGATGGCAGACACAATGACTCCTTCCTTGAGGATACTCGCCGGCTCAGATGAACCCGGAGAGTCGGGCACAAAACTCCTAGACAGAGCATCCGCCTTCACATTTTTAGAGCCCGGAAGGTACGAAATCACAAAATCGAAGCGGGCAAAAAAAAACGACCAACAGGCCTGTCTAGGATTCAAGCGCTTGGCAGACTCGAGATAAGTAAGGTTCTTATGATCAGTCAATACCACCACGCGATGCTTAGCTCCTTCAAGCCAATGACGCCATTCCTCGAATGCCCACTTCATGGCCAGCAACTCTCGGTTGCCCACATCATAATTACGCTCAGCAGCCGAAAACTTCCTGGAAAAGAAAGCACATGGTTTCAACACTGAGCAACCAGAACCTCTCTGTGACAAAACCGCCCCTGCTCCAATCTCAGAAGCATCAACCTCGACCTGGAACGGAAGAGAAACATCTGGTTGACACAACACAGGGGCAGAACAAAAACGATGCTTCAACTCCTGAAAAGCTTCCACAGCAGCAGAAGACCAATTAACCAAATCAGCACCCTTCTTGGTCAAATCGGTCAATGGTTTGGCAATGCTAGAAAAATTACAGATGAAGCGACGATAAAAATTAGCAAAGCCCAGGAATTTTTGCAGACTTTTCAGAGATGTCGGCTGAGTCCAATCCTGGATGGCTTGGACCTTAACCGGATCCATCTCGATAGTAGAAGGGGAAAAGATGAACCCCAAAAATGAAACTTTCTGCACACCGAAGAGACACTTTGATCCCTTCACAAACAAAGAATTAGCACGCAGGACCTGGAAAACCATTCTGACCTGCTTCACATGAGACTCCCAATCATCCGAGAAGATCAAAATGTCATCTAAGTACACAATCAGGAATTTATCCAGATACTCATGGAAGATGTCATGCATAAAAGACTGAAACACAGATGGAGCATTGGCAAGTCCGAACGGCATCACTAGATACTCAAAATGACCCTCGGGCGTATTAAATGCAGTTTTCCATTCATCTCCTTGCCTGATTCTCACCAGATTATACGCACCACGAAGATCTATCTTAGTGAACCAACTAGCCCCCTTAATCCGAGCAAACAAGTCAGATAACAATGGCAAGGGATACTGAAATTTAACAGTGATCTTATTTAGAAGGCGGTAATCAATACACGGTCTCAGCGAACCATCCTTCTTGGCTACAAAAAAGAACCCTGCTCCCAGTGGTGATGACGATGGGCGAATATGTCCCTTCTCCAGGGATTCCTTCACATAACTGCGCATAGCGGCGTGTTCAGGCACGGATAAATTAAATAATCGACCTTTAGGGAATTTACTACCAGGAATCAAATTGATAGCACAATCACAATCCCTATGCGGAGGTAGGGCTTCGGACTTGGGCTCTTCAAATACATCCTGATGATCAGACAAGAACTCTGGGACCTCAGAATGAGTGGATGACGAAATAGACAAAAATGGAACATCACCATGTACCCCCTGACAACCCCAGCTGGATACCGACATAGAGTTCCAATCCAATACTGGATTATGGGTTTGCAGCCATGGCAACCCCAACACGACCACATCATGCAGATTATGTAGCACCAGAAAGCGAATAACTTCCTGATGTGCAGGAGCCATGCACATGGTCAGCTGGGTCCAGTACTGAGGTTTATTCTTGGCCAAAGGTGTAGCATCAATTCCTCTCAACGGAATAGGACACCGCAAAGGCTCCAAGAAAAACCCACAACGTTTAGCATAATCCAAATCCATCAGATTCAGGGCAGCGCCTGAATCCACAAACGCCATGACAGAACACGATGACAAAGAGCATATCAAGGTAATGGACAGAAGGAATTTGGATTGTACAGTACCAATGACGGCAGACCTATCGAACCGCTTAGTGCGCTTAGGACAATCAGAAATAGCATGAGTGGAATCACCACAGTAGAAACACAGACCATTCAGACGTCTGTGTTCTTGCCGTTCAACTCTGGTCATAGTCCTATCGCACTGCATAGGCTCAGGTTTAATCTTAGACAATACCGCCAAATGGTGCACAGATTTACGCTCGCGCAAGCGTCGACCGATCTGAATGGCCAAAGACATAGACTCATTCAAACCAGCAGGCATAGGAAAACCCACCATGACATCCTTAAGAGCCTCAGAGAGACCCTTTCTGAACAAAGCTGCCAGCGCAGATTCATTCCACAGAGTGAGTACTGACCACTTCCTAAATTTCTGACAATATACTTCTATATCATCCTGACCCTGGCACAAAGCCAGCAAATTTTTCTCAGCCTGATCCACTGAATTAGGCTCATCGTAAAGTAATCCGAGCGCCAGGAAAAACGCATTGACATTACTCAATGCAGGGTCTCCTGGCGCAAGAGAAAATGCCCAGTCCTGAGGGTCGCCGCGCAAAAAAGAAATAATAATCAAAACCTGTTGAATAGGATTACCAGAAGAATGAGGTTTCAAGGCCAGAAATAGCTTACAATTATTTTTGAAATTAAGAAACTTAGTTCTATCACCAAAAAAACAAATCAGGAATAGGAATTCTTGGTTCTAACATAGATTTCTGATCAATAGTATCTTGAATCCTTTGTACATTTGTAACGAGATTATCCATTGAAGAGCACAGACCCTGAAAATCCATGTCCACACCTGTGTCCTGAAACACCCAAATGTCTAGGGGAAAAAAAAGACTGAACACAGAGCTGAGAAAAAAAAATGATGTCAGAACTTCTTTTTTCCCTCTATTGAGAATCATTAGGTTGGCTCCTCGTACTGTTATGTAGGCAATCCAGTGACACAGTGTGCCAGCAATAAGAGCACATACAGTGATCTGACAATAACCCAAAAACAATAGAACGAGCTCTGAGACGTGGAATCTCTGTAGACCGCAATACCTGAACCTGTCCTAAACACAACTAAAGGCAGCTGTGGATTGCGCCTGACACTACCTATGCAACTCGGCACAGCCTGAGGAGCTGACTAGCCTGAAGATAGAAAAACAAGCCTGACTTGCCTCAGAGAAATACCCCAAAGGAAAAGGCAGCCCCCCACATATAATGACTGTTAGCAAGATGAAAAGACAAACGTAGGGATGAAATAGATTCAGCAAAGTGAGGCCCGATATTCTAGATAGAGCGAGGATAGCAAAGAGAACTTTGCAGTCTACAAAAAACCCTAAAGCAAAAAACCACGCAAAGGGGGCAAAAAGACCCACCGTGCCGAACTAACGGCACGGCGGTACACCCTTTGCGTCTCAGAGCTTCCAGCAAAACGAATTGACAAGCTGGACAGAAAAAGTAGCAACAAAAAGCAAAGAAGCACTTATCTAAGCAGAGCAGCAGGCCACAGGAAAGATCCAGAAGCTCAGATCCAACACTGGAACATTGACAAGGAGCAAGGAAGACAGAATCAGGCGGAGTTAAATAACAAAGCAGCCAACGAGCTCACCAGAACACCTGAGGGAGGAAGCTCAGAAGCTGCAGTACCACTTGTGACCACAGGAGTGAATTCAGCCACAGAATTCACAACACCCTTCCACTTGACCAGGTACTGGAGTTTCCGTCTCGAAACACGAGAATCCAAAATCTTCTCCACCACATACTCCAACTCCCCCTTGACCAACACCGGCGCAGGAGGATCAACGGAGGGAACCATAGGCGCCACGTATCTCCGCAACAACGACCTATGGAACACATTATGGATGGCAAAAGAAGCTGGAAGGTCCAAACGAAATGACACAGGATTAAGAACTTCAGAAATCTTATATGGCCCAATGAAATGAGGCTTAAACTTAGGAGAGGAAACCTTCATAGGAACATGACGAGATGACAACCAAACCAAATCCCCAACACGAAGTCGGGGACGAACACAGCGCCGGCGGTTAGCGAAACGTTGAGCCTTCTCCTGGGACAATGTCAAATTGTCCACCACATGAGTCCAAATCTGCTGCAACCTGTCCACCACGGTATCCACTCCAGGACAGTCCGAAGGCTCGACCTGCCCTGAAGAGAAACGAGGATGGAACCCAGAATTACAGAAAAAAGGAGAAACCAAAGTAGCTGAGCTGGCCCGATTATTAAGGGCGAACTCAGCCAAAGGCAAGAAGGACACCCAATCATCCTGATCAGCAGAAGCAAAGCATCTCAGATATGTTTCCAAAGTCTGATTAGTTCGTTCGGTTTGGCCATTAGTCTGAGGATGGAAAGCCGAAGAAAAAGACAAATCAATGCCCATCTTAGCACAAAAGGACCGCCAAAACCTCGAAACAAACTGGGAACCTCTGTCCGAGACGATGTTCTCCGGAATGCCATGCAAACGAACCACATGCTGGAAAAACAATGGCACCAAATCAGAGGAGGAAGGCAATTTAGACAAGGGTACCAAATGGACCATCTTAGAGAAGCGATCACAAACCACCCAAATGACCGACATCCTTTGAGAAACAGGGAGATCAGAAATAAAATCCATGGAAATATGCGTCCAGGGCCTCTTCGGGACCGGCAAGGGCAAAAGCAACCCACTGGCACGAGAACAGCAGGGCTTAGCACGAGCACAAGTCCCACAGGACTGCACAAAAGAACGCACATCCCGTGACAAAGAAGGCCACCAAAAGGATCTAGCCACCAAATCTCTGGTACCAAAGATTCCAGGATGACCAGCCAACACCGAACAATGAACCTCAGAGATAACTCTACTAGTCCATCTATCAGGGACAAACAGTTTCTCCGTTGGACAACGGTCAGGTCTATCCGCCTGAAACTTCTGCAGCACGCGCCGCAAATCAGGGGAGATGGCAGACAAAATTACCCCCTCTTTAAGAATACCCGCCGGCTCCGGAACACCCGGAGAGTCAGGCACAAAACTCCTTGACAGGGCATCAGCCTTCACATTCTTAGATCCCGGAAGGTATGAAACCACAAAATCAAAATGGGAGAAAAAGAGCGACCATCGAGCCTGTCTAGGATTCAACCGTTTGGCAGACTCGAGATAAGTCAAATTCTTGTGATCCGTCAAGACCACCACGCGATGTTTAGCTCCTTCAAGTCAATGTCGCCACTCCTCGAATGCCCACTTCATGGCCAACAACTCTCGATTACCAACATCATAATTGCGCTCAGCAGGCGAGAATTTTCTAGAAAAGAAGGCACATGGTTTCATCACCGAGCCATCAGAACTTCTTTGCGACAAAACAGCCCCTGCTCCAATCTCAGAAGCATCAACCTCGACCTGAAACGGGAGCGAAACATCTGGCTGGCACAACACAGGGGCAGAAGAAAAACGACGCTTCAACTCCTGAAAAGCCTCTACAGCCGCAGAGGACCAATTGACCACATCAGCACCTTTCTTGGTCAAATCAGTCAACGGTTTAGCAATACTAGAAAAATTAGCGATGAAGCGACGGTAAAAATTAGCAAAGCCCAGGAACTTCTGCAGGCTCTTCACAGATGTCGGCTGAGTCCAATCATAAATGGCCTGAACTTTAACAGGGTCCATCTCGATAGTAGAAGGGGAAAAAATGAAACCCAAAAATGAAACCTTCTGAAATCCAAAGAGACACTTTCACCCCTTCACAAACAAGGAATTCGCACGAAGGACCTGGAACACCATTCTGACCTGCTTCACATGAGAGTCCCAATCATCCGAAAAGACCAAAATGTCATCCAAATATACAATCATGAATCTATCCAGGTACTCTCGGAAGATGTCATGCATAGAGGACTGAAACACAGATGGAGCATTAGAAAGCCCGAATGGCATAACCAGGTACTCAAAATGGCCCTCGGGCGTATTAAATGCTGTTTTCCATTCATCGCCCTGTTTAATTCGCACAAGATTATACGCCCCTCGAAGATCTATCTTGGTGAACCAACTAGCCCCCTTAATCCCAGCAAACAAATCAGACAGCAGCGGCAAAGGATACTGAAATTTGACTGTGATCTTATTAAGAAGGCGGTAATCAATACAAGGTCTCAAAGAGCCATCCTTCTTGGCCACAAAAAAGAACCCTGCTCCCAATGGTGACGACGACGGGCAAATATGACCCTTCTCCAAGGATTCCTTTATATAACTCCGCATAGCGGCGTGCTCTGGCACAGACAAATTAAACAGTCAGCCCTTAGGAAACTTACTACCAGGAATCAAATTAATAGCACAATCGCAATCCCTATGAGGAGGTAGGGCACCGGATTTGGGCTCTTCAAATACATCCCGGTAATCTGATAAAAACTCAGGGACTTCAGAAGGAGTGGAAGGCGAAATTGACAACAATGGAACATCACCATGTACCCCCTGACAACCCCAGCCGGACACAGACATAGATTTCCAATCCAACACTGGATTATGGACCTGCAGCCATGGCAACCCCAAAACGACCACATCATGCAGATTATGCAACACCAAAAAGCGATGTGCAGGAGCCATGCACATGGTCAATTGAGTCCAGTACTGAGGCTTATTCTTGGCCAAAGGCGTAGCATCAATTCCTCTCAATGGAATAGGATACTGCAAGGGCTCCAAGAAAAAACCACAGTGCCTGGCAAACTCCAAGTCCATCAAATTCAGGGCAGCGCCTGAATCCACAAATGCCATAACAGAATAGGACGACAGAGAGCAAATCAGAGTAACGGACAAAAGAAATTTAGACTGTACCGTACCAATGGTGGCAGACCTAGCGAACCGCTTAGTGCGCTTAGGACAATCGGAGATAGCATGAGTGGAGTCACCACAGTAAAAACACAGCCCATTCCGACGTCTGTGTTCCTGCCGTTCAGCTCTGGTCAAAGTCCTATCACACTGCATAGGCTCAGGCCTATGCTCAGAGAATACCGCCAAATGGTGCACAGCTTTGCGCTCACGCAAGCGCCGATCGATCTGAATGGCCAAGGACATAGACTCATTCAGACCAGCAGCCGTGGGAAATCCTACCATGACATCCTTAAGGGCTTCAGAAAGACCCTTTCTGAAAATTGCAGCCAGGGCACACTCATTCCACTGAGTAAGCACAGACCACTTTCTAAACTTCTGACACCTCTGCTTCATCCTGACCCTGACACAAAGCCAGCAAGATTTTCTCTGCCTGATCCACTGAATTTGGTTCATCATAAAGCAATCCAAGCGCCAGAAAAAACGCATCAACATCACGCAATGCAGGATCTCCTGGCGCAAGGGAAAATGCCCAGTCTTGAGGGTCACCATGCAACAAAGAAATAATGATTTTTACTTGTTGAACGGGGTCACCAGAGGAGCGGGGTTTCAAAGCTAGAAACAGTTTAGAATTATTTTTGAAATTCAGGAACTTAGATCTATCCCCAGAAAATAAATCAGGAATAGGAATTCTAGGCTCTAACATCGGATTCTGAACCACAAAATCTTGAATGTTTTGTACCCTTGCAGTGAGATGATCCACACAAGAGGACAGACCTTGAATGTCCATATCTACACCTGTGTCCTGAACCACCCAAAGGTTTAGGGGAAAAGGAAGACAAAACACAGTGCAAAGAAAAATATATGGTCTCAGAACTTCTCTTATCCCTCTATTGAGATGCATTAATACTTTGGGCCAGCTGTACTGTTATGGACCTGGTGGTTAGGAGCACCCGGCACGACCTGATAGTTAAACTCACACAGGACAAGATCTGGGATGTGGGAGCTCTGCTGACCGCAACCCCTAATCCTATCACAACAACTAGAAATAGCCGTGGAGCGTTCCTGACACTCCCTAGACGCCTCTTCACAGCCTCAGAGCTAGCTAGCCCTAGAGATAGAAAATAAAACCTAGCTTGCCTCAGAGAAATTCCCCTAAGGAAAAGGCAGCCCCTCACATATATTGACTGTGAGTAAAGATGAAAGTCACAAACGCAGAAATGAAACAGGTTTCAGCAAAGGGAGGCCAGACTTACTAAACAGACAGAGGATAGGAAAGGTATCTTTGCGGTCAGCACAAAAAACTACAAAAGACCACGCAGAGTGTGCAAAAAGACCTCCGCACCGACTAACGGTGCAGAGATTCCTCTCTGCATCCCAGAGCTTCCAGCTAGCAAGGCAAAATCATGATATCCAGCTGGACAAGGAAACAATGAACAAATAATAACTAGCAGGAACTTAGCTTCTGCTGGAATAGACAGGTCACCAGAAAGATCCAAGAGCGAACTGAACCAATGCAGGAACATTGACAGCTGGCATGGAGTAACGATCTGAGTGGAGTTAAATAGAGCAGCCAACCAAAGGATAAACCACGTCACCTGTGTAAGGAACCTCAGAAGCAGCAGCTCCACTCACAGCCACCAGAGGGAGTCCATGGACAGAACTCGCCAAAGTACCATTCACGACCACAGGAGGGAGTTCGACAACAGAATTCACAACACATGACCCTCTTCCCATTGGAAAAAATAAAGTTGGATCCAAAATGGCCGACTTCAAAATGGCTGCCATGGTTACCACCCATCTTGAAAAGTTTCCCCCCTCCCATATACTAATGTGCCAAAACAGGACGTTGATTTCACCAAACCATTCCCATTTTATTTAGGTGTATCCATATAAATGGCCAACCCTATACAATACTAATCATTAATTTAAAAAAAACGCAATACTAATATCACCATAAGTACCATGTACACAGGATATCTGTGCTTAGTATGCAGTGTCCGTGTACAGATAATTGTTGTGAATTCTGCTTTTGGGCTCCCTCCTGTGGTTGTACATGGTAATGCAGTTGTGCCTGGACTGCAGGATTGGACAGGTGTATCTGCTAATTGCAAGGCTAACTGGGGTATTTAGCTTTGCAGGCCTCTTTAGTCCCTGCCAGTTGTCAATGTTTCTTGTGAAGTGTTGGATCACTTTCTGGCTTCTCCTGCTCGCTGCCAATTCCAGCAAAGATAAGTGTTTGTTTTTTGTTTCTGTGGCACACTGCCGGTGTGCTTGTTTCAGTTTTATTCCTGCTCTGATTGTAGGATTCACTGTAGTTGCAGATATATGCTCCTGCATCTTTAGTAAATGTAGGAAGTTTTGGTATATTCTGCTGTGGATGTTTTGAAGGGTTTTTTACTGACCGCACAGAACTCTGTCCTATCCTGTCCTATCTAGCTAGAGTGGCCTCCTGTGCTAATCCTGTTTTTCTGCCTGTGTATGTTTTTTCCTCTCCGACTCACCGCCAATATTTGTGGGGGGCTGTCTATCCTTTGGGGATTTTCTCTGAGGCAAGATAGTATTCCTATTTCCATCTTTAGGGGTATTTAGTTCTCCGGCTGTGACGAGGTGTCTAGGTGTGTTAGGTACACTCCACGGCTACTTCTAGTTGCGGTGTTAAGTTCAGGATTGCGGTCAGTACAGTGGCCACTATCTCCAGTGAAAGTTCTCATGCAGTTCCTAGGTCACCGGATCATAACAGTACAACTGGCCAACAATGAGTTAATTGCATCTCAGAAGAAGGGAGGAAAGGTTTTGAGCCATTTTTTTTTTCTCAGCCTGTTTTGTCTTCTCCTCCCTCTTAATCTCTGGGTGGCTGAGGAACCTAGTACTAACATGAATGTTCAGGAGTTAGTTTCTCGTGTGGATCAGCTTGCTGCTAGGGTACAGGGTATTTCGGATTATATTGCTCAGACTCCTGCTTTAGAACCTAAGATTCCCACTCCTGATTTATTTTTTGGTGACAGATCCAAATTTTTGAGATTCAAAAATAACTGTAAACTGTTTTTTGCATTGAGACCCCGGTCCTCTGGTGATCCCATTCAGCAGGTTAAAATCATCATATCCCTGCTGCGTGGTGACCCACAGGATTGGGCATTTTCCCTGGAATCTGGCAATCCTGCTTTGCTTAATGTTGATTCTTTCTTTCAAGCATTGGGGTTATTGTATGATGAGCCTAATTCTGTGGATCAAGCTGAGAAGACCTTGTTGGCCCTATCTCAGGGGCAAGAGGCGGCTGAATTGTATTGCCAGAAATTCAGAAAATGGTCTGTGCTGACTAAATGGAATGATGATGCTTTGGCGGCAATTTTCAGAAAGGGTCTTTCTGAATCTGTTAAGGATGTTATGGTGGGGTTTCCCACACCCTCCAATCTGAGTGATTCTATGTCTTTGGCCATTCAGATTGACCGGCGCTTGCGGGAACGCAGAACTGTGCGCGCTATGGCGTTATCCTCAGAGCAAATTTCTGAGCATATGCATTGTGATAGGATTCTGTCTAAAATGGAACGACAAGGTTTCAGACGTCTCAACAAGTTGTGTTTTTATTGTGGCGACGCTTCTCCTGTCATTTCTGTCTGCCCTAAGCTGACAAAAAGGATCGCCAGTTCATTTACCATCAGTATTGTACAACCTAAATTTCTGTTATGGATTCAGGCTCCGCCTTGAATTTGATGGACTTTGACTTTGCCAGGCGTTGTGGTTTTCCCTTGCAGCCTTTGCAGAATCCTATTCCTTTAAGGGGCATTGATGCTACACCCTTGGCTAAAGATAAGCCCCAGTTTTGGATACAGGTGACCATGCGCATGGCGCCAGCCCACCAGGAAGATTGTCGATTTCTGGTGTTGCATAATTTGCATGATGCTGTCGTGCTGGGTTTCCCATGGTTGCAGGTCCATAATCCTGTTTTGGATTGGAAGTCCATGTTTGTAACTAGCTGGGGTTGTCAGGGGGTTCATAATGATGTTCCTCTGATGTCAATCGCCCCTTCTCTCTCTTCTGAAATTCCGGAGTTTTTGTCTGATTTTCAGGATGTATTTGATGAGCCTAAGTCCAGTTTCTTTCCACCACACAGGGACTGCGATTGTGCTATTGATTTGATTCCAGGCTGTAAGTTTCCTAAGGGTCGACTTTTCAACCTTTCTGTACCTGAACATACCGCGATGCGGAGTTATATTAAGGAGTCTTTGGAGAAGGGGCATATTCGTCCATCTTCTTCACCGTTGGGAGCAGGGTTCTTTTTTGTTGCTAAAAAAGATGGTTCTTTGAGACCCTGTATTGATTATCGCCTCTTAAATAAGATCACGGTCAAGTTTCAATACCCCTTGCCTTTGCTTTCTGATTTGTTTGCTAGGATTAAGGGAGCTAGTTGGTTTACTAAGATTGACCTTCGGGGGGCTTATAATCTTGTTCGTATAAAGCAGGGTGATGAATGGAAAACTGCGTTTAACACGCCCGAAGGCCATTTTGAATACCTTGTGATGCCATTCGGACTCTCTAATGCTCCATCTGTTTTTCAGTCCTTCATGCATGATATCTTCCGGAGTTATCTTGATAAATTCTTGATCATTTATTTGGACGATATTTTGATTTTTTCCGATGATTGGGAGTATCATGTGCAGCAGGTCAGGATGGTATTTCAGATCCTTCGTGACAATGCCTTGTTTGTGAAAGGGTCTAAGTGTCTTTTTGGGGTGCAGAAGGTTTCCTTTTTGGGCTTTTTTTTTTTCTCCCTCATCTATTGAGATGGATCCGGTTAAGGTTCAGGCCATTCATGATTGGATTCAGCCCACATCCGTGAAGAGCCTTCAGAAATTTTTGGATTTCGCTAATTTTTATCGCCGTTTCATTGCTAATTTTTCCAGCGTGGTTAAACCCTTGACTGATTTGACTAAGAAGGGCGCTGATGTGGCAAATTGGCCCTCTGCGGCTCTCTCTGCCTTTCAAGAACTTAAACGTCATTTTTCTTCTGCTCCTGTGTTGCGCCAGCCGGATGTTTCTCTTCCGTTTCAGGTTGAGGTTGACGCTTCTGAGATTGGGGCAGGGGCCGATTTGTCTCAGAGGGATCCTGTTGGTTCCTTGATGAAACCGTGTGCCTTCTTTTCCCGTAAATTTTCGCCTGCGGAACGCAATTATGATGTCGGCAATCGGGAGTTGTTGGCTATGAAGTGGGCGTTTGAGGAGTGGCGACATTGGCTTGAGGGAGCTAAGCACCGTATTGTGGTCTTGACCGACCATAAGAATTTGATTTACCTCGAGTCTGCCAAACGGTTGAATCCTAGACAGGCTCGATGGTCCTTGTTTTTTTCTCGTTTTGATTTTGTGGTCTCGTACCTTCCTGGTACTAAGAATGTTAAGGCTGATGCCCTCTCTAGGAGTTTTTTGCCTGATTCTCCTGAGGTTTTGGAACCAGTCAGTATTTTGAAGGAAGGGGTGGTCCTTTCTGCCATTTCTCCTGATTTACGACGGGTTCTTCAGAAATTTCAGGCTGACAAACCTGACCGTTGTCCTGTGGGGAAACTGTTTGTTCCTGACAGATGGACTAGTAGAGTGATTTCTGAGGTTCATTGTTCTGTGTTGGCTGGTCATCCTGGTATTTTTGGTACCAGAGACTTGGTTGGTAGGTCCTTTTGGTGGCCTTCTTTGTCGCGTGATGTGCGGTCTTTTGTGCAGTCCTGTGGGACTTGTGCGCGGGCCAAGCCTTGTTGCTCCCGTGCTAGTGGGTTGCTCTTGCCATTGTCGGTCCCCGAGAGGCCCTGGACACATATTTCTATGGATTTTATTTCCGATCTTCCTGTTTACCAAAGGATGTCGGTTATCTGGGTTGTTTGTGACCGATTCTCTAAGATGGTGCCTTTGCCTAAATTGCCTTCTTCTTCTAATTTAGTTTCGTTGTTTTTTCAGCATGTGGTCCGTTTGCATGGTATTCCGGAGAATATTGTGTCCGACAGAGGTTCCCAGTTTGTTTCTAGGTTTTGGCGGGCCTTTTGTGCCAAGCTGGGCATTGATTTGTCTTTTTCTTCTGCATTTCATCCTCAGACAAATGGCCAGACTGAGCGAACTAATCAGACCTTGGAGACCTATTTGAGTCTGCTGATCAGGATGATTGGGTGGCTTTTTTGCCATTGGCCGAGTTTGCCCTTAATAATCGGGCTAGTTCGGCTACTTTGGTTTCACCTTTTTTTTGTAATTTTGGTTTTCATCCTCGTTTTTCTTCTGGGCAGGTTGAGCCTTCTGACCTTCCTGGTGTGGATTCTGTGGTTGACAGGTTGCAGCAGATTTGGGCTCATGTGGTGGACAATTTGGTGCTGTCTCAGGAGGAGGCTCAACGTTTTGCTAACCGTCGTCGGTGTGTGTTGTGAATTCTGTTATCGAACTCCTTCCTGTGGTCATGAATGGTACTTCGGCGAGTTCTGTCCATGGACTCCCTCTGGTGGCTGTGAGTGGAGCTGCTGCTTCTGAGGTTCCTTCCACAGGTTACGTAGTTTATTCTTTGGCTGGCTGCTCTATTTAACTCTACTCAGATCGTTACTCCATGCCAGCTGTCAATGTTCTTGTACTGGTTCAGTTCGCTCTTGGATCTGTCGGGTGTCCTGTCTACTCCAGCAGAAGCTAAGTCCCTGCTAGTTTATTATTTGTTCTTTGTTTTCTTGACCAGCTTGCTATCATGATTTTGCTTTGCTAGCTGGAAGCTCTGGGATGCAGAATGGCACCTCCGCACCGTGAGTCGGTGCGGAGGTCTTTTTGCACACTCTGCGTGGTCTTTTTGTAGTTTTTTGTGCTGACCGCAAAGTTACCTTTCCTATCCTCTGTCTGTTTAGTAAGTCTGGCCTCCCTTTGCTGAAACCTGTTTCATTTCTGTGTTTGTGACTTTCATCTTAACTCACAGTCAATATATGTGGGGGGCTGCCTTTTTCTTTGGGGAATTTCTCTGAGGCAAGGTAGGCTTTATTTTCTATCTCTAGGGCTAGTTAGCTCTTAGGCTGTGAAGAGGCGTCTAGGGAGAGTCAGGAACGCTCCACGGCTATTTCTAGTGTGTGTGATAGGATTAGGGGTTGCGGTCAGCAGAGCTCCCACTTCCCAGAGCTTGTCCTTTGTTGGTTTAACCATCAGGTCTTTTCGGGTGCTCTTAACCACCAGGTCATAACAGTACAGCTGGCCCAAAGTATTAATGCATCTCAATAGAGGGATAAGAGAAGTTCTGAGACCATTTTTTTTTCTCTGCAGTGTGTTTTGTCTTTCTTTTCCCCTTAACCTCTGGGTGGTTCAGGACACAGGTGTAGATATGGTCATTCAAGGTCTGTCCTCTTGTGTGGATCATCTCACTGCAAGGGTACAAAATATTCAAGATTTTGTGGTTCAGAATCCGATGTTAGAGCCTAGAATTCCAATTCCTGATTTGTTTTCTGGGGATAGATCTAAGTTCCTGAATTTCAAAAATAATTGTAAACTGTTTCTTGCTTTGAAACCCTGCTCCTCTGGTGACCCCGTTCAACAAGTAAAAATCATTATTTCTTTGTTGCGTGGTGACCCTCAAGACTGGGCATTTTCCCTTGCGCCAGGAGATCCTGCATTGCGTGATGTAGATGCGTTTTTTCTGGCGCTTGGATTGCTTTATGATGAACCAAATTCAGTGGATCAGGTGGAGAAAATCTTGCTGGCTTTGTGTCAGGGTCAGGATGAAGCGGAGGTATATTGTCAGAAGTTTAGAAAGTGGTCTGTGCTTACTCAGTGGAATGAGTGTGCCCTGGCGGCAATTTTCAGAAAGGGTCTTTCTGAAACCCTTAAGGATGTCATGGTGGGATTTTCCACGCCTGCTGGTCTGAATGAGTCTATGTCCTTGGCCATTCAGATCGATCGGCGCTTGCGGGAGCGCAAAGCTGTGCACCATTTGGCGGTATTCTCTGAGCATAGGCCTGAGCCTATGCAATGTGATAGGACTTTGACCAGAGCTGAGCGGCAAGAACACAGACGTCAGAATGGGCCGGATTTTTTACTGTGGTGACTCCACTCATGCTATCTCCGATTGTCCTAAGCGCACTAAGCGGTTCGCTAGGTCTGCCACCATTGGTACGGTACAGTCTAAATTTCTTTTGTCCGTTACTCTGATTTGCTCTTTGTCGTCCTATTCTGTTATGGCATTTGTGGATTCAGGCAATGCCCTGAATTTGATGGACTTGGAGTTTGCCAGGCGCTGTGGTTTTTTCTTGGAGCCCTTGCAGTATCCTATTCCATTGAGAGGAATTGATGCTACGCCTTTGGCCAAGAATAAGCCTCAGTACTGGACTCAATTGACCATGTGCATGGCTCCTGCACATCAGGAGGATATTCACTTTTTGGTGTTGCATAATCTACATGATGTGGTCGTTTTGGGGTTGCCATGGCTACAGGTCCATAATCCATATTGGATTGGAAATCTATGTCTGTGTCCAGCTGGGGTTGTCAAGGGGTACATGATGATGTTCCATTGCTGTCAATTTCGCCTTCCACTCCTTCTGAAATCCCCGAATTTTTGTCGGATTACCGGGATGTATTTGATGAGCCCAAATCCAGTGCCCTACCTCCTCATAGGGATTGCGATTGTGCTATTAATTTGATTCCTGGTAGTAAGTTTCCTAAGGGCCGACTGTTCAATTTATCTGTACCAGAGCACGCCGCTATGCGGAGTTATATAAAGGAATCCTTGGAGAAAGGTCTTATTCGCCCGTCGTCATCACCGTTGGGAGCAGGGTTCTTTTTTGTGGCCAAAAAGGATGGTTCTTTGAGACCTTGTATTGATTACTGCCTTCTTAATAAGATCACAGTCAAATTTCAGTACCCTTTGCCGCTGCTGTCTGATTTGTTTGCTCGGATTAAGGGGGCTAGTTGGTTCACCAAGATAGATCTTCGAGGCGCGTATAATCTTGTGCGTATTAAACAGGGCGATGAATGGAAAACAGCATTTAATACGCCCGAGGGCCATTTTGAGTACCTGGTTATGCCATTCGGGCTTTCTAATGCTCCATCTGTATTTCAGTCCTTTATGCATGAAATCTTCCGAGAGTACCTGGATAGATTCATGATTGTATATTTGGATGATATTTTGGTCTTTTCGGATGATTGGGAGTCTCATGTAAAGCAGGTCAGAATGGTGTTCCAGGTCCTTCGCGCAAATTCCTTGTTTGTGAAGGGGTCTAAATGTGTCTTCGGAGTTCAGAAGGTTTCATTTTTGGGTTTCTTTTTTTCTTCTTCTACTATCGAGATGGACCCTGTTAAAGTTCAGGCCATTTATGATTGGACTCAGCCGACATCTGTGAAGAGCCTGCAGAAGTTCCTGGGCTTTGCTAATTTTTACCGTCGCTTCATCGCTAATTTTTCTAGTGTGGCTAAACCATTGACTGATTTGACCAAGAAAGGTGCTGATATGGTCAATTGGTCCTCTGCGGCTGTAGAGGCTTTTCAGGAGTTGAAGCGTTGTTTTTTTTCTGCCCCTGTGTTGTGCCAGCCAGATGTTTCGCTCCCGTTTCAGGTCGAGGTTGATGCTTCTGAGATTGGAGCAAGGGCTGTTTTGTCACAAAGAAGTTCTGATGGCTCGGTGATGAAACCATGTGCCTTCTTTTCTAGAAAGTTCTCGCCTGCTGAGCGCAATTATGATGTTGGCAACCAAGAGTTATTGGCCATGAAGTGGGCATTCGTGGAGTGGTGACATTGGCTTGAAGGAGCCAAGCATCGCGTGGTGGTTTTGACTTATCTCGAGTCTGCCAAACGGTTGAATCCTAGACAGGCTCGATGGTCGCTGTTTTTCTCCCGTTTTAATTTTGTGGTTTCGTACCTTCCAGGCTCTAAGAATGTGAAGGCTGATGCCCTGTCAAGGAGTTTTGTGCCTGACTCTCCGGGTGTTCCTGAGCCGGCGGGTATTCTCAAAGAGGGGGTAATTTTGTCTGCCATCTCCCCTGATTTGCGGCGGGTGTTGCAGAAGTTTCAGGCTGAGAGACCTGACCGTTGTCCAGCGGAGAAACTGTTTGTCCCTGATAGATGGACTAGTAGAGTTATCTCTGAGGTTCATTGTTCGGTGTTGGCTGGTCATCCTGGAATCTTTGGTACCAGAGATTTGGTGGCTAGATCCTTTTGGTGGCCTTCTTTGTCACGGGGTGTGCATTCTTTTGTGCAGTCCTGTGGGACTTGTGCTCGGGCTAAGCCCTGCTGTTCTCGTGCCAGTGGGTTGCTTTTGCCCTTGCCGGTCCCGAAGAGGCCCTGGACGCATATTTCCATGGATTTTATGTCAGATCTCCCTGTCTCTCAAAGGATGTCGGTCATTTGGGTGGTTTGTGATCGCTTCTCTAAGATGGTCCATTTGGTACCCTTGTCTAAGTTGCCTTCCTCCTCTGATTTGGTGCCATTGTTTTTCCAGCATGTGGTTCGTTTGCATGGCATTCCGGAGAACATCGTCTCGGACAGAGGTTCCCAGTTTGTTTCGAGGTTTTGGCGGTCCTTTTGTGCTAAGATGGGCATTGATTTGTCTTTTTCTTCGGCTTTCCATCCTCAGACAAATGGCCAAACCGAACGAACTAATCAGACTTTGGAAACATATCTGAGATGCTTTGTTTCTGCTGATCATGATGATTGGGTGTCCTTCTTGCCTTTGGCTGAGTTTGCCCTTAATAATCGGGCCAGCTCGGCTACTTTGGTTTCGCCGTTTTTCTGTTATTCTGGTTTTCATCCTCGTTTCTCTTCAGGGCAGGTTGAGCCTTCGGACTGTCCTGGTGTGGATACTGTGGTGGACAGGTTGCAGCAGATTTGGACTCATGTGGTGGACAATTTGACATTGTCCCAGGAGAAGGCTCAACGTTTCGCTAACCGCCGGCGCTGTGTTGGTCCCCGACTTCGTGTTGGGGATTTGGTTTGGTTGTCGTCTCATTATGTTCCTATGAAGGTTTCCTCTCCTAAGTTTAAGCCTCGTTTCATTGGTCCGTATAAGATTTCTGAAGTTCTCAACCCTGTGTCATTTTGTTTGGCCCTTCCAGCTTCTTTTGCCATCCATAATGTGTTCCATAGGTCGTTATTGTGGAGATACGTGGCGCCTATGGTTCCCTCCGTTGATCCTCCTGCCCCAGTGTTGGTCGAGGGGGAGTTGGAGTATGTGGTGGAAAAGATTTTGGATTCTCGTATTTCGAGACGGAAACTCCAGTAACTGGTCAAGTGGAAGGGTTATGGTCAGGAAGATAATTCCTGGGTTTTTGCCTCTGATGTTCACGCTGCCGATCTAGTTCGTGCCTTTCATTTGGCTCGTCCTAATCGGCCTGGGGGCTCTGGTGAGGGTTCGGTGACCCCTCCTCAAAGGGGGGGTACTGTTGTGAATTCTGTTATCGAACTCCCTCCTGTGGTCATGAATGGTACTTCGGCGAGTTCTGTCCATGGACTCCCTCTGGTGGCTGGGAGTGGAGCTGCTGCTTCTGAGGTTCCTTCCACAGGTGACGTAGTGTATTCTTTGGCTAGCTGCTCTATTTAACTCTACTCAGATCGTTACTCCATGCCAGCTGTCAATGTTCTTGTACTGGTTCAGTTCACTCTTGGATCTGTCGGGTGTCCTGTCTACTCCAGCAGAAGCTAAGTCCCTGCTAGTTTATTATTTGTTCTTTGTTTTCTTGTCCAGCTTGCAATCATGATTTTGCTTTGCTAGCTGGAAGCTCTGGGATGCAGAGTGGCACCTCCGCACCGTGATTCGGTGCGGAGATCTTTTTGCACACTCTGCGTGGTCTTTTTGTAGTTTTTTGTGCTGACCGCAAAGTTACCTTTCCTATCCTCTGTCTGTTTAGTAAGTCTGGCCTCCCTTTGCTGAAACCTGTTTCATTTCTGTGTTTGTGACTTTCATCTTAACTCACAGTCAATATATGTGGGGGGCTGCCTTTTTCTTTGGGGAATTTCTCTGAGGCAAGGTAGGCTTTATTTTCTATCTCTAGGGCTAGTTAGCTCTTAGGCTGTGAAGAGGCATCTAGGGAGAGTCAGGAACGCTCCAGGGCTATTTCTAGTGTGTGATAGGATTAGGGGTTGCGGTCAGCAGAGCTCCCACTTCCCAGAGCTTGTCCTTTGTTGGTTTAACCATCAGTTATTTTCGGGTGCTCCTAACCACCAGGTCATAACAGGTGTGTTGGTTCCTGTCTTCGAGTTGGGAATCTGGTTTGGTTATCTTCCCGTCATGTTCCTATGAAGGTTTCTTCCCCTAAGTTTAAACCTCGATTTATTGGTCCTTATAGGATTTCTAAGATTATTAATCTGGTGTCCTTTCGCCTGGCGCTTCCGGCCTCTTTTGCTATTCATAATGTCTTCCATAGATCTTTGTTGCGGAAATATGTGGAGCCCGTTGTTCCCTCTGTTGATCCTCCGGCCCCTGTGTTGGTCGATGGGGAGTTTGAATATGTTGTTGAGAAGATTTTGGATTCTCGTTTTTCGAGGCGGAAGCTTCAGTACCTTGTCAAATGGAAGGCTTATGGCCAGGAGGATAATTCTTGGGTTTCTGCCTCTGATGTCCATGCCGCTGATTTGGTTCGTACCTTTCATCGGGCTCATCCTGATCGGCCTGGGGGCTCTGGTGAGGGTTCGGTAACCCCTCCTCAAGGAAGGGGTACTGTTGTGAATTCTGCTTTTGGGCTCCCTCCTGTGGTTGTGGATGGTAATGCAGTTGTGCCTGGGCTGCAGGATTGGACAGGTGTATCTGCTAATTGCAAGGGTGACTGGGGTATTTAGCTTTGCAGGACTCTTTAGTCCCTGCCAGTTGTCAATGTTTCTTGTGAAGTGTTGGATCACTTTCTGGCTTCTCCTGCTCGCTGCCAATTCCAGCAAAGATAAGTGTTTGGTTTTTGTTTCTGTGGCACACTGCCGGTGTGCTTGTTTCAGTTTTATTCCTGCTCTGATTGTAGGATTCACTGGAGTTGCAGATATACGCTCCTGCATCTTTAGTAGATGTAGGAAGTTTTGGTATATTCTGCTGTGGATGTTTTGAAGGGTTTTTTACTGACCGCACAGAACTCTGTCCTATCCTGTCCTATCTAGCTAGAGTGGCCTCCTGTGCTAATCCTGTTTTTCTGCCTGTGTATGTTTTTTCCTCTCCGACTCACCGCCAATATTTGTGGGGGGCTGTCTATCCTTTGGGGATTTTCTCTGAGGCAAGATAGTATTCCTATTTCCATCTTTAGGGGTATTTAGTTCTCCGGCTGTGACGAGGTGTCTAGGTGTGTTAGGTACACTCCACGGCTACTTCTAGTTGCGGTGTTAAGTTCAGGATTGCGGTCAGTACAGTTGCCACTTTCTCCAGTGAAAGTTCTCATGCAGTTCCTAGGTCACCGGATCATAACAGATAATACAGTAATCATCATTATACCCAGGAGCTCTGTATACAGTATCAGTGTACAGTGATCAACAGTGACATTATACACACGAGCGCAGTATATATTGCACAGGTTATACTGTGATCAATGACATTATACACAGGAGCTCTGTATACAGTGTCAGTGTACAGATAATACAGTGACCACTGGTAACATTGTACATAGGAGCTCTGTATATAGTATGTAGTGTATAGCATCAGTGTACAGGCAACACACTGACTTACCAGTGACATCTCTAAGTGAAGTCCTTCATTTTTGCTTTTCATCTTCATCCAGCACAGACCGCCATCATTTCTTCCAGCCAGGGCTCGTCTCTGCAGGAAATAATAGTTATCTAGAGCACTGTTTGCAGAGTACATTACTTATTTTTTTCCCAACTTATACACTACACCAGATGAAGAATAAAAGGAGACATAGTATCGCTCTGCACAGTAACAGGACCACCCCTCATTTAAAACAGTATCCTCAAAAAATAAAATAAGTACATCACTGCAGTAATAATATCCCTTAATTAACCCGTATGGTAATAATATCCCCCATCCTGGCCCCTGTGTGTCTCATTCCTGGCTACAGCCATATGTTCTCCGATCCTGCACCCATGAGTATCCATTCTGCCCCCCATTTGATGTCCCATATGATCTTCCCATCCTGCCCCATCTGTCTCCATCCATCTGTCCCATGATCCTGCCCCATTTGTCCCATGATCCTGCCCCATCTGTCTCCATTGTATTCATCCTGCCCCATGATCCTGCATCATGTATCTCAGGGCCGGCTCCAGGTTTTGGAGGGCCCCGGGCGAAATAGTCTCAGTGGGCCCCCCTTTAACACATACCACGATTCATGATCGCATATAACACAGCCATGTAGTATATAACACAGCCCACGAAGTATATAGCACAGCCCACGTAGCATATAACAGCCCATATAGTATATAGCACAGCCACATAGTATATAACACGGCCCACATAGTTTATAGAACAGCCATGTAGTATACAGCACAGCCCACATAGCATATAACAGCCCACGAAGTATATAACATGGCCCACGCAGTATATAGCACAGCCACGTAGCATATAACACAGCCACGTAGCATATAACAGCCCATATAGTATATAGCACAGCCACATATTATATAACACAGCCCACATAGTATGTAGAACAACCATGTACTGTAGTATATAGCACAGCCTACGTAGTATATAACGGCCCATATAGTATATAGCACAGCCACATAGTATATAACACGGCCCATGTAGTTTATAGAACAGCCATGTAGTATATAGCACAGCCCACATAGTATATAACAGCCCACGTAGTATATAGCACAGCCCCCCTCCCCCCAAGAATGGCCCCATAGTCCAGGACCAGTACTCACTGTTATTGGTCCAGACCCCAGATCCCCATTAGTCCTGCTGTGTATGGCCACTACTGGTCCAGACACCAGACCCCCAGTAGTCCTGATGTTTTTGGCCAGTACTGGTCCAGACTCCAGATCTCTCAGTAGTCCTGCTGTGTATCGCCAGTACTGGTCCAGACCCCAGATCCCCAGTAGTCCTGTGGTGTATGAGCAGAGATGGCCACTACCTCTCCACATCTGGCTGTAGTAATGGACACAGCCCAGGAAAAGTGACCTTGGAAGTCTGCCCACACATCCATGTGTTAGGTAAGCACATTTCAGTGTCCCCAGATCCATCCTCTCATGCGATATTGGGAAGATCTGATAGTATAAGACATGACACATGCTAGATGTAAGCACAGATGATCGGGGGATCTCTAGTTAATAGGATCACATGTACAGAGACACAGACACGGCTGGGGGTTACACTAGTGAGTGCCAGCTCCTATGGTGCAGCGTCACACAGGGGTCTTCTTATAGTTACAAAAAAAAAACAACACTCCTCACCTCTCAACGTTCCCGCGCTGCGCTGCTCCCTCCCTGCTCTGGTCTCGGCGGCTGCCGCTGCACTGCCTGACACACAGCGAGTGCGCGATGACGTCATCGCGCACCCGCAGCGGCAGTGTGAGGCAGAGTGGGGAATGATTGGAGAGGGAGCATCAGGTGACGCTCTCTCCTCCAACATTTGCTTTGAACTTTACCGGCAGACGCCGGTTTAGTTCAAAGCGGCGGCGAGGGAGTTGGCGCTTGCGACAGGCGGGCCCCCCTGCCTCACAGGGGCCCCATAGCAGCTGCATGATGTGCCATTAGCTGAGGGCCCCTGGGGGAACGGGGGCCCTAGGCACCGGCAGCTACGTGCCCCTAACGCCGGCCCTGAATGGGCCCCCCTGTCTCGCCAGGGCCCCGGCACTTGCCCGGGTACGCCGGGTGCTGACGTCAGCCCTGATGTGTCTACATCCTGCACATGTCTCCATCCTGCCCCATGATCCTTCACCATGCGTCTCCATCCTGCCCCATCTGTCTCCATCCTGCCCCATGATCCTCCACCTTCTGTCTCCATCCTGCCCCATGTTCTTGCCCCATCTGTCTCCATCCTGTCCCATGTCTCCATCCTTCCCCATGAGCCTGCTGTTGGCAGATATGCAACAGATACAGACTTATTTGTGTACAGGAGGAGTTTACACTTTTCTGACAGTAGATGGCGATGTTGTTACTGTTATATGCTTAGTTGAATGTAATGCATATACTTGTACTTTGGTTTCACTTTCTCTCTGGCGAAAGATCCTTCAGACTTCTTATTATGCTGTATTAAGAAGCTGACGCATGTACCTCATGTTCTGTATAGATACAAGTTGAATTACCCCATATAATCTACTCTCACAAGTTTCTTCTGCGACCAAACTATGCAACAGGTTATGGGCCCAGCATAGAAGACAAAAAGGACTTGGTGAATGCAAAAGAATATTTCAGAGCAATTCTCTTCAAACATGTAAGACAAATAAGTGTCACGCACTCGCCCAGACTGGTTGGCGCGGGCATACGGGGGTGTGGCCCCACTGGACCACAGACCAAACTTCCCTGGAAGGGGCGTAACTAAGTAGCTTCCTAGGTGTTCGCTGGAGCCTCTGATGGTGAGGTCAGACTTGTGCAATAGGAAGCTACCAGGTGCCACTCCAGGGTGATGTCTGGCTGTGGCTGCTGATCCCACTAAGGAACGGAGCGGGTACGGCTGGCACTCTGGCTGACAGGCGAGCACGGCTGGGACACAGGCAGGCAGACGGGTACAACAGAGACACTGACGGGCAGGCGGACACGGCTGGCTCTCTGGTAGGCAGGCGGGTACGGCTGGAACATAGGAAGAACCGGTAGGGACTGGTCTGCAGGCAGGTATGAGAAACAGGTTGGAACCTGTTCAGACAGGAGGACCAAGTAACAAGTAGAAGGTGGAACTAAGAGAAGAGAAGGAGAAGGCAGAGCCAAGGGCGGAGCCGCAAGAGGCGGAGCCAAGGGCGGAGATGCTGGAGGCGGAGCCAAGAGCGGAGACGCTAGAGGCGGAGCCAAGAGCGGAGACCCTAGAGGCGGAGCCAAGAGCGGAGACGCTAGAGGCGGAGCCAAGAGCGGAGATGCCAGAGGCAGAGCCAAGAGCGGAGACGCTGGAGGCGGAGCCAAGAGCGGAGACGCTGGAGGCGGAGCCAAGAGCGGAGACACTAGAGGCGGAGCCAAGAGCAGAGACGCTGGAGGTGGAGCCAAGAGCGGAGACGCTGGAGGCGGAGCCAAGAGCAGAGACGCTGGAGGCGGAGCCAAGAGCGGAGACGCTGGAGGCGGAGCCAAGAGCGAAGACGCTGGAGGCGGAGCCAAGAGCGTAGACGCTGGAGGCGGAGCCAAGAGCGGAAACGCTGGAGGCGGAAACAAAAGCGGAGACGCTGGAGGTAACGCCAAGAGCGGAGATGCTGGAGGCGGAGCCAAGAGCAGAGACGGAGCCAAGTGCAGAAACACAGGAGGCGGAGCCAGATAGTACCGCAAAGAGCGGAGCCAGATAGAACCGCAAAGAGCGGAGCCACAGAGCAAAGCCAGAGAGTGCGAAGCAAGGTCTGAGTGCAGAGCCGCAAGAGTGCGGAGTGTAAGCAGACAGAAAACACAAGGAAAGAAAGCAGGGAAGGAAGCCACAGACAAGGAGACCGAGAAAAGTACAGTACAAAGTACAGACAAGGCAATAGAACAAGACACAGGGACAAAGACACAGGGACCAGGATATTCTGCCTCCTGGAGGGCGGACTACAAGATCAAGGCAATAGCACAGAGAAAAGCCTCCAGAGAGGGAGTAACTCAGAGCAAGGCCAGGCAAACTCAGCAGCTAAACACTAACTGAGCTAACACATTGCACAGGCCCAGACCACAGGGTGGAGCTGCACTATATACAGGAGGCCTCTTGGTAATTGGTCAGGAACTGATTAGACAGATGCACCTGATTCCCATAAGAACCAGAGAGTTCAGGCGCCGGCCCCCAATACACATAGCCATGAGGCATGCAGAGAGCAGAGACACAGAACATGGAGCTGGCATTAAACAGAAACCACATCATGACCTGGAGCAGTGGGTAAGATAGTGTGAGAGATGTGAGGCCATGACGTGATGCCAGCAGAGTTGTTACAGTACCCCCTCCTTTACGGCCCCTCTTCTTCAAGCCTGCCAGAATAACTTGTAGAAGAAGGATAGGAGCACACATAATCCAGGCCAACATGACATCTTCAGGGTAGAATAAGGCAGGCGGGTCACCAGGAATCTCATAAAACAAAGTCTCTTGGTGCTCAACAGGGTTAACTTCCACAATGAGCTGGACCACCTCCTTCAGGTAGACAGGTAACAGGGAATTGAATGCTGCTGTCTTGACATCTTCACCAGCCGGACACATGGAAACTGGAAGCCTTCTCATAGGATCCAACTTTTGCCCGACAGGTAGCAGAGATGTTCTTAGGTACGGAACACAAGAAAAGTCATTAGAGATGAGAGTGGAGAACAACAGCTCCACCGGGTCAGAGAAAAATTAAGGTGAACAAACTTCTGTTTTGAAATCTTCACCAGCCGGCCACAAGGACGCTGAAGGTATCCACATAGGAACCATCTTCTGCCCGTTATCCAGAAGAAATCGTCCAAATGGCGGGGATGTTCCTAGGAACGGATTACAGGAATAGTCGTGGGAGATGTGTGGAGAGATAGTCACCGCTTCCCCATCTTCAGTGACGTTAGCACACCTTGACTCGACGACTAACTGTTTACTGGTATAGTCGCTAGAGATGTGTGGAGAGATAGTCACCGCTTCCCCATCTTCAGTGACATCAGCACACCTTGACTCGACGACTAACTGTTTTCTGGTATAGTCGCTGGAGATGTGTGGAGACATCGTCACCGTTTCCCCATCTTCGGTGACGTCAGCACACCTTGACTCGACGACTAGCAGACCAGCTGAAGAAGATGACACTGCTGAGTGTCTTTGACGCATGGGAACCAGACACTTCTCAAGACTGGGAAAGTTCAAACGAAGCACTTTACTGGAACTCTTGACCAGAGCGGGTGGTAGAGTCCTTGGCTCAGAATGACCCATGGGCATAACAGACAGCATACGGTAGACAAACTTCTTCGTGTATAAGGCTCCAACTTGGAGCTTTAGTTGTCCTTGCAGGACTAGACTGCTCTTGAGTAGGGCTTGACCAACTTCAGACAACGCCCTTACCGGGTTCTGGAGCTGTATGACAGAGACCACACACCGACTCCGAAAGGTTGGCGACTTTACCACACCAAAGCTCCCGGAAAACAGAGACACAGTCTTTGATTTTAATGGAGAGGAAGAACTCTCACCTAGGGCAGCCTCTTCTGCTGGCCCAGGGTTTTGGAGTTTTAGAGCTACAGGGCAGAGACCGTCAGGATGTTCCTTGCAACCGCAGCGATACCGTGTTCCCTTCTTGCGGCTGGATTTGGGCTGCTGCTTTTATCAGCCTTCTGGGGTTTTGCTTGGGTAGCTGCTGGGACAGGTAGAGGAACAGGTGGGTCTTGGACGGACTTGGTCAGACGTGACGATTTCTTCACGGGTTTCGCACGTCTGGACCACCTCTCAGATCTAGATGGGGAAAACTTCACAGGAGCAGCAGGACGAGGCTTGTCAAAGACTTTACGGAAGGCCACCAGGAAGGCCCCAAGACTCATGACGATAGGATCCCCTGCTTCCCAGAGGGGACAAATCCATAATAAAGCATCTCCTGCTAGGTAGGACATGATATAGCCCACCTTAATCTGGTCAGAGGGAAAACAAGCTGCATTCTGCAGGATGTAGCGCAAGCACTGTTCCAGGAAGCTTTGGCATTCCTCTGGATTCCCATAGAACCTAGGTGGGTCTGCTGGTTTGTGCTCTTCCTCATAGGCCCGAAGTTGATTGTAGAGAGCGTTTGAAATTATGATTGGGCCCGAGGTCTCCTCAATTGGAACGACACAGGGCGGAACAAATTCTTCAGCTTGCTCATACTGGTAGAGAGAAAGTTCATCATGCTCAGAGAGCGGTAGGACATGGGATACAGCAGAGGCCATGGCCTGTGCAAACTGTCACGCACGCGCCCAGACTGGTTGGCGCGGGCATACGGGGGTGTGGCCCCACTGGACCACAGACCAAACTTCCCTGGAAGGGGCGTAACTAAGTAGCTTCCTAGGTGTTCGCTGGAGCCTCTGATGGTGAGGTCAGACTTGTGCAATAGGAAGCTACCAGGTGCCACTCCAGGGTGATGTCTGGCTGTGGCTGCTGATCCCACTAAGGAACGGAGCGGGCACGGCTGGCACTCTGGCTGACAGGCGGGCACGGCTGGGACACAGGCAGGCAGACGGGTACAACAGAGACACTGACGGGCAGGCGGACACGGCTGGCTCTCTGGTAGGCAGGCGGGTACGGCTGGAACATAGGAAGAACCGGTAGGGACTGGTCTGCAGGCAGGTATGAGAAACAGGTTGGAACCTGTTCAGACAGGAGGAAAGTAACAAGTAGAAGGTGGAACTAAGAGAAGAGAAGGAGAAGGCAGAGCCAAGGGCGGAGCCGCAAGAGGTGGAGTCTAGGGCGGAGACGCTGGAGGCGGAGCCAAGAGCGGAGATGCTGGAGGCGGAGCCAAGAGCAGAGACGCTGGAGGCGGAGCCAAGAGCAGAGACGCTGGAGGCGGAGCCAAGAGCGGAGACGCTGGAGGCGGAGACGCTGCAGGCAGAGCCAAGAGCGGAGACGCTGGAGGCGGAGCCAAGAGCGGAGACGCTGGAGGCGGAGCCAAGAGCGGAGATGCTGGAGGCGGAGCCAAGAGCGGAGACGCTAGAGGCGGAGCCAAGAGCGGAGACGCTAGAGGCGGAGCCAAGAGCGGAGACGCTGGAGGCGGAGCCAAGAGCGGAGACGCTGGAGGCGGAGCCAAGAGCGGAGACGCTGGAGGCGGAGCCAAGAGCGGAGACGCTGGAGGCGGAACCAAAAGCGGAGACGCTGGAGGTAACGCCAAGAGCAGAGACGCTGGAGGCGGAGCCAAGAGCAGAGACGGAGCCAAGTGCAGAAACACAGGAGGCGGAGCCAGATAGTACCGCAAAGAGCGGAGCCAGATAGAACCGCAAAGAGCGGAGCCACAGAGCAAAGCCAGAGAGTGCGAAGCAAGGTCTGAGTGCAGAGCCGCAAGAGTGCGGAGTGTAAGCAGACAGAAAACACAAGGAAAGAAAGCAGGGAAGGAAGCCACAGACAAGGAGACCGAGAAAAGTACAGTACAAAGTACAGACAAGGCAATAGAACAATACACAGGGACCAGGATATTCTGCCTCCTGGAGGGCGGACTACAAGATCAAGGCAATAGCACAGAGAAAAGCCTCCAGAGAGGGAGTAACTCAGAGCAAGGCCAGGCAAACTCAGCAGCTAAATACTAACTGAGCTAACACATTGCACAGGCCCAGACTACAGAGTGGAGCTGCACTATATACAGGAGGCCTCTTGGTAATTGGTCAGGAACTGATTAGACAGATGCACCTGATTCCCATAAGAACCAGAGAGTTCAGGCGCCGGCCCCCTATACACATAGCCATGAGGCATGCAGAGAGCAGAGACACAGAACATGGAGCTGGCATTAAACAGAAACCACATCATGGCCTGGAGCAGTGGGTAAGATAGTGTGAGAGATGTGAGGCCATGACGTGATGCCAGCAGAGTTGTTACAATAAGTTAAAGATGAGCAGCATTACATTGCTGAGACTCACAGTAACTAAGCTGAACAATGAGAACTATCAGTTATGGAAGTTCAAAGTGGAGATGTTATTGTCTAAAGATGATTTATGGAAGGTAATCCCTTCAGACAGACCCAATGATAATAATCAGACATGGGATAAGAAAAACAGACAAGCAATAGCTACTGTCAGCTTATTAGTGGAGGATGATCAGTTAATCCACATAAGGAATGAGAATACAGCAAAGGGAATGTGGGAAGCATTGAGAAAGCTACATGAAAGATCCAGCTTAAATCACAAACTATTCCTGCTAAGATGAGATAAAGTGCAAGGACATACATGCAGGAGCATATAAACTCCATGATGGAGGTGGTAACACTGCTGAAATCAGCCAGTGAAAACATTAAGGAAAGCCATATAGCAGAAATATTATTGTGCATTTTACCAGATTCATACACTGCTCTGGTAAATGCACTAGAGACAAAACCTGAAGCAGACATTACACTAGAGTTTGTTTGTAAAGATCAGACTTATACTGTAGATGAATATCATATAATGAAAGAGCAGAGCAAACAAACAATTCCACTGAAAGGAATAGTGAAAATGCACTTAAAGCAACAGACAAGAAGCCCCATAATACAGAGACAAAAGAATGTTTCAGATGTAAGAAAAGGACATTTAAAGAAAGACTGTACTATATGGACAGCAGAACAACAGAAATTACACCACAAGAAGAATAAACAGAAACTAAAAAGCACAATTTCTAACCCACATGCAGATCACTGGAATGGTACATTTAAAGTAAGCAATAAAGATTCATGGTCAGGCTGGTATATTGACTCAGGAGCAACAAGACACATGACTAGAGTTGAGCGACCTTGACCTTTTTAGAGTCGAGCCGGGTTTTGCGAAACCCGACTATGTCCAAAGTCGGGTCGAGTGAAATCGGCCGATTATGACGTAAAGTCGGGATCGACCGAAACACGAAACCCAATGCAAGTCAATGGGGCAGCATAGTCGGCAGTGAGTGGGGGCCAGGAAAACACCTAGAGTGGCCATTTTAATGTCAAAACCATCCATTCTTCTTAATGAAGCTTGTCAAGCGTAATTTACCTTATAATAATTGGAAGGCATTTGAAATTGGGGGTCATTTGGCTAAAGTTGTGGGGGGTAGGGCTGGTTCAAGTAATTAGTGGGCCCAGGAAATCTGGACCACGTCACGGCAGTGGAGCAGGGAGAGGTAAGTATTTCAACTTTGCAAGTGCTGTGAACCTGAGCAAGCAGGGGGGGCCCACTCGTTGGCATTGGCACTGGCACAGGGCCCCTCAAAGTACAGCGGTGTGTTTGCACGGCGGGGGCGCCTCCCACCGGCAGCAACACTTTTGCGTACTATGAGAGGCCCTGTGCCAGTGACGTCGCCAACTAGTATTCCTCCCCCCACCTGATGAAGGAACCTGCACTTTCATCTGCACCTTCCTCTTTGTCCCCGTGTAAGGTGGTATGGTATGCGGGAAGAGCAACCTGACTTTCAGCAGGGTCACAATGTTGTTGTGTAGCGTGCACGGGGAATGTTGCGTTATGGGTCAATGTACCAGCAGACTCATCTATCACTGGCTGGGCAATGGGCACGATGAAGTGGAAACACAGATATAGGCCCAAAGAAGAAAGTGGGCTAAATGCAGTTCAAAATTGGTAACACAGGAATAACCAGGGGGCATTGCAGTGGAGGACAACTGGAATGAGAGGCTGACACAGAGAGTAGGGCCAAATCAGTAAGTAGTCGAAATGCAGTTCAAAATTGGCAACCGTAGTAAACAGGCGGCACAGCTTTGTTCAGTGGAGGAGAACAGCAAGGAGTGGCAGACACCGATAGTAGGCCCCAAACCAACTAGTACGCCAAATGCAGTTGTTCCATTTAACCACAATTTAATGAGAGCCTGAAGATAGAAGCTCAGGAAAGGCAACCTGGGGAACACCTTGGAGTGTAACACACCATCTCTCTCCACCCCATACCCATTTTGTATGGCCTAATGCAGTGTACTTTTCTACAACTACTAAACGAGAGTCGGAAGACCGAAGCAATGGCAAGGAAACCTGGGGAACACCTTAGAGTGTAACACACCCTCTCTCTACACCCCATACCCAATTTGAAGGCCTAATGCAGTGTAGTTTCCAAGAACTACTAAACGAGAGCCGGAAGATCGAAGCTCAGGAAAGGCAACCTGGGGAACACCTTGGAGTGTAACACACCCTCTCGCTACACCCCATACCCAATTTGAAGGCCTAATGCAGCGTAGTTTCCAACAACTACTAAACGAGAGCCGGAAGATCGAAGCTCAGGAAAGGCAACCTGGGGAACACCTTGGAGTGGAACACACCATCTCTCTACACCCCATACCCAATTTGAAGGCCTAATGCAGAGTAGTTTCCAAGAACTACTAAACGAGAGCCGGAAGATCGAAGCTCAGGAAAGGCAACCTGGGGAACACCTTGGAGTGTAACACAACGTCTCTCTACACGACGGAAGGGCTGATTCTTAGGAAGGAAGGCTGTTGGAAATAAGCATTGCGCGTCCGAGGGTGATTATATTCTTATTAGGTATATACTCACCCTCGGACGCGCCCTGCTTCTTTATTTGGAATGAATGTTTATTTGCAATGTGGTGTTGACTTTCTCTATTATTTTGGTAATTAATGATTTTATTATTTTCATTATTTTGCATCTTCTCGGCAATAATATAAAGAAGACGCGACAGGACAACACTCGGTGGATGCCATATGTGTGTTTTCAATTTAAAAAAACTTTCAGTTAACTACTTGCAGGAGAAAGTAATTGTAGCTGGTGGCCATTTTTAGTACTGTACCAGATTAGAGTTGTGTGTTTGTTTTTAATGTTAAAATGTCTGCATTTGATATCTCACCAGTATTTTCTTTTTTATAAGCAAAATACTTATTTTTATATTTTCTGATGTTGGTTCCAGGGGTACACGGCCAGCAGTGCCCTGGTCAGTGTAGTAGTAGTTGAAAGAATGGACCGCAGACAGGCATCGAAGGCCTAAAATAATAACACATGGCTGTAGGCAATTTTAAATTGGTTCCAGGGGTACACGGACAGCAGTGGTGTGGTCAGTGGAGGCCTAGTGGAAGGAGTGACCGCAGACAGGCATCGAAGGCCTAAAATAATAACACATGGCTGTAGGCAATTTTAAATTGGTTCCAGGGGTACACGGGCAGCAGTGACCTGGTCAGTGTAGTAGTAGTTGAAAGAATGGACCGCAGACAGGCATCGAAGGCCTAAAATAAAAAAATTGGGCTGGCTGTAGGCAATTTTAAATTGGTTCCAGGGGTACACGGGCAGCAGTGGTGTGGTCAGTGGAGGCCTAGTGGAAGGAGTGACCGCAGACAGGCATCGAAGGCCTAAAATAATAACACATGGCTGTAGGCAATTTTAAATTGGTTCCAGGGGTACACGGGCAGCAGTGACCTGGTCAGTGTAGTAGTAGTTGAAAAAATGGACCGCAGACAGGCATCGAATGCCTAAAATAATAACACATGGCTGTAGGCAATTTTAAATTGGTTCCAGGGGTACACGGGCAGCAGTGACCTGGTCAGTGTAGTAGTAGTTGAAAGAATGGACCGCAGACAGGCATCGAAGGCCTAAAATAAAAAAATTGGGCTGGCTGTAGGCAATTTTAAATTGGTTCCAGGGGTACACGGACAGCAGTGGTGTGGTCAGTGGAGGCCTAGTGGAAGGAGTGACCGCAGACAGGCTTCCAAGGCCTAACATAACAAACTTGGGCTGGCTGTAGGCACTTTTAAATTGGTTCCAGGGGTACACGGGCAGCAGTGGTCTGGTCAGTGGAAGTCTAGTGGAAGGAGTGACCGCAGACAGGCTTCGAAGGCCTAACATAACAAAATTGGGCTGGCTGTAGGCACTTTAAATTGGTTCCAGGGGTACACGGGCAGCAGTGGTCTGGTCAGTGGAAGTCTAGTGGAAGGAGTGACCGCAGACAGGCTTCCAAGGCCTAACATAACAAACTTGGGCTGGCTGTAGGCACTTTTAAATTGGTTCCAGGGGTACACGGGCAGCAGTGGTCTGGTCAGTGGAAGTCTAGTGGAAGGAGTGACCGCAGACAGGCTTCGAAGGCCTAACATAACAAAATTGGGCTGGCTGTAGGCACTTTAAATTGGTTCCAGGGGTACATGGGCAGCAGTGTATGGTCAGTGGAAGTCTAGTGGAAGGAGTGACGGCAGACAGTCTTCGAAGGCCTAACATAACAAAATTGGGCTGACTGTAGGCACTTTTAAATTGGTTCCAGGGTAACACGGCCAGCAGTGGCCTGGTCAGTGTAGTAGTTGTAGAAAGAAGGGACCGCAGACAGGCTTCGAAGGCCTAACATAACAAAAATGTCAAAACAATGGTATTGTCAGTGCCAGGCATTGAAGGATGTCAGCGGCTAGACTACACATTGGTGAAGCTGTGAGAGATAATTTTGCTAGTGGTAGAGCACTGTTTGAGCTGGGGGGGGGAACTGTCTTGTGGCCGGCGGTACAGGCACAGGGCCCCTCATATTACAACGGTGTGTCTGACGTTGGGTGCGCACCACCACCGCCAGAGACACTTTATTGTACTATGAGGGACCCAGTGGCAGTGCCGTCGACCAAAAGCGGCCACACCCACCTCTTCAGACAAACAGCACTCTCAAGGGTCCAAGCGCAAAGTGGCGATAGCACGGCCCCGTGTGGGGAGTTTGGCCATTTCGTGAGGTGGAAACATGTCGTATGCTGGACAATCAGGTGAAGAAAATTACGAGATTGGAAAAGTCATTCAGAATAGTCCACAGGCAAGACCTTTTCATAGGAAAGCTAGGTGTCAGCCGGGCAGGGTGGGGCAAAAGATTTTGAAATCCAGTTGTGGTTCATTTTAATGAAGGTTAGATCATCTACATTTTGGGTAGCCAGACGAGTCCTTTTTTCTGTTAGTATTGAACCTGCAGCACTGAATACTCTTTCTGATAGGACACTAGCTGCCGGGCAAGCAAGCTCCTGCAATGCATATTCTGCCAATTCTGGCCAGGTGTCTAATTTGGATGCCCAGTAATCAAATGGGAATGACGGTTGAGGGAGAACGTCGATAAGGGATGAAAAATAGTTTGTAACCATACTGGACAAATGTTGTCTCCTGTCACTTTGAATTGATGCTGCAGTACCTGTCCTGTCTGCGGTCATAGAAAAATCACTCCACAACCTGGTCAGAAAACCCCTCTGTCCAACGCCACTTCTGATTTCTGCCCCTCTAACACCTCTGGTCTGCTGGCCCCTGGAGCTCGTGTGAGAACGATCACGGGCGCTGTGTGCAGGGAATGCCAGAAGCAAACGGTCAACAAGAGTTGATTGTTTTGTTGCTAATATTAGTTCCAAGTTCTCATGTGGCATAATATTTTGCAATTTGCCTTTATAGCGAGGATCAAGGAGGCAGGCCAACCAGTAATCGTCATCGTTCATCATTTTTGTAATGCGTGTGTCCCTTTTGAGGATACGCAAGGCATAATCCGCCATGTGGGCCAAAGTTCCCGTTGTCAAATCTGCGGTTGTGCTTGGTTGAGGGGCAGTTGCAGGCAAATCTACGTCACTTGTGTCCCTCAAAAAACCAGAACCCGGCCTTGCCACGCCACCAATTTCCCGTGCCCCCGGGAAAGCTTCCTCATTAAAAATATACTCATCCCCATCATCCTCCTCATCCTCCACCTCCTCTTCGCCCGGTACCTCGTCATGTACACTGCCCTGACCAGACAATCGCTGACTGTCATCAAGGCTTTCCTCTTCCTCTGGTGCAGACGCCTGATCCTTTATGTGCGTCAAACTTTGCATCAGCAGACGCATTAGGGGGATGCTCATGCTTATTATGGCGTTGTCTGCACTAACCAGCCGTGTGCATTCCTCAAAACACTGAAGGACTTGACACATGTCTTGAATCTTCGACCACTGCACACCTGACAACTCCATGTCTGCCATCCTACTGCCTGCCCGTGTATGTGTATCCTCCCACAAAAACATAACAGCCCGCCTCTGTTCGCACAGTCTCTGAAGCATGTGCAGTGTTGAGTTCCACCTTGTTGCAACGTCTATGATTAGGCGATGCTGGGGAAGGTTCAAAGAACGCTGATAGGTCTGCATACGGCTGGAGTGTACAGGCGAACGGCGGATATGTGCGCAAAGTCCACGCACTTTGAGGAGCAGGTCGGATAACCCCGGATAACTTTTCAGGAAGCACTGCACCACCAGGTTTAAGGTGTGAGCCAGGCAAGGAATGTGTTTCAGTTGGGAAAGGGAGATGGCAGCCATGAAATTCCTTCCGTTATCACTCACTACCTTGCCTGCCTCAAGATCTACAGTGCCCAGCCACGACTGCGTTTCTTGCTGCAAGAACTCGGACAGAACTTCCGCGGTGTGTCTATTGTCGCCCAAACACTTCATAGCCAATACAGCCTGCTGACGTATGCCAGTAGCTGCCCCATAATGGGAGACCTGGTGTGCAACAGTGGCAGGTGCGGATGGAGTGTTTGTGCGACTGCGGTCTGTGGACGAGCTCTTGCTTCTGCAGGAGGACGAGGAGGAGGAGGAGGAGGGGGTGCGAACGGCTACAGACAACTGTTTACTAGACCGTGGGCTAGGCAGAACTGTCCCAAACTTGCTGTCCCCTGTGGACCCTGAATCCACCACATTTACCCAGTGTGCCGTGATGGACACGTAACGTCCCTGGCCATGCCTACTGGTCCATGCATCTGTTGTCAGGTGCACCTTTGTGCTCACAGATTGCCTGAGTGCATGGACGATGCGCTCTTTAACATGCTGGTGGAGGGCTGGGATGGCTTTTCTGGAAAAAAAGTGTCGACTGGGTAGCTCGTAGCGTGGTACAGCGTAGTCCATCAGGTCTTTGAAAGCTTCGCTTTCAACTAACCGGTAGGGCATCATCTCTAACGAGATTAGTCTAGCTATGTGGGCGTTCAAACCCTGTGTACGCGGATGCGAGGCTAAGTATTTCCTTTTTCTAACCATAGTCTCATGTAGGGTGAGCTGGACTGGAGAGCTGGAGATCGTGGAACTAGCGGGGGTGCCGGTGGACATGGCAGACTGAGAGACGGTGGGAGATGGTATTGTTGCCGCCGGTGCCCTAGATGCAGTGTTTCCTACTACGAAACTGGTGATTCCCTGACCCTGACTGCTTTGGCCTGGCAAAGATACCTGCACAGATACAGCAGGTGGTGCGCTAAATGGTGGTCCTACACTGCCGGAAGGGATGTTGCGTTGATGACTAGCTTCATTGGCCGAGGGTGCAACAACCTTAAGGGACGTTTGGTAGTTAGTCCAAGCTTTCAAATGCATGGTGGTTAAATGTCTATGCATGCAACTAGTATTGAGACTTTTCAGATTCTGACCTCTGCTTAAGGAAGTAGAACATTTTTGACAGATGACTTTGCGCTGATCAATTGGATGTTGTTTAAAAAAATGCCAGACTGCACTCTTTCTAGCATCGGATACCTTTTCAGGCATTGCAGACTGAGCTTTAACCGGATGGCCACGCTGTCCTCCACCAGGTTTTGGCTTTGCCACGCGTTTTGGGCAAGATACGGGCCCGGCAGATGGAACCTGTGGCGATGTTGATGCCTGCTGCGGCACCTCCTCCGCCTCTGCTTCAGAACTGCTGCCGCCTGCACCCTGTTCCCCCAATGGCTGCCAATCGGGGTCAAGAACTGGGTCATCTAATAACTCTTCTTGTACCTCCTGCGCAACTTCGTCTGTGTCACCGTGTCGTTCGGTGGTATAGCGTTCGTGATGGGGCAACATAGTCTCATCAGGGTCTGATTCTTGATCAGCACCCTGCGAGGGCAATGTTGTGGTCTGAGTCAAAGGACCAGCATAGTAGTCTGGCTGTGGCTGTGCGTCAGTGCACTCCATGTCAGATTCAATTTGTAATGGGCATGGACTGTTAACTGCTTCACTTTCTAAGCCAGGGACGGTATGTGTAAAGAGCTCCATGGAGTAACCCGTTGTGTCGCCTGCTGCATTCTTCTCTGTTGTTGTTTTTGCTGAAGAGGACAAGGAAGTGACTTGTCCCTGACCGTGAACATCCACTAACGACGCGCTGCTTTTACTTTTACCAGTTTCACGAGATGAGGCAAAAGAGCTAGAGGCTGAGTCAGCAAGATAAGCCAAAACTTGCTCTTGCTGCTCCGGCTTTAAAAGCGGTTTTCCTAATCCCAGAAAAGGGAGCGTTCGAGGCCTTGTGTAGCCGGACGACGAACCTGGCTCCACAGCTCCAGACTTAGGTGCAATATTTTTTCCCCCACGACCACCTGATGCTCCACCACTACCACTACCCTCATTACCAGCTGACAATGAACGCCCCCGGCCACGACCTCTTCCACTAGACTTCCTCATTGTTTTAAAAACGTAACCAAACTAACGTTATTTGTTGCAGTCACACAACTTACACGGTGAGCTATAACTTCAGTATGATTTAGCTACCCCTTTACAGGTTGGTGAGACCACAGCGAAAATCAGGCCCAATGTTACACACTCTTTTTTTGGTGGCTGCAAATTAGAGAGATGCCCCACACGCAGGACTGTCACTGAAGCACAAATGTTAATATTAATGTCACACTATTATTTTTTTTTTATTTTTATTTTTTTCAGGAACACTTTAGAAACCCCCCCAAAAAAAAAAAATAGATTTTTGCAGGGAGAATTTAGAAAACAAATGTAACAAACTATATGCTTTCTATGGGCCACTGAGTGAGAGATGACGCACACAGGAATCAGGAGTGGCACACAAGCCCAGAGGCCAATATTTTTCTACCAATGATTGATGGAGTTATTTTCTCTGGTAGATTTTGGAACCCAAATCAAGGAAAAAAAATGTAGGCTTTCTATGGACCACAATTGGAGAGAGAGAGAGAGAGAGATGGCACACCCAGGAGTCAAGACTGGCACACAAGCAGAAAGGCCAATATTAATCTCCCACTGTTTTTTTTTTTTTTTTTTTTTTTTTTTGTTTTTTCAGGGAGACTTTAGAAAAATAAATAATAAAAAAAATATGATTTTATCAGGAAGAATTTAGAAACCAAATAAAATAAAATGATTTTTTCAGGGAGAATTTATAAAACAAATAAAACCAAAAATAGGCGTTCTATGGCCCACTGACTGAGAGATGACGCACCCAGGAGTCAAGACTGGCACACAAGCAGAAAGGCCAATATTAATCTCCCACTGTTTTTTTTGGTTGTTTTTTTTTTTTTTTTTTCAGGGAGACTTTAGAAAAAAAAATAATAAAAAAAATATGATTTTATCAGGAAGAATTTAGAAACCAAATAAAATAAAATGATTTTTTCAGGGAGAATTTATAAAACAAATAAAACCAAAAATAGGCGTTCTATGGCCCACTGACTGAGAGATGACGCACCCAGGAGTCAAGACTGGCACACAAGCAGAAAGGCCAATATTAATCTCCCACTGTTTTTTTTTTTTTTTTTCAGGGAGACTTTAGAAAAAAAAATAATAAAAAAAATATGATTTTATCAGGAAGAATTTAGAAACCAAATAAAATAAAATGATTTTTTCAGGGAGAATTTAGAAAACAAATAAAACCAAAAATAGGCGTTCTATGGCCCACTGACTGAGAGATGACGCACACAGGAGTCAGGAGTGGCACACAAACCCAGAGGCCAATATTTTTCTACCAATGATTGATGTAGTTATTTTCTCTGGTAGATTTTAGAACCCAAATCAAGGAAAAAAAATATAGGCTTTCTATGGACCACAATTGGAGAGAGAGAGAGAGAGAGAGAGAGAGAGAGAGAGAGATGGCACACCCAGGAGTCAAGACTGGCACACAAGCAGAAAGGCCAATATTAATCTCCCACTGTTTTTTTGGTTGTTTTTTTTTTTTTTTTTTCAGGGAGACTTTAGAAATAAAAATAATAAAAAAAATATGATTTTATCAGGAAGAATTTAGAAACCAAATAAAATAAAATGATTTTTTCAGGGAGAATTTAGAAAACAAATAAAACCAAAAATATGCGTTCTATGGCCCACTGACTGAGAGAGAGAGAGAGATGGAACGCTTAGTACTGGCACACAAGCCCAAAGGGCAATATTAATCTCCCTTTTTTTTTCCAGGGAGAATTTCTGAAACCCAAAAAAAAAATAAAATAGGCTTTCTATGGCCCACTATTTGTGAGAGAGATGGGACGCTCAGGACTGGCACAGATGGCACGCTCAGGACTGGCACAGAAGCCCAGAGGCCAATATTAATCTCCCTTTTTTTCTGGGAGAATTTATAAAACCAAAAAAATATTTAAATAGGCTTTCTATGGCCCACTATTTGTGAGAGAGATGGCACGCTCAGGACTGGCACAGATGGCACGCTCACAACTGGCACACAAGCCCAGAGGCCAATATTAATCTCCCTTTTTTCAGGGAGAATTTCTAAAACCCAAAAAAAAAATAAAATAGGCTTTCTATGGCCCACTATTTGTGAGAGAGATGGGACGCTCAGGACTGGCACAGATGGCACGCTCAGGACTGGCACAGAAGCCCAGAGGCCAATATTAATCTCCCTTTTTTTCTGGGAGAATTTATAAAACCAAAAAAATATTTAAATAGGCTTTCTATGGCCCACTATTTGTGAGAGAGATGGCACGCTCAGGACTGGCACAGATGGCACGCTCACAACTGGCACACAAGCCCAGAGGCCAATATTAATCTCCCTTTTTTCAGGGAAAATTGATAAAACAAAAAAAAAAATTAAATAGGCTTTCTATGGCCCACTATTTGTGAGAGAGATGGCACGCTCAGGGCTGGCTGGCACAGATGGCACGCTCAGGACTGGCACACAAGCCCAGAGGCCAATATTAATCTCCCTTTTTTTCTGGGAGAATTTATAAAACCAAAAAAATATTTAAATAGGCTTTCTATGGCCCACTATTTGTGAGAGAGATGGCACGCTCAGGACTGGCACAGATGGCACGCTCACAACTGGCACACAAGCCCAGAGGCCAATATTAATCTCCCTTTTTTCAGGGAAAATTGATAAAACAAAAAAAAAAATTAAATAGGCTTTCTATGGCCCACTATTTGTGAGAGAGATGGCACGCTCAGGGCTGGCTGGCACAGATGGCACGCTCAGGACTGGCACACAAGCCCAGAGGCCAATATTAATCTCCCTTTTTTTCTGGGAGAATTTATAAAACCAAAAAAATATTTAAATAGGCTTTCTATGGCCCACTATTTGTGAGAGAGATGGCACGCTCAGGACTGGCACAGATGGCACGCTCACAACTGGCACACAAGCCCAGAGGCCAATATTAATCTCCCTTTTTTCAGGGAAAATTTATAAAACAAAAAAAAAAATTAAATAGGCTTTCTATGGCCCACTATTTGTGAGAGAGATGGCACGCTCAGGGCTGGCACAGATGGCACGCTCAGGACTGGCACACAAGCCCAGAGGCCAATATTAATCTCCCTTTTTTTCAGGGAGAATTTATAAAACCAAAAAAAAAAATAAATAGGCTTTCTATGGCCCACTATTTGTGAGAGAGATGGCACACTCAGGACTGGCACACAAGCCCAAAGGCCAATATTAATCTCCCACTGTATTTTTATCAGGGAGAATTTATACACCCCACAAAAAAAAATACAGAAAAATGAAAAGGCTTTCTATGGCCCACTATGTGAGAGAGATGGCACACACAGGGATGGCACTCTAGCAGAAATGCCAAATTGCCAATCTTAATCTCCCACCAAAAAAAAAAAAAAAAAAAAAACAGGGAATGTCCTACAATTACTATCTCCCTGCCTGCAGTAATCTCAGCCAGGTATGGCAGGCAGCTACTATCTCCCTGCCTGCAGTAATCTCAGCCAGGTATGGCAGGCAGCAATAAGGAGTGGACTGATGCACAAATGAAATAAAAAGTGTGGACAAACAAAAAAGATAGCTGTGCAGAAAGGAAGGAACAAGAGGATTTGTGCTTTGAAAAAAGCAGTTGGTTTGCACAGCGGCGTACACACAGCAATGCAGCTATCAGGGAGCCTTCTAGGGCAGCCCAATGAGCTACAGCGCTGAGGGGAAAAAAAAAAAAAAAAAAACTTCCACTGTCCCTGCACACCGAGGGTGGTGTTGGACAGTGCAAATCGCTGCAGCACAAGCGGTTTTGTGGTTAATGGACCCTGCCTAACGCTATCCCTGCTTCTGACAAAGCGGCAGCAACCTCTCCCTAAGCTCAGATCAGCAGCAGTAAGATGGCGGTCGGCGGGAACGCCTCTTTATAGCCCCTGTGATGTCGCAGACAGCAAGCCAATCACTGCAATGCCCTTCTCTAAGATGGTGGGGACCAGGACCTATGTCATCACGCTGCCCACACTCTGCGTTTACCTTCATTGGCTGAGAAATGGCGCTTTTCGCGTCATTGAAACGCGACTTTGGCGCGAAAGTCGCGTACCGCATGGCCGACCCCGCACAGGGGTCGGATCGGGTTTCATGAAACCCCGACTTAGCCAAAAGTCGGCGACTTTTGAAAATGTTCGACCCGTTTCGCTCAACCCTACACATGACTAGTGATAAAGGCTTCTTTACTGAACTTGATGAAAATAAGAAGGAAGCAATTTATCTTGCAGATGGGAGTAAAAAAAACACAGACAGTATTGGGCAAGGAAGGTTAATCTGTCCTTATAGATTTGGGCATAATTCAAAATTACTAGTAAAGGATGTGTTATATGTTCCAGGACTAGAAGGAGGATTGTTATCCGTAAAGCGTCTGACAGCCAAAGGACGTAAAATTCAAAGATGATAATTGTACAATCCTAGCGGGAGATAAGGTAATAATTAATGTCAAAGCAGGTGAACAATTCTATCATCTAAAAACATTAAAAGAACAGATGAAGTTATGTACACATGATCACAAGAATTGTATTCACATGTGGCATAGATGTCTAGGACACAGAGATGTTGAGAGTATAATGGCGTTACAAAAGAAGACTGTGACAAAAGACCTATTGATATCGGGTTGCTCAATTACCATGAAATGTGAATGTTGTATAAAATCTAAAGCTACAAGAGTATGCAGCGCCCCAGGGTCCTGGTCGTTGCAGTAATGTCATTCTTCCACCATGGGGAGTGATGTTACATCTGAAGGCAATAAAGGAGATCTCTTTACCAGGTATCACAAACCACACAGCACACTTCACACTCCAGTCCGCCAGGGGGAGCTATGCACTCTTCACAATTAGGTAAAACTGGTGGTCTGGATAGGAAGCTAGGCAGAAGCGAGCTGGGCTTCACCCAGTTAGCTGCTATCTGAGCTCCACTCAGGTAGTGGGTCCCTGACAGGGGTGGGATCCTGTCAGAGGACTAGACAGAAGGTCACGGAGCTGCGTGGGTCCGACGTATGGCAGCATCCTAAGAAAGAGACATTGAAGGAGAATTGTGTTGCAGAGAGTGAGAAACGAAGTTATAGCTAAGGCTACGTTCAGACTAGCGTTGTGCTAGTGTGTGTCGGGTTAGCGTCGGGCGACGCAGCGGCGACGCACGTGTCATGCGCCCCTATGTTTAACATGGGGGACGCATGCGTTTTTGTTTGTTGCGTTTTGCGATGCATGCGCCTTTTTTGCCGCAAGCGTCGGACCAAGAAAACGCAACAAGTTGCATTTTTCTTGCGTCCGATTTTCGGCAAAAAACGACGCACGCGTCGCAAAACGCAGCGTTTTTGCGTGCGTTTTGCCGCATTTTTGCGTGCGTTGTGCGTTGCGTCGCCGACGCAGCGGCGCACAACGCTAGTCTGAACGTAGCCAAAAGGAGAAGAAACCAGAAGGAGTTCTGCCCTGTAAAAGGCTGCCTCCTTTCTGAGGCGCAGGATCCAGTAGCCGGAACACCGAGGGAGTCATCGTCTCCAGGCCTGGCTCCAGAGACCGGCACAGGACAGCTAATTCCATATTAGTTGCCCGACCTTTACCCAGGAGGCACGGTGGCAACTATGGGAGGCCGGGGCGTGCTAGAGTCCCTGTAAAAAGCCTCAAGCCACCAGTCATATGGGTTTTTCCTATCCATCTGGGGGACAGAGAGAAATAACATCTGCAATAGTTTTGAGGACCTTACCGAGAAGCTCAGCAGGAAGGGACTACAACACTCAGGCGCTAGAGGAAGGCTACTGATTTCCACCTGGATAAGGGGACTCTGGATTTGCCTTCAGACCGACCGGACTCTACCTGCCCCGTGATCTGGTGCTCTGGGCTGTGGATGCTGAAGCCTTCAGTAAAGGTAAAAAGACTGCAACCTTGTGTCCTCGTTCTTCACTGTGCCTCTCACCATCCACTATCTACACCTCTGGGAAGCCCTGGGGACATACTTCACCTGTGGGAAGGTATACCATCTAGCTGCCATAACATCACCCCAGCGGACCCCTAAGCAGCGTCGGTCACCCTGACCGAATACCACAGGTGGCGTCACGAACATTTCCCTTTTAAAGACCTTTCCCCAATTCACAACGTACGCCCCTAGGGCCACGGACCGGTTCAGCCACCATGACATCCCCCTTGAGAACTGAAGGGCTCAGCTCCGAGTACCCCACTGCCCTACTGGGGGGGCGATCCATGTACCTAAACCTAAATAAAGTGTGACAAAAAGCACAAGACCCCTTTTACTTGGTATACACTGATGTATGTGGACCCATGAAAGTGACCACATCAGGAGGTAATAGATGTATGTTGACCTTTATCGATGACTACTCAAGATACACAGTCGAGTACTTGAAAAAGAACAAAAGTGAAGTTTTTGAAAAATTAGAAAGCTGTGACCAAGTCAAATAACAAGTTTCAGAGGAAGCCAATCCTCATCAGAAGTGATAATGAAGGTGGTTTTACAGGACACCAAATAGAAAACTACTTAAGACAGAATGGAATAGAGCATCAAAAGACTGTTCCTTACACACCTGAACAGAACAGGGTAGCAGAAAGGAAAAACAGAACTCTGACTGAAATGATAAGATGTATGCTAGCGGACTCCAAACTACCAGAGAAATACTGGTGTGAAGCAGCAATGACAGCTACTTATCTGCAAAACAGACTTTTTCAAGAAAACGGAAAAAACAAACAAACATATGAACTGTGGCAAGGTAAGAAACCAAGTGTGAATCATTTAAGAGTCTTTTGGTTGCAAAGTTTTTGTGTTTATTCCAGAAGAAAAACGCTCCAAACTTCAAAACAAAGCCATTGAAAGAATATTTGTCGGATATAGTGACAATTGCAAAGAATACAGTATCCTAGATCCCAAGACAGACAGAATCACAGTGAGTAACAGTGTAAGATTCATTGAAGATCTTCATGATGACATAATGACATCACTGAAAACGAAAAATGAGAGAAACGACAGTGATATAACTGCAGGAACATCTGATGAGAAAGAAGTGGAAATTGATGAAAATCAAAAAAATGAAACTCAAAAGATACAGCTCCATACGACACAGAAGCAAGATGCTCAATAAGAGAAAACAAGGGAAAACCACCTCAACGTCTTTCATACAAGGCAAGTACAAATACAACTTATGAACCTACATCTTGGGAGGACATATCTCAACTTTCAGAAGAAGAGGCCAAAAAATGGATAAAGGCTGCAGAAACAGAAATAAAATCCATGCATGATTCAAAGACATGGACACTGACAGAACTACCAAAGGAAAAAAGGCTATAGGATGTAAATGCGTTTTTAAAGTATAATACCAAGCAGACGGCACAGCTGATCGATACCGAGCAAGACTCGTAGCTAAAGGCTATTCTCAGAAATATGGAGAAGACTATGATGAGACATTTGCTCCAGGTGTCAAACACACCACAATCAGAACTTTGTTTGCAGCTACAGCAATGAATCAAATGCAGTTGAAACATCTGGATGTAACGGCAGCATTTCTGAATGGAGACTTAACCCCTTTCTGACCTCGGACGGGATAGTACGTCCGAGGTCAGAACCCCGGCTTTGATGCAGGCTCCGGCGGCGAGCCCGCATTAAAGTCGGGACATGTCAGCTGTTTTGAACAGCTGACATGTGCCCGCAATAGCGGCAGGTGAAATCGCGATTCACCCGCCGCCATTAACTAGTTAAATGTCGCTGTCAAACGCTAACAGCAGCTTCTAACCGGCACTTCCGGCCGGGCGGCCGGAAATGAGCGCATTGCTGACCCCCGTCACATGATCGGGGGTCAGCGATGCTTCTGTATAGTAACCATACAGGTCCTTGAGACCCTCTATGGTTACTGATCCCCGGTAGCTGTGAGCGCCACCCTGTGGTCAGCGCTCATAGCACACCTGCATTTCTGCTGCATAGCAGCGATCTAATGATCGCTGCTATGTAGCAGAGGCGATCGAGTTGTGCCAGCTTCTAGCCTCCTATGGAGGCTATTGAAGCATGGCAAAAGTAAAAAAAAAAAGTAAAAAAAATATGAAAAAAATAAAAAAAATATAAAAGTTTAAATCACCCCCCTTTCGCCGCATTCAAAATAAATCAATAAAAAAAAAATCAAACCTACACATATTTGGTATCGCTGCATTCAGAATCACCCGATCTATCAATAAAAAAAAGTATTAACCTGATCGCTAAACAGCGTAGCGAGAAAAAAATTTGAAACGCCAGAATTACGTTTTTTGGTCGCCGCGACATTGCATTAAAATGCAATAACGGGCGATCAAAAGAGCGTATCTGCACCGCAATGGTATCAATAAAAACGCCAGCTTGGCATGTAAAAAATAAGCCCTCAACCGACCCCAGATCATGAAAAATGGAGACGTTACGGGTATCGGAAAATGGCGCAATTTTTTTTTTTTGCAAAGTTTGGAGGTTTTTTTGCCACCACTTAGATAAAAAATAACCTAGTCATGTTAGGTGTCTATGAACTTGTAATGACCTGGAGAATCATAATGGCAGGTCAGTTTTAGCAGTTTGTGAACCTAGCAAAAAAGCCAAACAAAAAACAAGTGTGGGACTGCACTTTTTTTGCAATTTCCCTGCACTTGGAATTTTTTTCCCATTTTCTAGTACACGACATGCTAAAACCAATGATGTCGTTCAAAAGTACAACTTGTTTCACAAAAAAATAAGCCATCACATGGCCATATTGACGGAAAAATAAAAAAGTTATGGCTCTGGGAAGGAGGGGAGCGAAAAACCAACACGGAAAAACGGAAAATCCCAAGGTCATGAAGGGGTTAACAGAAGACATTTACATGGAACAACCCCCAGGATTCAAGCATAAAAAGAAACCAAACATGGTTTGCAAGCTACGGAAAAGTATATATGGTTTAAAACAAGCTGCTACAGCATGGAATGATAAAATCACAGAAGTACTCATAAATGAACATTTTCAAAGAAGCAAAACGGATCCTTGTCTATATACCAAGAGACTGACAGACAGATGGATCTATGTGCTGATATATGTGGAAGATATTTTAGTTTGTTTTGAAAAAGAAAGGGATGAAGCGGAGATAGTAAAAACTTTGGATCAACACTTCGGGATCAAAAATCTGGGAAATGTGAAACAGTACCTAGGAACACAGATAGAAAGAGAAGAAGATGGGAGTTTCCTTCTTAATAAAAATCACATGATTCAAGATATAATCAAAACATTTGGATTGAAAGATGCAAAACCAGTAAAGTCTCCAATGGAAACCAATTATCTGAAAAAAATAAATAGTGAACAGAATCTGTTACAGAATAATACAGAAAGGCAATGGTAAAATTATTATATCTTGCGACTGTTACAAGGCCAGACATTGCAGCAGCAGTAGGAATTGGAGTGCAGTGAAGAGAGTAATCCATTGTTTGAAAGGGACTAGCAGTATTAAACTGAAACTACCTGCAAGTGAGAAATGCATTTTAACCGGATACATTGATGCAGACTGGCTGGAGATCCAATTGACAGGAAATCTACCAGGCAAACCAATTAGTTGCACTAGTAAGAAACAATCTATAGTAACACTGTCGCCGAAAGAAGCAGAATATGTTGCCACAGCACATGCCAGTCAAGAAGTTCTATGGTTAACTGCTAACAGACTTAGGACAACAACATTTGGAACCAACAAAGATGTATGAGGACAATCAAGGATGTCTAGTTCTTGCTGAAAGAGTTAATCCAAGAACTAAACACATTGATGTGGAGTTTCACTTCTTGAGAGATCACCAGGAACACGGAATCCTAAATTTAGAGTACTGCCCAAATAAAGATATGACAGTAGATATTTTCACAAAGGCATTGAATGCTGAAAGACATCAGAGACTGATGAAGAAATTAGGCCTAACTGAATAAGTCCTTACTAGAGTTGAGCGACCTTGACCTTTTTAGAGTCGAGCCGGGTTTTGCGAAACCCGACTATGTCCAAAGTCGGGTCGAGTGAAATCGGCCGATTATGACGTAAAGTCGGGATCGACCGAAACACGAAACCCAATGCAAGTCAATGGGGCAGCATAGTCGGCAGTGAGTGGGGGCCAGGAAAACACCTAGAGTGGCCATTTTAATGTCAAAACCATCCATTCTTCTTAATGAAGCTTGTCAAGCGTAATTTACCTTATAATAATTGGAAGGCATTTGAAATTGGGGGTCATTTGGCTAAAGTTGTGGGGGGTAGGGCTGGTTCAAGTAATTAGTGGGCCCAGGAAATCTGGACCACGTCACGGCAGTGGAGCAGGGAGAGGTAAGTATTTCAACTTTGCAAGTGCTGTGAACCTGAGCAAGCAGGGGGGGCCCACTCGTTGGCATTGGCACTGGCACAGGGCCCCTCAAAGTACAGCGGTGTGTTTGCACGGCGGGGGCGCCTCCCACCGGCAGCAACACTTTTGCGTACTATGAGAGGCCCTGTGCCAGTGACGTCGCCAACTAGTATTCCTCCCCCCACCTGATGAAGGAACCTGCACTTTCATCTGCACCTTCCTCTTTGTCCCCGTGTAAGGTGGTATGGTATGCGGGAAGAGCAACCTGACTTTCAGCAGGGTCACAATGTTGTTGTGTAGCGTGCACGGGGAATGTTGCGTTATGGGTCAATGTACCAGCAGACTCATCTATCACTGGCTGGGCAATGGGCACGATGAAGTGGAAACACAGATATAGGCCCAAAGAAGAAAGTGGGCTAAATGCAGTTCAAAATTGGTAACACAGGAATAACCAGGGGGCATTGCAGTGGAGGACAACTGGAATGAGAGGCTGACACAGAGAGTAGGGCCAAATCAGTAAGTAGTCGAAATGCAGTTCAAAATTGGCAACCGTAGTAAACAGGCGGCACAGCTTTGTTCAGTGGAGGAGAACAGCAAGGAGTGGCAGACACCGATAGTAGGCCCCAAACCAACTAGTACGCCAAATGCAGTTGTTCCATTTAACCACAATTTAATGAGAGCCTGAAGATAGAAGCTCAGGAAAGGCAACCTGGGGAACACCTTGGAGTGTAACACACCATCTCTCTCCACCCCATACCCATTTTGTATGGCCTAATGCAGTGTACTTTTCTACAACTACTAAACGAGAGTCGGAAGACCGAAGCAATGGCAAGGAAACCTGGGGAACACCTTAGAGTGTAACACACCCTCTCTCTACACCCCATACCCAATTTGAAGGCCTAATGCAGTGTAGTTTCCAAGAACTACTAAACGAGAGCCGGAAGATCGAAGCTCAGGAAAGGCAACCTGGGGAACACCTTGGAGTGTAACACACCCTCTCGCTACACCCCATACCCAATTTGAAGGCCTAATGCAGCGTAGTTTCCAACAACTACTAAACGAGAGCCGGAAGATCGAAGCTCAGGAAAGGCAACCTGGGGAACACCTTGGAGTGGAACACACCATCTCTCTACACCCCATACCCAATTTGAAGGCCTAATGCAGAGTAGTTTCCAAGAACTACTAAACGAGAGCCGGAAGATCGAAGCTCAGGAAAGGCAACCTGGGGAACACCTTGGAGTGTAACACAACGTCTCTCTACACGACGGAAGGGCTGATTCTTAGGAAGGAAGGCTGTTGGAAATAAGCATTGCGCGTCCGAGGGTGATTATATTCTTATTAGGTATATACTCACCCTCGGACGCGCCCTGCTTCTTTATTTGGAATGAATGTTTATTTGCAATGTGGTGTTGACTTTCTCTATTATTTTGGTAATTAATGATTTTATTATTTTCATTATTTTGCATCTTCTCGGCAATAATATAAAGAAGACGCGACAGGACAACACTCGGTGGATGCCATATGTGTGTTTTCAATTTAAAAAAACTTTCAGTTAACTACTTGCAGGAGAAAGTAATTGTAGCTGGTGGCCATTTTTAGTACTGTACCAGATTAGAGTTGTGTGTTTGTTTTTAATGTTAAAATGTCTGCATTTGATATCTCACCAGTATTTTCTTTTTTATAAGCAAAATACTTATTTTTATATTTTCTGATGTTGGTTCCAGGGGTACACGGCCAGCAGTGCCCTGGTCAGTGTAGTAGTAGTTGAAAGAATGGACCGCAGACAGGCATCGAAGGCCTAAAATAATAACACATGGCTGTAGGCAATTTTAAATTGGTTCCAGGGGTACACGGACAGCAGTGGTGTGGTCAGTGGAGGCCTAGTGGAAGGAGTGACCGCAGACAGGCATCGAAGGCCTAAAATAATAACACATGGCTGTAGGCAATTTTAAATTGGTTCCAGGGGTACACGGGCAGCAGTGACCTGGTCAGTGTAGTAGTAGTTGAAAGAATGGACCGCAGACAGGCATCGAAGGCCTAAAATAAAAAAATTGGGCTGGCTGTAGGCAATTTTAAATTGGTTCCAGGGGTACACGGGCAGCAGTGGTGTGGTCAGTGGAGGCCTAGTGGAAGGAGTGACCGCAGACAGGCATCGAAGGCCTAAAATAATAACACATGGCTGTAGGCAATTTTAAATTGGTTCCAGGGGTACACGGGCAGCAGTGACCTGGTCAGTGTAGTAGTAGTTGAAAAAATGGACCGCAGACAGGCATCGAATGCCTAAAATAATAACACATGGCTGTAGGCAATTTTAAATTGGTTCCAGGGGTACACGGGCAGCAGTGACCTGGTCAGTGTAGTAGTAGTTGAAAGAATGGACCGCAGACAGGCATCGAAGGCCTAAAATAAAAAAATTGGGCTGGCTGTAGGCAATTTTAAATTGGTTCCAGGGGTACACGGACAGCAGTGGTGTGGTCAGTGGAGGCCTAGTGGAAGGAGTGACCGCAGACAGGCTTCCAAGGCCTAACATAACAAACTTGGGCTGGCTGTAGGCACTTTTAAATTGGTTCCAGGGGTACACGGGCAGCAGTGGTCTGGTCAGTGGAAGTCTAGTGGAAGGAGTGACCGCAGACAGGCTTCGAAGGCCTAACATAACAAAATTGGGCTGGCTGTAGGCACTTTAAATTGGTTCCAGGGGTACACGGGCAGCAGTGGTCTGGTCAGTGGAAGTCTAGTGGAAGGAGTGACCGCAGACAGGCTTCCAAGGCCTAACATAACAAACTTGGGCTGGCTGTAGGCACTTTTAAATTGGTTCCAGGGGTACACGGGCAGCAGTGGTCTGGTCAGTGGAAGTCTAGTGGAAGGAGTGACCGCAGACAGGCTTCGAAGGCCTAACATAACAAAATTGGGCTGGCTGTAGGCACTTTAAATTGGTTCCAGGGGTACATGGGCAGCAGTGTATGGTCAGTGGAAGTCTAGTGGAAGGAGTGACGGCAGACAGTCTTCGAAGGCCTAACATAACAAAATTGGGCTGACTGTAGGCACTTTTAAATTGGTTCCAGGGTAACACGGCCAGCAGTGGCCTGGTCAGTGTAGTAGTTGTAGAAAGAAGGGACCGCAGACAGGCTTCGAAGGCCTAACATAACAAAAATGTCAAAACAATGGTATTGTCAGTGCCAGGCATTGAAGGATGTCAGCGGCTAGACTACACATTGGTGAAGCTGTGAGAGATAATTTTGCTAGTGGTAGAGCACTGTTTGAGCTGGGGGGGGGAACTGTCTTGTGGCCGGCGGTACAGGCACAGGGCCCCTCATATTACAACGGTGTGTCTGACGTTGGGTGCGCACCACCACCGCCAGAGACACTTTATTGTACTATGAGGGACCCAGTGGCAGTGCCGTCGACCAAAAGCGGCCACACCCACCTCTTCAGACAAACAGCACTCTCAAGGGTCCAAGCGCAAAGTGGCGATAGCACGGCCCCGTGTGGGGAGTTTGGCCATTTCGTGAGGTGGAAACATGTCGTATGCTGGACAATCAGGTGAAGAAAATTACGAGATTGGAAAAGTCATTCAGAATAGTCCACAGGCAAGACCTTTTCATAGGAAAGCTAGGTGTCAGCCGGGCAGGGTGGGGCAAAAGATTTTGAAATCCAGTTGTGGTTCATTTTAATGAAGGTTAGATCATCTACATTTTGGGTAGCCAGACGAGTCCTTTTTTCTGTTAGTATTGAACCTGCAGCACTGAATACTCTTTCTGATAGGACACTAGCTGCCGGGCAAGCAAGCTCCTGCAATGCATATTCTGCCAATTCTGGCCAGGTGTCTAATTTGGATGCCCAGTAATCAAATGGGAATGACGGTTGAGGGAGAACGTCGATAAGGGATGAAAAATAGTTTGTAACCATACTGGACAAATGTTGTCTCCTGTCACTTTGAATTGATGCTGCAGTACCTGTCCTGTCTGCGGTCATAGAAAAATCACTCCACAACCTGGTCAGAAAACCCCTCTGTCCAACGCCACTTCTGATTTCTGCCCCTCTAACACCTCTGGTCTGCTGGCCCCTGGAGCTCGTGTGAGAACGATCACGGGCGCTGTGTGCAGGGAATGCCAGAAGCAAACGGTCAACAAGAGTTGATTGTTTTGTTGCTAATATTAGTTCCAAGTTCTCATGTGGCATAATATTTTGCAATTTGCCTTTATAGCGAGGATCAAGGAGGCAGGCCAACCAGTAATCGTCATCGTTCATCATTTTTGTAATGCGTGTGTCCCTTTTGAGGATACGCAAGGCATAATCCGCCATGTGGGCCAAAGTTCCCGTTGTCAAATCTGCGGTTGTGCTTGGTTGAGGGGCAGTTGCAGGCAAATCTACGTCACTTGTGTCCCTCAAAAAACCAGAACCCGGCCTTGCCACGCCACCAATTTCCCGTGCCCCCGGGAAAGCTTCCTCATTAAAAATATACTCATCCCCATCATCCTCCTCATCCTCCACCTCCTCTTCGCCCGGTACCTCGTCATGTACACTGCCCTGACCAGACAATCGCTGACTGTCATCAAGGCTTTCCTCTTCCTCTGGTGCAGACGCCTGATCCTTTATGTGCGTCAAACTTTGCATCAGCAGACGCATTAGGGGGATGCTCATGCTTATTATGGCGTTGTCTGCACTAACCAGCCGTGTGCATTCCTCAAAACACTGAAGGACTTGACACATGTCTTGAATCTTCGACCACTGCACACCTGACAACTCCATGTCTGCCATCCTACTGCCTGCCCGTGTATGTGTATCCTCCCACAAAAACATAACAGCCCGCCTCTGTTCGCACAGTCTCTGAAGCATGTGCAGTGTTGAGTTCCACCTTGTTGCAACGTCTATGATTAGGCGATGCTGGGGAAGGTTCAAAGAACGCTGATAGGTCTGCATACGGCTGGAGTGTACAGGCGAACGGCGGATATGTGCGCAAAGTCCACGCACTTTGAGGAGCAGGTCGGATAACCCCGGATAACTTTTCAGGAAGCACTGCACCACCAGGTTTAAGGTGTGAGCCAGGCAAGGAATGTGTTTCAGTTGGGAAAGGGAGATGGCAGCCATGAAATTCCTTCCGTTATCACTCACTACCTTGCCTGCCTCAAGATCTACAGTGCCCAGCCACGACTGCGTTTCTTGCTGCAAGAACTCGGACAGAACTTCCGCGGTGTGTCTATTGTCGCCCAAACACTTCATAGCCAATACAGCCTGCTGACGTATGCCAGTAGCTGCCCCATAATGGGAGACCTGGTGTGCAACAGTGGCAGGTGCGGATGGAGTGTTTGTGCGACTGCGGTCTGTGGACGAGCTCTTGCTTCTGCAGGAGGACGAGGAGGAGGAGGAGGAGGGGGTGCGAACGGCTACAGACAACTGTTTACTAGACCGTGGGCTAGGCAGAACTGTCCCAAACTTGCTGTCCCCTGTGGACCCTGAATCCACCACATTTACCCAGTGTGCCGTGATGGACACGTAACGTCCCTGGCCATGCCTACTGGTCCATGCATCTGTTGTCAGGTGCACCTTTGTGCTCACAGATTGCCTGAGTGCATGGACGATGCGCTCTTTAACATGCTGGTGGAGGGCTGGGATGGCTTTTCTGGAAAAAAAGTGTCGACTGGGTAGCTCGTAGCGTGGTACAGCGTAGTCCATCAGGTCTTTGAAAGCTTCGCTTTCAACTAACCGGTAGGGCATCATCTCTAACGAGATTAGTCTAGCTATGTGGGCGTTCAAACCCTGTGTACGCGGATGCGAGGCTAAGTATTTCCTTTTTCTAACCATAGTCTCATGTAGGGTGAGCTGGACTGGAGAGCTGGAGATCGTGGAACTAGCGGGGGTGCCGGTGGACATGGCAGACTGAGAGACGGTGGGAGATGGTATTGTTGCCGCCGGTGCCCTAGATGCAGTGTTTCCTACTACGAAACTGGTGATTCCCTGACCCTGACTGCTTTGGCCTGGCAAAGATACCTGCACAGATACAGCAGGTGGTGCGCTAAATGGTGGTCCTACACTGCCGGAAGGGATGTTGCGTTGATGACTAGCTTCATTGGCCGAGGGTGCAACAACCTTAAGGGACGTTTGGTAGTTAGTCCAAGCTTTCAAATGCATGGTGGTTAAATGTCTATGCATGCAACTAGTATTGAGACTTTTCAGATTCTGACCTCTGCTTAAGGAAGTAGAACATTTTTGACAGATGACTTTGCGCTGATCAATTGGATGTTGTTTAAAAAAATGCCAGACTGCACTCTTTCTAGCATCGGATACCTTTTCAGGCATTGCAGACTGAGCTTTAACCGGATGGCCACGCTGTCCTCCACCAGGTTTTGGCTTTGCCACGCGTTTTGGGCAAGATACGGGCCCGGCAGATGGAACCTGTGGCGATGTTGATGCCTGCTGCGGCACCTCCTCCGCCTCTGCTTCAGAACTGCTGCCGCCTGCACCCTGTTCCCCCAATGGCTGCCAATCGGGGTCAAGAACTGGGTCATCTAATAACTCTTCTTGTACCTCCTGCGCAACTTCGTCTGTGTCACCGTGTCGTTCGGTGGTATAGCGTTCGTGATGGGGCAACATAGTCTCATCAGGGTCTGATTCTTGATCAGCACCCTGCGAGGGCAATGTTGTGGTCTGAGTCAAAGGACCAGCATAGTAGTCTGGCTGTGGCTGTGCGTCAGTGCACTCCATGTCAGATTCAATTTGTAATGGGCATGGACTGTTAACTGCTTCACTTTCTAAGCCAGGGACGGTATGTGTAAAGAGCTCCATGGAGTAACCCGTTGTGTCGCCTGCTGCATTCTTCTCTGTTGTTGTTTTTGCTGAAGAGGACAAGGAAGTGACTTGTCCCTGACCGTGAACATCCACTAACGACGCGCTGCTTTTACTTTTACCAGTTTCACGAGATGAGGCAAAAGAGCTAGAGGCTGAGTCAGCAAGATAAGCCAAAACTTGCTCTTGCTGCTCCGGCTTTAAAAGCGGTTTTCCTAATCCCAGAAAAGGGAGCGTTCGAGGCCTTGTGTAGCCGGACGACGAACCTGGCTCCACAGCTCCAGACTTAGGTGCAATATTTTTTCCCCCACGACCACCTGATGCTCCACCACTACCACTACCCTCATTACCAGCTGACAATGAACGCCCCCGGCCACGACCTCTTCCACTAGACTTCCTCATTGTTTTAAAAACGTAACCAAACTAACGTTATTTGTTGCAGTCACACAACTTACACGGTGAGCTATAACTTCAGTATGATTTAGCTACCCCTTTACAGGTTGGTGAGACCACAGCGAAAATCAGGCCCAATGTTACACACTCTTTTTTTGGTGGCTGCAAATTAGAGAGATGCCCCACACGCAGGACTGTCACTGAAGCACAAATGTTAATATTAATGTCACACTATTATTTTTTTTTTATTTTTATTTTTTTCAGGAACACTTTAGAAACCCCCCCAAAAAAAAAAAATAGATTTTTGCAGGGAGAATTTAGAAAACAAATGTAACAAACTATATGCTTTCTATGGGCCACTGAGTGAGAGATGACGCACACAGGAATCAGGAGTGGCACACAAGCCCAGAGGCCAATATTTTTCTACCAATGATTGATGGAGTTATTTTCTCTGGTAGATTTTGGAACCCAAATCAAGGAAAAAAAATGTAGGCTTTCTATGGACCACAATTGGAGAGAGAGAGAGAGAGAGATGGCACACCCAGGAGTCAAGACTGGCACACAAGCAGAAAGGCCAATATTAATCTCCCACTGTTTTTTTTTTGTTTTTTTTTTTTTTTTGTTTTTTCAGGGAGACTTTAGAAAAATAAATAATAAAAAAAATATGATTTTATCAGGAAGAATTTAGAAACCAAATAAAATAAAATGATTTTTTCAGGGAGAATTTATAAAACAAATAAAACCAAAAATAGGCGTTCTATGGCCCACTGACTGAGAGATGACGCACCCAGGAGTCAAGACTGGCACACAAGCAGAAAGGCCAATATTAATCTCCCACTGTTTTTTTTGGTTGTTTTTTTTTTTTTTTTTTCAGGGAGACTTTAGAAAAAAAAATAATAAAAAAAATATGATTTTATCAGGAAGAATTTAGAAACCAAATAAAATAAAATGATTTTTTCAGGGAGAATTTATAAAACAAATAAAACCAAAAATAGGCGTTCTATGGCCCACTGACTGAGAGATGACGCACCCAGGAGTCAAGACTGGCACACAAGCAGAAAGGCCAATATTAATCTCCCACTGTTTTTTTTTTTTTTTTTCAGGGAGACTTTAGAAAAAAAAATAATAAAAAAAATATGATTTTATCAGGAAGAATTTAGAAACCAAATAAAATAAAATGATTTTTTCAGGGAGAATTTAGAAAACAAATAAAACCAAAAATAGGCGTTCTATGGCCCACTGACTGAGAGATGACGCACACAGGAGTCAGGAGTGGCACACAAACCCAGAGGCCAATATTTTTCTACCAATGATTGATGTAGTTATTTTCTCTGGTAGATTTTAGAACCCAAATCAAGGAAAAAAAATATAGGCTTTCTATGGACCACAATTGGAGAGAGAGAGAGAGAGAGAGAGAGAGAGAGAGAGATGGCACACCCAGGAGTCAAGACTGGCACACAAGCAGAAAGGCCAATATTAATCTCCCACTGTTTTTTTGGTTGTTTTTTTTTTTTTTTTTTCAGGGAGACTTTAGAAATAAAAATAATAAAAAAAATATGATTTTATCAGGAAGAATTTAGAAACCAAATAAAATAAAATGATTTTTTCAGGGAGAATTTAGAAAACAAATAAAACCAAAAATATGCGTTCTATGGCCCACTGACTGAGAGAGAGAGAGAGATGGAACGCTTAGTACTGGCACACAAGCCCAAAGGGCAATATTAATCTCCCTTTTTTTTTCCAGGGAGAATTTCTGAAACCCAAAAAAAAAATAAAATAGGCTTTCTATGGCCCACTATTTGTGAGAGAGATGGGACGCTCAGGACTGGCACAGATGGCACGCTCAGGACTGGCACAGAAGCCCAGAGGCCAATATTAATCTCCCTTTTTTTCTGGGAGAATTTATAAAACCAAAAAAATATTTAAATAGGCTTTCTATGGCCCACTATTTGTGAGAGAGATGGCACGCTCAGGACTGGCACAGATGGCACGCTCACAACTGGCACACAAGCCCAGAGGCCAATATTAATCTCCCTTTTTTCAGGGAGAATTTCTAAAACCCAAAAAAAAAATAAAATAGGCTTTCTATGGCCCACTATTTGTGAGAGAGATGGGACGCTCAGGACTGGCACAGATGGCACGCTCAGGACTGGCACAGAAGCCCAGAGGCCAATATTAATCTCCCTTTTTTTCTGGGAGAATTTATAAAACCAAAAAAATATTTAAATAGGCTTTCTATGGCCCACTATTTGTGAGAGAGATGGCACGCTCAGGACTGGCACAGATGGCACGCTCACAACTGGCACACAAGCCCAGAGGCCAATATTAATCTCCCTTTTTTCAGGGAAAATTGATAAAACAAAAAAAAAAATTAAATAGGCTTTCTATGGCCCACTATTTGTGAGAGAGATGGCACGCTCAGGGCTGGCTGGCACAGATGGCACGCTCAGGACTGGCACACAAGCCCAGAGGCCAATATTAATCTCCCTTTTTTTCTGGGAGAATTTATAAAACCAAAAAAATATTTAAATAGGCTTTCTATGGCCCACTATTTGTGAGAGAGATGGCACGCTCAGGACTGGCACAGATGGCACGCTCACAACTGGCACACAAGCCCAGAGGCCAATATTAATCTCCCTTTTTTCAGGGAAAATTGATAAAACAAAAAAAAAAATTAAATAGGCTTTCTATGGCCCACTATTTGTGAGAGAGATGGCACGCTCAGGGCTGGCTGGCACAGATGGCACGCTCAGGACTGGCACACAAGCCCAGAGGCCAATATTAATCTCCCTTTTTTTCTGGGAGAATTTATAAAACCAAAAAAATATTTAAATAGGCTTTCTATGGCCCACTATTTGTGAGAGAGATGGCACGCTCAGGACTGGCACAGATGGCACGCTCACAACTGGCACACAAGCCCAGAGGCCAATATTAATCTCCCTTTTTTCAGGGAAAATTTATAAAACAAAAAAAAAAATTAAATAGGCTTTCTATGGCCCACTATTTGTGAGAGAGATGGCACGCTCAGGGCTGGCACAGATGGCACGCTCAGGACTGGCACACAAGCCCAGAGGCCAATATTAATCTCCCTTTTTTTCAGGGAGAATTTATAAAACCAAAAAAAAAAATAAATAGGCTTTCTATGGCCCACTATTTGTGAGAGAGATGGCACACTCAGGACTGGCACACAAGCCCAAAGGCCAATATTAATCTCCCACTGTATTTTTATCAGGGAGAATTTATACACCCCACAAAAAAAAATACAGAAAAATGAAAAGGCTTTCTATGGCCCACTATGTGAGAGAGATGGCACACACAGGGATGGCACTCTAGCAGAAATGCCAAATTGCCAATCTTAATCTCCCACCAAAAAAAAAAAAAAAAAAAAAACAGGGAATGTCCTACAATTACTATCTCCCTGCCTGCAGTAATCTCAGCCAGGTATGGCAGGCAGCTACTATCTCCCTGCCTGCAGTAATCTCAGCCAGGTATGGCAGGCAGCAATAAGGAGTGGACTGATGCACAAATGAAATAAAAAGTGTGGACAAACAAAAAAGATAGCTGTGCAGAAAGGAAGGAACAAGAGGATTTGTGCTTTGAAAAAAGCAGTTGGTTTGCACAGCGGCGTACACACAGCAATGCAGCTATCAGGGAGCCTTCTAGGGCAGCCCAATGAGCTACAGCGCTGAGGGGAAAAAAAAAAAAAAAAAAACTTCCACTGTCCCTGCACACCGAGGGTGGTGTTGGACAGTGCAAATCGCTGCAGCACAAGCGGTTTTGTGGTTAATGGACCCTGCCTAACGCTATCCCTGCTTCTGACAAAGCGGCAGCAACCTCTCCCTAAGCTCAGATCAGCAGCAGTAAGATGGCGGTCGGCGGGAACGCCTCTTTATAGCCCCTGTGACGTCGCAGACAGCAAGCCAATCACTGCAATGCCCTTCTCTAAGATGGTGGGGACCAGGACCTATGTCATCACGCTGCCCACACTCTGCGTTTACCTTCATTGGCTGAGAAATGGCGCTTTTCGCGTCATTGAAACGCGACTTTGGCGCGAAAGTCGCGTACCGCATGGCCGACCCCGCACAGGGGTCGGATCGGGTTTCATGAAACCCCGACTTAGCCAAAAGTCGGCGACTTTTGAAAATGTTCGACCCGTTTCGCTCAACCCTAGTCCTTACTGTTGAGAAAGGGTGTTGGCAGATATGCAACAGATACAGACTTATTTGTGTGCAGGAGGAGTTTACACTTTTCTGACAGTTGATGGTGATGGTGTTACTGTTATATGTTTAGATGAATGTAATGCATATACTTGTTGTACTTTGGTTTCAATTTCTCTCTGGTAAAAGATCCTTCAGACTTCTTGTTATGCTGTATTAAGAAGCTGATGCATGTACCTCATATTCTGTGTAGGTAAATTGAATTACCCCATGTAATCTACTCTCACAAGTTGCTTCAGCGACCAAACTATGAAACACCTGCACCATCTCTCTCCATCTTGCCCCTTGTCTCCATCCTGCACTATGTTCTTGCCCACCTGTCTCCATCCTGCCCCATCTGTCTCTGTGAAGGAACATATTAAGAAAGATTCTCCATTTTGTGCTTTTCGACTCCATTTTGTTGTTTTGATATAAATTTTGTTACTAGGCTAAAGTTTACAGCTGTTATGAGACCTTGATGAGATCTTGATTGTTGCAATCTGCCAGGACATGAGACTGAGGGTGTATTGTTCTACGAGACTTTGACATACAGACTGTTCCTGCATTCTTATAGGTTAAGAACTGTGAACGTGTTCTTATGCTGATTGGTTGAAGTATAATTTCTATGACTATGAAAAGTCATAGACAATAAACGGGGGCCCAGAGATCTGCTTGTTTCCCCCCAAACAGAGACATTCGTCTCCGTCTGGTCATTTTCAGTTGCCGGCAACGCCCTGTAGATTAATTTGGAAATCACTGTGTTAACCGTGAAGGATCACTTTAGATCCTCCCTCAACATCTCCATCCTGCTCAATCTGTCTGCATTTTGCCCAATCTCCATACTGCCCCATCTGTCTCAATTCTGCACCATATCTCCATCCTGCACCTTGTCTCCATCCTGTCCCATGTCTCCATCCTGCCCCATGTCTCCATCCTGCCTCATGTCTCCATCCTACCCCATGTCTCCATCCTGCCTCATGATCCTGCCCCATGTGTCTCCATCCTGCCCCATCTGTCTCCATCCTGCCTCATCTGTCTCCATCCTGCCCCACGTGTCTCCATCCAGCCCCATGATCCTGCACCATCTGCCTCCATCCTGCCCCATGATCCTCCACCATCTGTCTCCATCCTGCCCCATGATCCTCCATCATCTGTTTCCATCCTGACCCATGTTCCTGCCCCATCTGTCTCCATCCTGTCCCATGTCTACATCCTGCCCCATGATCCTGCCCCATCTGTCTCTATCCTGCCCCATGATGCTGTACCATCTGTCTCAATCTTGTCCCATCTGTCTCAATCCTGTCCCATCTGTCTCCATCCTGCACCATCTGTCTCCATCCTGCCCCATGTTCCTGCCCCATCTGTCTCCATCCTGCCCCATGTCTCCATCCTACCCCATGTCTCCATCCTGCTCCATGTCTCCATCCTGCCCCATGTCTCCATTCTGCACCATGTCTCCATCCTGCCCCATGTCTTCATCCTGCACCATGTCTCCATCCTGCACCATGTCTCCATCCTACCACATGGTCCATGTGTCTCCATCCTGCTGTCAAAACATATTGCGGCTTGCCTCTTTCAATAAATATAAAAAAAAAAACGTTCTCCTTACCTGGCCGCATTCCAGCGGCGATGTTCCCTCCAGGCATTTCAAGCGTGGACTCGCCGGTGAATGACAATGACGTCATATGCCAGCGACATGCGCACTGGTGTCAGCTGCCAGCCTCCAATTGGCTGGCGGCTTTTAACTATTGTTGTGCGGGCTCGCACGGCAATAGATTTTCACTGAACCTGCATCTCGGACCAGGTTTAGTTACTGCACTGGCAGAACCGCTGGGGCCCAGTGAGCATAAGACACAGGGCCTGCTGCAGACCCCCTCTGCTCATCGGGCCCCGTACGTCAGTCAGGGCAGTGATTCCCTGATGGCAGCCCTGGGCATGACTCTCTTCGTTCTTGACACTCTGATGTATATCTAATATATAAAGCTGAATGTGTGTGTGTATGTGTGTGTGTGTGTGTGTATGTGTGTATGTCCGGGATTGGCATCTGCACCGTCGCAGCTACAGCCACAAAATTTTGCACAGTCACACGTCTGGACCCCGAGAGCGTCATAGGCTATGTTGTGAGGCGAAATTTTAACCCCGCGCGTTCCAATTCACCAAACAATTTTGCCCCTATCTACATAATGGGGAAAAAGTGAAAGGAAAAGTGTTGGAGGCATCGCAGCTACAGCTACAAAATTTTGCACAGTCACACGTCTGGACCCTGAGAGCGTCATAGGCTATGTTGTGAGGTGAAATTTTAACCCCGTGCTTTCCAATTCACCAAACAATTTTGCCCCTATCTACATAATGGGGAAAAAGTGAAAGGAAAAGTGTTGGAGGCATCGCAGCTACAGCCACAAAATTTTGCACAGTCACACGTCTGGACCCCGAGAGCGTCATAGGCTATGTTGTGAGGTGAAATTTTAACCCCGCGCTTTCCAATTCACCAAACAATTTTGCTCCTATCTACATAATGCGAAAAAATGAAAGGAAAAGTGTAGGAGGCAAATTGACAGCTGCCAGATGTGAACAAGGGGGACTTAAAGAATGAGAGCGATGGCGCCAAAGAGTATATACCGTACAGTTGCTAAGGTGGGGCCCCGACATGGGATACTCACCACACACGGGGATATAAACACACACACAAAATACCACATGCTTGAACACATATTACCCTCAGCACACATTTCACCACAAATACACCAACCTCGCCACATAAAAGTCGAAACACAAAAGTCGCCACTCAAAACTCGCCACGCGCAGAACTTGCCACATGCAAAAACTAGGCTCTTGCAAAACTCGCCACAAGTGCAAAACTCACCTCATGGAAAACTCACCACACGCAAAACTTGCACACGCGGAAAAATTGCCACATGCACAAAAGTTGCAACACATGCAAAAGTTGCCTCACACAAAACTTTCACATACTCAAAAGGCACCACACATAAAACTCACCACACGCAAAACTCGCCATGCGCAAAACTTGCTGCACACAACTTGCTACACTAACCTGTCACATGCAACTCGACACACAAAAAGTTGCTACACGCATGTTGCCACACAAAACTCATCTCACAAAAGTCGCTACATGCATGTCGCCACACGCAACTTAACACACACAACTTGACAAACGAAACTCGCCCTAAAACACACACAAGTCTGGTATTATCCTTCAAAAATAAAAATCTGATTAATAAGCAGACAAACTACAACAAATGTACCATATAGGAAATACGGCAGCTGTCAGTCACATGACCTGTCTATTATGTGTATGTGTGAGCTAATATATACTGCCAGGGGGAGGGCTTCCTGTTGGCTGGGGATTTATCAGGCTGCCAATTTAGCTTACAAATACTGAGGTAAAAATACTGAGCAAATAACGTGTGAACGAGGTCTAATACAGGAGGAGATGACACACAGATATATACTATATACAGGAGGAGATGACACACAGGTATATACTATATACAGGAGAGATGACACACAGGTATATACTATATAGAGGAGGAGATGACATACAGGTACATATATATACAGGAGGAGATGACATACAGGTATATACTATATACAGGAGGAGATGGCACACAGGTATATACTATATAGAGGAGGAGATGACATACAGGTACATATATATACAGGAGGAGATGACATACAGGTATATACTGTATACAGGAGGAGATGACACACAGGTATATACTATATACAGGATCAGATGACCTACAGGTATATACTATATACAGGCGGAGATGACATACAGGTATATGCTATATATAGAAGATGACATGCAGGTATATACTATATACAGGAGGAGATGACACACAGATATATACTATATACAGGGGAGATGACACACAGGTATATACTATATACAGGAGGAGATGACATACAGGTATATACTATATATAGAAGGAGATGACATTCAGGTATATACTATATATAGGGGAGATGACACACAGCAGGTATATACTATATACAGGGGAGATGACATACAGGTATATACTATATACAGGAGATGACATACAGATGTATACTATATATAAGGGAGATGACAAACATGCGTTTCAGGGAACATGTCAGGTCGGTTCGGACAGGTAAAGGGGTGCCTAGACTTATCAATCATATAAGAGAGGTACATGCAGGAAATCCTTTAGTTCTCTCCTTTGCTGGCCTAGAAAGGGTGAATTTACCTGCGAGAGGGGGAGATCTACATAGACTACTGTTGCGACAGGAAGCTAGGTGGATCATACGCACCCAGGCAACAGGTTCTGCAGGGTTAAATGACAGGGTCGATATGGCCGTGTTTTTGTGATCTCTGCATTACTTTACTGTTATATGCCGTTATATTTGGTGCTTTTTCCGTTGGTCCCTTCTACCTTGTGATAATATGTTATTTCGCCTTTGTTTGTAAGCATCCTAGTAACAAGTGATTATACGAATAGTTGAATTTGTTTATAAATATATACAAAATATCGCATCTTAGTCAGTACATGATGTATTGTTAGATAATATTGTCATATTATTATCTTTAATTTGCGGCATATCTCCTTCCTGCATTTAAGTAATGACTATGTACCTCTTTGATAATACTTGAATGGATTCATCAACAAAAATTTGTTTTTAACATTTAATTGGCTTAATGCCTTGTGTGTCTTGTGTTTAGATGTGTTCACACTTGTCACCATTATAGCCTTTGTATTTGTCAGTTGTCAGTGATTGGAGGCGTGAGGAGAGGGTGTGTTTACTCACCCATTATCTTGCCCACGTTATTCCCTGACACCTGAGACCTGTTGATGCGCCACAGTAGGCGTGAAACGGCCCTTGTCTTTCCCTGCTCACCTCCTTGTCTCTCCTGCTCCCCCGTGCCGTCAGCATGTTATCTACACTGTAAGCGTTCTTAATAAAGGACTTGGACCACGCATCTTCGGTGAGTGCTGCCGCATTCTTTCTTATATATGGTATGGACTTTTACTTGTCTTCATGCGAGCACCGCTGCTGTGAGGATCAGGCTCTCCTATTTCACCACGAGGCTATTGAAGCTGGTATATACAGCGGCTGTGCAGCTCTGCTTTTCTCTTGGATCGATACAAACATGTATATACTGAGGTGATGAAGTGAAAATGAGAGGTGTGAGGTGAAAATGAAAAGGTGTGAGTGCAAAATGAGAGGAGTGAGGAAAAATAGTGGAGTGATCAGAAAATGACAGATGTGAGGTTGAAGTGACAAGTGTTAGGGGGGAATGAGAGGAGTGAGGGAGAAAATGAGAGGTGTGAGGGGGAAAATGAAAGATGTGATTGGGAAAATGAGAGGCGTGATGGGAAAATAAGACAAGTGAGGTGCTATAACTAACCACAGATATTTACTATGCCCAGGCAACGCCGGGCTCTTCAGCTAGTAAATATACTGTATATATTTACAGTTAATACATTGTGCAAACGTTTGAGGCAGGTATGGAAACAATTATGCAATATAAGAGTGCATTAAAAAAGAAGTGTTAATAGTTTGTTTTTATCAAGTAACTAAATGAAAAGTGAATGAATATACAGTACAGACCAAAAGTTTGGTCACACCTTCTCATTTAAAGATTTCTCTGTATTTTCATGACTATGAAAATTGTAAATTCACACTGAAGGCATCAAAACTATGAATTAACACATGTGGAATTATACACTTAACAGAAAAGTGTGAAACAACTGAAAATATGTCTTATTTTCTAGGTTCTTCAAAGTAGCCACCCCAAACAATCTCGATTGGGTTCAGGTCTGGTGACTATGGAGGCCAGGTCATCTGGCGTAGCACCCCATCACTCTCCTTCTTGGTCAAATAGCCCTTACACAGCCTGGAGGTGTATTTGGGGTCATTGTCCTGTTGAAAATAAATGATGATCCAACTAAACGCAAACCGGATGGAATAGCATGCCGCAGCAAGATGCTGTGGTAGCCATGCTGGGTCAGTGTGCCTTCAATTTTGAATAAATCCCCAACAGTGTCACCAGCAAAGCACCCACACACAATTATACCTCCTCCCCCATGCTTCACTGTGGGAACCAGGCATGTAGAGTCCATCTATTCACCTTTTCTGCGTCACACAAAGACACGGTGGTTGGAACCAAAGATCTCAAATTTGGACTCATCAGACCAATGCACAGATTTCCACTGGTCTAATGTCCATTTCTTGTGTTCTTTAGTCCAAACAAGTCTCTTCTGCTTTTTGTCTGTCCTTAGCAGTGGTTTCCTAGCAGCTATTTTACCATGAAGGCCTGCTGCACAAAGTCTCCTCTTAACAGTTGTTGTAGAGATGTGTCTGCTGCTAGAACTCTGTGTGGCATTGACCTAGTCTCTAATGTGAGCTGCTGTTAACCTTCGATTTCTGAGGCTGGTGACTCGAATAAACTTATCCTCAGAAGCAGAGGTGACTCTTGGTCTTCCTTTCCTGGGGCGGTCCTCATGTGAACCAGTTTCTTTGTAGTGCTTGATGGTTTTTGCCACTGCACTTGGGGACACTTTCAAAGTTTTCCCAAATTTTTGGACTGACTGACCTTTATTTCTTAAAGTAATGATGGCCACTTGTTTCTTTACTTAGCTGCTTTTTTCTTGCCATAATACAAATTCTAACAGTCTATTCTGTAGGACTATCAGCTGTGTATGCACCAAACTTCTGCACAACACAACTGATGGTCCCAACCCCATTTATAAGGCAATAAATCCCACTTTTTAAACCTGACAAGGCACACCTGTGAATTGAAAACCATTGCCGGTGACTACCTCTTGATGCTCATCAAGACAATGCCAAGAGTGTGCAAAGCAGTCATCAAAGCAAAGGTGGCTACTTTGAAGAACCTAGAATATAAGCCATTTTTAGTTGTTTCACACTTTTTTGTTCAGTATATAATTCCACATGTGTTAATTCATAGTTTTGATGCCTTCAGTGTGAATGTACAATTTTCATAGTCATGAAAAAACAGAAAAATCTTTTAATGAGAAGGTGTGTCCAAACTTTTGGTCTGTACTGTACATACAGTGAAGGAAATAATTATTTGATCCCTTGCTAATTTTATAAGTTTGCCCATTGACAAATACATGAACAGTCTATAATTTTAAGGGTAGGTTAATTTTAACATTGAGAGATAGAATATCAAAAATAAAATCTGGAAAATCACATTGTATAAATAATACAAATGTATTTGCATTTTGCAGTGAGAAATTAGTATTTGATCCCTCTGGTAAACAAGACTTAATACTTGATCTCAAAACCCTTGTTGGCAAGCACAGCAGTCAGATTGTTTTGCAGTTGATGATGAGGTTTGCACATATGTCAGGAGGAATTTTGGTCCACTGCTCTTTGCAGATCATCTCTAAATCATTAAGATTTTGAGGCTGTCGCTTGGCAAATCGGAGATTTAACTCCCTTCAGTTTTCTATGAGATTAAGGTCTGAAGACTGGTTAGGCCACTCCATGACCTTAATGTGCTTCTTTTTGAGCCACTCCTTTGTTACCTTAGCTGTATATTTTGGGTTATTGTCTTGCTGGAAGACCCAGCCATGACTCATTTTTAATGTCCTGGCGGGGGGAATAATAATAATAATAATAATTTTTATTTATATAGCGCCAACATATTCCGCAGCGCTTTACAAATTATAGAGGGGACTTGTACAGGGAAGGAGGTTGTCACTCAGGATTTTACGGTACATGGCTCCATCCATTCTCTCATCGATGCGGTGAAGTAGTCCTGTGCCCTAAGAAAAGAAACACTCCCAAAACATAATGTTTCCTTTTCCTTGCTTGACAGTGGGGACGGTGTTCTTTGGGTCATAGGCAGCATTTCTCATCCTCCAAACACGGTGAGTTGAGTTAATATTGAAGACCTCAATTTTTGTCTCATGTGACCACAGCACCTTCTCCCAATCCCTCAGGGAATCATCCATGTGTTCATTGGCAAACTTCAGATGGGCCTGCACATGTGCCTTCTTGAGCAGGGGAACCTTGTGGGCACTGCAGGATTTTACACCTTTACGGCGTAATGGTTTTCTTTGTGACTGTGGTCCCAGTTGCCTTGAGATCATTAACAAGTTCCCCGCGGGCAGTTTTAGGCTGATCTCTCACCTTCCTCATGATCAAGGATACCCCACAAGGTGAGATTTTGCATGGTGCCCCAGATTGCTGTCGATTGACAGTCATTCAGTATTTCTTCCATTTTCTTACTATTGCACCAAGAGTTGTCTCCTTCTCACCCTGCGTCTTACATATGGATTTATAGCCCATTCCAGCTTTGTGCAGGTCTATGATCTTGTCCCTGACATCCTTATAATTCTCTTTGGTCTTGCCCATGTTGTAGAGGTTAGAGTCTGACTGATTAATTGAGTCTCTGGACAGGAGTTCTTTAAAAAGGTGACTATGTTTGAAATATTCTTGGAAATATCTTGGCTTAATTGCCTTTGTTGGGGCCCTGCGTGGCCAGGATGTTTATTGTAAAATGTCTGTTATGTGAGAAAATTTAATAAAAACTATTGAATAATAAAGGTCATTCTGTAAGACAGCTGTCTTTAATGCAGGTAACGAGTTAATTAGGAGCATCTAACTGGTCTGTAGGAGCGAGAACTCTTAATGGTTGGTAGGGAATCAAATACTTGGTTGGTAGGGGATCTTACTGCAAAATGCAAATAAATTTACAGTATATAATTTATACAATGTGATTTTCTGGATTTTATTTTTGATATTCTATCTTTCAATGTTAAAATGAACCTACCCTTTCTCTCTGGTAAGAGAGAAGATGAATGTTATCATGCTATATGAGTGTATTGAAGCCACCAGAACTGACATGTGGGACCTCTTCTTTAAGATATGGAACCCGTGGATAGATCTAGATCCGAACTCGCAACTAAATCAGTCCCTACGTCTGTCACCCTGATGAGGCAGGATCTGAAGGACTTAAGGAAGATGTCCAAACAAAATATTAGCTGTTTAATCATACAGTTAGGTCCATATATATTTGGACAGAGACAACATTTTTATAATTTTGGTTATAGATATTACCACAATGAATTTTAAACAAAACAATTCAGATGCAGTTGAAGTTCAGACTTTCAGCTTTCATTTGAGGTTATCCACATTAAAATTGGATGAAGGGTTTAGGAGTTTCAGCTCCTTAACATGTGCCACCCTGTTTTTAAAGGGACCAAAAGTAATTGGACAAATTCAATCATTTTAAATAAAATGTTCATTTATAGTACTTGGTTGAAAACCCTTTGTTGGCAATGACGGCCTGAAGTCTTGAACTCATGGACATCACCAGACGCTGTGTTTCCTCTTTGATGCTCTGCTAGGCCTTCACTGGTGGTTTTCAGTTGCTGTTTGTTTGTGGGCCTTTCTGTCTGAAGTTTAGTCTTTAACAAGTGAAATGCATGCTCAATATGGTTGAGATCAGGTGACTGACTTGGCTATTCAAGAATATTCCACTTTTTTGCTTTAATAAACTCCTGGGTTGCTTTGGCTTTATGTTTTGGGTCATTGTCCATCTGTAGTATGAAACGATGACCAATCGTTTTTCCTGCATTTGGCTGGATCTGAGCACACAGAATGGCTCTGAATACCTCAGAATTCATTCGGCTGCTTCTGTCCTGTGTCACATCATCAATAAACACTAGTGACCCAGTGCCACTGGCAGCCATGCATGCCCAAGCCATCACACTGCCTCCCCCGGGTTTTACAGATGATGTGGTATGCTTTGGATCATGAGCTATACCACACCTTCGCCATAATTTTCTCTTTCCATCATTCTGGTAGAGGTTGATCTTGGTTTCATCTGTCCAAAGAATGTTCTGCCAGAACTGTACTGGCTTTTTTAGATGTTTTTTTATCAAAGTCCAGTCTAGCCCTTTTATTCTTGATGCTTATGAGTGGCTTGCACCGTGCAGTGAACCCTCTGTATTTACGTTCATGCAGTCTTCTCTCTATGGTAGATTTGGATATTGATACGCCTACCTCCTGGAGAGTGTTGTTCACTTGGTTGGCTGTTGTGAAGGGGTTTCTCTTCACAATGGAGATTATTCTGCGATCATCCACCACTGTTGTCTTCCGTGGGCGCCCAGGTCTTTTTGCATTAATGAGTTCACCAGTGCTTTCTTTCTTTCTCAAGATGTACCAAACTGTAGATTTTGCCACTCCTAAAATTGTAGCAATTTCTCGGATGGTTTTTTTTCTGTTTTCGCAGCTTAAGGATGGCTTGTTTCACCTACATGGAGAGCTCCTTTGACCGCATGTTTACTTCACAGCAAAACCTTCCAAATGCAAGCACCACACCTCAAATCGACTCCAGGCCTTTTATCTTTAATTGAGAATGACATAACGAAGAGATTGCCCACACCTGTCCATGAAATAGCCTTAGAGTCAATTGTCCAATTACTTTTGGTCCCTTTAAAAACAGGGTGGCACATGTTAAGGAGCTGAAACTCCTAAACCCTTCATCCAATTTTAATGTGGATACCCTCAAATGAAAGCTGAAAGTCTGATCTTCAACTGCATCTGAATTGTTTTGTTTAAAATTCATTGTGGTAATGTCTATAACCAAAATTAGAAAAATGTTGTCTCTGTCCAAATATATATGGACCTAACTGTATGTCTCCGCTTGAGTAGACCTTATCATAAATTATATTCTTTCTTTCTCTACCTTAAGTTAACACTTCTTCTATGACCCCATCTGAATCTGAAATGCTGACTATGTTACGTTGATGGCATTACGTGCAATAGTTGATAGTAAACTGGTGTAAAACTCACTGTGAATTACCTGTATGCCTTCCCTTTGTGCTGCCCCCTTCCCTATCTTTTTCTTCTCTCCCCTATGTTAAAATTTGTATTTGTTCATTATTATTGAAATTTACACCTCCCCTGCATGGGAGAACCTACCCAAACTGTTGTATACTTTCAATATCTTATGTGAGATAGCGCCCCCTGAGTGTGTTGGAGAACACTCGTTTGGCAACGGGATTAAAGCACTCAGGCACGGTTTCTCACATGAACAGTCTATTTGGTTTATTAACTCCGCATAAACCGCACCGCGAACAGTTTTTTATATATATCAACGGAACACATTAACCACTGACAGTCTGTTCCAATAGCAGATACTTCTCTGCCCGTAACCTCCTTTATCTGGAGTTACCTTACAGTAGCTCCTGCTTCGGTCACTGACTCATGTCAGGCCTGGTTCCCAGGGAAGCTGCCTAACTGGGATCACCGTCCTTGTGACCAGGGCACTCCATACAGTCCAGACCCGCAGAAGGTACGGTGCTTTCTAGTTTCTTCCAACACACAGGCCTTCAGTCCATGGCCTCACCATGTGCTTCCAGGAATCCAGTCCACTCCAGGACATTCCAACACACAAGTCATCAGGTCCATACACTCTGAACCCAGAGACCATATGACCCAAACCCTGGTCATATTATGTAGCTGTAACCACCCCCATAGGTGGGAGGTGTGTGTGGTTATTCAGTCCCGCCCAGCTCTCAAACTAACCCTGTAAGCCCCCCTTATAACTAAACAAACACTTGTGGAACTATAAGTCCCAGAACAACAACATCTCTGGCTTACAGCGCAGAGTACAACCTCTGTCTCTGCGATACATACTGTACCGGCCATTTACAATGACGCAAGTCACTGTATCACAATTATTTCTAAATAAAACCTATTGAAACGAAAATGATTCTACCCTTAAAACTAGAAACTGTTCATGTCCTAGTCAGTGGGCAAACTTACAAAATTAGCAAGGGATCAAATAATTATTTCCTTCACTGTGTATATTAGTATTGAACATGTCACTAATTTTCTAAGTTATTATATTTACAAAGGTGCTATTGACATGAAGATGTTGGTAACGATACACACATGTAAAGAAATCAAACCACAGATGTCCATAAATTAAGTTATTTATAATAATAAGAAATGACAAAGGGAAAAAGTATTGAAAACATGAAGAAAGAAAGGTGCAAAAAGCCATGGAAAGTCATGACACCAGCTGAAAATCTATCAGTGCTTAGAAAGCAATCATGCCACTTGCTGAAAAATAATATCAGTGTGATAGCCTATAAAAAAGTGTCTTAGTATCAAGGTGACACACAAGAAACAACACATGATGGGTAAAATGAGTAAGCTGTCTCAAGACATTTGCAACTTTATTTTTGTAAAACATACTGATGGCATTGGTTACCGAAGAATTTCAAAACTACTGAAGGTTCTAGTGAGCACTGTTGGAACCACAATCCGGAAGTGGAAATAACATAATTTAATCAAAAATTGTCCACAACTAGGTGCTTCCCATAACATTTCAGTCAAAGGAGTGGAAAAAATTATCAGAAGAGCTGTCCAAGAGCCAAGAACCACTTGTGGAGAGCTACACAAAGACCTGGAATCAGCAGCTACAATTGTTTTAAAGAAAACTATAAGTAATGCAGTCAACGTCCATGGCCTGAAGGCACAATCACCATACAGACTCCATTGCTGAGGAAAAAGCATGTTCAAGCGTGTTTAAAGTTTGCTTAACAACATTTAGACAAGCCTGTGAAATACTGGGAGAACATAGTCTGGTCAGATGAAACCAAAATTGAACTCTTTTGATGCCATAATTTACACACTGTATTTGGAAGTAAAAAGTCACTGCTATTGAAGGAAGGGTGAATGAGCAAATGTACCGAAACATTCTTAATAAAAAATCTGCTACCATTTACCAGGATGATGAAGATGAAAGAGGGTGGACATTTCAGCAAGACAATGATCTCAAATACACAGCCATGGAAACTCTCAATTGGTTTTAGAGAAAGAAAATAAATGGCCCAGCCAATCACCTGACCTGAATCCAATAGAAAATTCATAGAATGAACTAAAGCTTAGAGTTCATAGAAGGAACCAACTGAACCTTCAGGATTTGAAGAGTGTGGAAAAGTGGGCAAAATCACAGCTGAGCAATGCAAGCGACTAGTTTCTCCATACAGGAGGCATCTTAAAGATGTCATCACCAACAAAGGCTTTTGTATAAAGTATTAAATACATTTCAGATTTTGGACACCATTTCCATATACTCTATATCTCTCCTCTATCATCTGTGCAGAGTTAGAGACATTAACCCCGAATGTTTAGTTGGCCTCCAGAAATGTTTTAAGTTAGTGTGAAATATTTTTCATCTTTTTTTTCCCTAACGACTGCCCTACAGTGTGTTTTTGCAATGTAACTGCCCAAATTTGCGAACATTCTTACAACAGTGGGCACATACAGTATCTAATTTCTGCTGGCAATGACCAAAATAGTCTGCCATTGTCAACATTCAATCAGGTACAATTTTGAAACAACTGTAAATTCCTAATCGGAATTCCATTTTTAATTTAGAAAAAAATGTGATGGGTCTGTGATTTTTTATGAAGGTTATTGTGATTCTAATTATCATCAGTTCTGACGTTTAATGTAAGTGTTGCTTACAGTTTTCTGGGCTGTAGTCATGTATCACTTCTGATCTTTTTGATATACACTATTATAGTTTTACAATTAATCCATAAAAAATGTCTGTTGTGATTTTTGTCTTGCAGTTTTTTAGCTTTTTCAGCAGAATCTACAGCACTGAGACATTGTTGGAGAATAAACTATTTTACATGGGACACAGAGCAATCAATTTAGTCATCATTACATCATGGAGTATTACAGGAAAAGAAGAGACTCATACAAAGCTGAGAGGTCATGCAGTTCAGTAATAACAAACAAGACAGTGCCAACTGCTGTCTGCTTAACAAACCCCCCCAAATATAAGCCTGCATCTCTTGTATACGCCAACACCCCTTCTCAACATTTAGGACTCAGTCCACTGGAATCTACATCAGTAGATTCACATTCACTCTCTTCACATTCAATAGCTTTTCTCAAATATCTGCAGTCATGTCCTCAGTTGGGCAGCACTGTAGATCCAGAAGTGCTCGTTCGTGAAGATCCCTCAGAAAATGGATTTTCAAATTAACATGCCTGGCTTCCATGTTAACTTTTTCCATCTGTGCAAATGCCAGAGATCATTTGATGTCATGCATGGATTTCTTCTTCTGCATCCTTTATCAAAATTATTGACTTCCACTTCTGAGAGCAGAGATATGTCTTCTCAAGATGTGGGGCATAAATACATTGACTGTGATTGCTTTGTATCAGAGAAGTACATGTGGTTTACCTTTGCTTTCTCTTGTTGAATCCCTTGGCTCTGTACTTCGGTTTGGTTGTATCTGCTCACCTAAAGTGTCTGGTCATGTGCTGAATTCAGCCATTTGTTCAGAACTAGTCTGATCACTGTCATTTTTTTCTTCTGTTCTATTTCCAGTGATGTCATCATATTATCTTTCAGGTCCACAACAAAATTAACGCTATTGCTAATAGAAACTGTCTATTCTATCAAGGATAGCATACTTTTCAACTTAGAATTTTATAATGGGCCCTTTGGCTGTCATATTTTACAGAACACAGTCCTCCTTCTAGGCTGGGAATATACAACACGTCTTTTACCAGCATGGTTAAAATTCTGTTCATTTGTACTGAGGCACATGAAGGTTCCATGTCCAGTATCGTGTACTTTATATTATTTCCAATAGCAATATAAATTATTTCCGGATTATTTAAGTTCTGTTAATTAAATTTAAGGTAATCCGTCACCCCCAAAATTGCATTTTAAATGGCTGTACAGTGTTGTAGTGGATGCATCCCCTATAACAATAATAACAGCACTGTACCTGTTCCTGGTACACTGCCTGGTAAAAAAAACTTTTAATGTATTTGCAAATGAGGAAGCTTCAGTGCACTTTTGGCATGGTGAACAGTTTGGTGCACTGTTATGCCTTCTCATTTGCATATTGGGCCGTACCCCTGGTTTTGATAGACAGTGCTCGCTTTCCAGAGCAAACACTGTTTGAATGCTGCTAGCGTGTGTGTGGCCACCTATGCACAGCATGGCTGAGCGCTTTTTCCTCCCTGCCTTCCTTCTTGTGACACCATTCACTGTACTTCTACTTGTGTTAGTGTAGCAAGCAGCATCAGAAGAAAGGAGACAGCGAGAAGAGAGAAGAAAGAGTGCAGCGAAGAGAAGAGCACGGCCACACACACTACAGCAGCATTCAAAAAGCTCTTGCTCTGGGAAGCGAGCGCTATCAATCAGAAGTGGGGGAAGGTCCCCAAAATGCAAATGAGGAGGCATCAAACTCTACTCCACATCAAGGGTGCACCAATGCCTCCTCCTTTGCTCATGAATTCAAAGTTATTTTCTCAGGTACTGTACCTGTAACAGGCACAGTGCTAGTATGGTTGTTGTAGGGGGTAAGTTCCCTGCAACAATGTATAGTCCAATTAAATGAATTTTAAAGGTTGATGGACTTCAGATAAATTCTTTCACTTCATTTGCCAAGTGACTTGTTGCTCAAAAATCGATGCACCATCTTTTTAGTTGGACTATAAGTCAATTGACATGTGCCACTGTAGTTATCTGCACATGAATCAGAGATAGTAGCTTTGTCCAATCTTTATTCCCTCTTGAAAATTGTTTCTGCCATCCTTATTTACTGTCTTTCTTCAAGTGTCCAAGTGTGTTGCATCTGAAACATGCTCTGGTTTGTTTCTCATATGACTTTATCTGTTGCTTTAAAAGAGCGGTCCAACACTAATATTTATTTTAATCCTGAATGCCTATCTATGTAATGTCATAATTTAATCTGTTTTCTAATATATTTGAATAATGTCCCCTCTCCTTTCTATCTGCTTTATTTATTTATTTATATATTTTAGTACTTTCTCTTTTATGCCGCTTCCATTGAAAATCCCAGTACATGTTCAGATAGTCAAATGAGTTGTCATTGGGGGGAAGAGGTTGTGGTTCTCAATTCCGATGCATGCTCAGTAGAGTCTTGTCATTGTGCAATATTCACAGTGACAGTGTGCTCCCTCATCAGCTCTGATCGGAAATGATGAGCCAGCAAGAGAACGCACTGTCAGTGTGCATTGTAAGAAGAATACCCGCTATTCAGGAATGGCAGAGACCATCGCCACAACCACAATTGACTTCATGCGTGGGGGCAGCTCTGGTCTCTATGTTTCCTGCATGCTGGGTAATCTTACAACATGCATTGACAGTGCACTCTCTGGCTGGCTCTTCAACTCTAATCAAAGCCGATGAGGAAGTGCACTGTCACTGTTCATATTGCATAGTGACAGGAATCTACTGAGCTTCTGTCAAAATTGACAATCGACACATGCTCAGTCTCTGCCCCCTGATGATGAATCGTTTCTCAAATGAAGCATCATTAAAGAGGAATTTGTAAAAAAAATAAAGCTGTTAGAGTGCTGAGGTAACAATATGGACTTTTTAATTAAAGCATATTAGAAAACAAATCTATATATATAATTGTCTAAGGGTCACTTCCGTCTGTCTGTCTGTCCTTCTGTCATGGTTATTCGTTCGCTGATTGGTCTCGGCAGCTGCCTGTCATGGCTGCCGTGACCAATCAGCGACGGGCACAGTCCGATTAGTCCCTCCCCTACTCCCCTGCACTCACTGCTCGGCGCCCGCTCCGTAATCCCCTCCACTCACCGCTCACACAGGGTTAATGGCAGCGGTAATGGCCCGCGGTGTAACGCACTCCGTTACCGCTGCTATTAACCCTGTGTGTCGCCAACTATTTACTATTGATGCTGCCTATGCAGCATCAATAGTAAAAATAGGTCATGTTAAAAATAATTTAAAAAAAACAAAAAACCTGCTATACTCACCCTCCGCCACCTTTCCTGCTCCTCGCCACGCTCCTGGGACCGCTCCTGTTGTGAATTCTGTGGCAGAGCTCCCTCCTGTGGTCGCAAGTGGTACTTCGGCTGATTCTCTCTGTGAGCTTCTGTTGGTGGAGGGAAGTGGTACTGCGGCTTCTGAGTTTCCTCCCTCAGGTGATCTGGTGAGGTCGTTAGGTGCTTCTCTACTTAACTCCACCTAATGCTTTGATCCTGGCTTCCTGTCAATGTTCCAGTGTTGGACTTGCTTTTCCCTGGATCATTCCTGTGGCCTGCTGCTCTGCATAGCTAAGTTCTTCTTTGCTTTTTGTTTGCTATTTTTTCTGTCCAGCTTGTCTAATTTGTTGCTGGAAGCTCTGGGATGCAAAGGGTGTACCTCCGTGCCGTTAGTTCGGTACGGAGGGTCTTTTTGCCCCCTTTGCGTGGTGTTCTTTAGGGTTTTGTGTAGACCGCAAAGTTACCTTTTCTATCCTCGATCTGTTAAGAAAGTCGGGCCTCACTTTGCTGAATCTATTTCATCTCTACGTTTGTCTTTTCGTCTTAACTCACAGTCATTATATGTGGGGGGCTGCCTTTTCCTTTGGGGTATTTGTCTGAGGCAAGGTAGGCTTATTTTCTATCTTCAGGCTAGTTAGTTTCTCAGGCTGTGCCGAGTTGCATAGGCAGAGTTAGGCGCAATCCACGGCTGCCTCTAGTGTTGTTTGGAGAGGATTAGGGATTGCGGTCTGCAGAGTTCCCACGTCTCAGAGCTCGTTCTATGATTTTGGGTTATTGTCAGATCACTGTATGTGCTCTGACCGCTATGTCCATTATAGTACTGAATTGCCTTTCATAACAGTACAGGAAGCCAAAAGTACTTATGATTCTCAATAGAGGGAAAAAAGAAGTTCTGAGACCATTTTTTTTTCTTTGCACTGTGTTTTGCCTTTTTTTTTCCCCTAGACATTTGGGTGGTTCAGTACACAGGTGTAGCGATGGACATTAGAAGTCTGTCTTCATCTGTGGATCAGCTCTCGGCAAGAGTACAAAAGATTCAAGACACTATTGATCAGAAATCTATGTTAGAACCAAGAATTCCTATTCCTGATTTGTTTTTTGGAGATAGAACTAAGTTTCTGAGTTTCAAAAATAATTGTAAATTGTTTCTGGCCTTGAAACCTCGCTCCTCTGGTGATCCAGTTCAACAGGTTTTGATTGTTATTTCTTTTTTGCGCGGCGACCCTCAGGACTGGGCATTTTCTCTTGCGCCAGGAGATCCTGCATTGAGTAATATCGATGCGTTTTTCCTGGCGCTCGGATTGCTGTACGATGAACCTAATTCAGTGGATCAGGCAGAGAAAAATTTGCTGGCTCTTTGTCAGGGTCAGGATGAGATAGAGGTATATTGTCAGAAATTTAGAAAGTGGTCCGTGCTCACTCAATGGAATGAATCTGCGCTGGCAGCTATGTTCAGAAAGGGTCTCTCTGAAGCCCTTAAGGATGTCATGGTGGGATTTCCTTTGCCTGCTGGTTTGAATGAGTCTATGTCTTTGGCCATTCAGATCGGTCGACGCTTGCGTGAGCGTAAATCTGTGCACCATTTGGTGGTATTACCTGAGCTTAAACCTGAGCCTATGCAGTGCGATAGGACTTTGACCAGAGTTGAACGGCAAGAACACAGACGTCTGAATGGGCTGTGTTTCTACTGTGGTGATTCCACTCATGCTATCTCTGATTGTCCTAAGCGCACTAAGCGGTTCGCTAGGTCTGCCACCATTGGTACGGTACAGTCAAAATTTCTTCTGTCTGTTACCTTGATCTGCTCTTTGTCATCGTATTCTGTCATGGCATTTGTGGATTCAGGCGCTGCCCTGAATTTGATGGACTTGGAGTATGCTAAGCGTTGTGGGTTTCTCTTAGAGCCCTTGCAGTGTCCTATTCCATTGAGAGGAATTGATGCCACGCCTTTGGCCAAGAATAAGCCTCAATACTGGACCCAGCTGACCATGTGCATGGCTCCTGCACATCAGGAGGTTATTTGCTTTCTGGTGTTGCATAATCTGCATGATGTGGTCGTGTTGGGGTTGCCATGGCTACAAGCCCATAATCCAGTATTAGATTGGAAATCCATGTCGGTGTCCAGCTGGGGTTGTCAGGGGGTACATGGTGATGTTCCATTTCTGTCAATTTTGTCATCCACCCCTTCTGAGGTTCCAGAGTTCTTGTCTGATTACCGGGATGTATTTGATGAGCCCAAGTCCGATGCCCTACCTCCGCATAGGGATTGTGATTGTGCTATCAATTTGATTCCTGGTAGTAAATTCCCAAAAGGTCGACTGTTTAATTTATCCGTGCCTGAGCACGCTGCTATGCGCAGTTATGTGAAGGAATCCCTGGAGAAGGGGCATATTCGCCCGTCATCGTCACCATTAGGAGCAGGGTTCTTTTTTGTAGCCAAGAAGGATGGTTCGCTGAGACCTTGTATAGATTACCGCCTTCTAAATAAGATCACGGTTAAATTTCAGTACCCCTTGCCATTGTTATCTGATTTGTTTGCTCGGATTAAGGGGGCTAGTTGGTTCACCAAGATAGATCTTCGTGGTGCGTATAATCTGGTGCGAATCAGGCGAGGAGATGAATGGAAAACTGCATTTAATACGCCCGAGGGTCATTTTGAGTATCTAGTGATGCCATTCGGACTTGCCAATGCTCCATCAGTGTTTCAGTCCTTTATGCATGACATCTTCCGAGAGTACCTGGATAAATTCCTGATTGTGTACTTGGATGACATTTTGATCTTCTCGGATGATTGGGAGTCTCATGTGAAGCAGGTCAGAACAGTTTTTCAGGTCCTGCGTGCTAATTCTTTGTTTGTGAAGGGATCAAAGCGTCGCTTTGGTGTGCAGAAAGTTTCATTTTTGGGGTTCATCTTTTCCCCTTCTACTATCGAGATGGATCCTGTTAAGGTCCAAGCCATCCATGATTGGACTCAGCCGACATCTCTGAAAAGTCTGCAAAAGTTCCTGGGCTTTGCTAATTTTTATCGTCGCTTCATCTGCAATATTTCTAGTATTGCCAAACCATTGACTGATTTGACCAAGAAGGGTGCTGATTTGGTCAATTGGTCTTCTGCTGCTGTGGAAGCCTTTCAAGAGTTGAAGCGTCGTTTTTCTTCTGCCCCTGTGTTGTGTCAACCAGATGTTTCTCTTCCGTTCCAGGTCGAGGTTGATGCTTCTGAGATTGGAGCAGGGGCTGTTTTGTCGCAGAGAGGTTCTGATTGCTCAGTGATGAAACCATGCGCTTTTTTTTCCAGGAAGTTTTCGCCTGCTGAGCGAAATTATGATGTGGGCAACCGAGAGTTGCTGGCCATGAAGTGGGCATTCGAGGAGTGGCGTCATTGGCTTGAAGGAGCTAAGCATCGCGTGGTGGTATTGACTGATCATAAGAACTTGACTTATCTTGAGTCTGCTAAGCGGTTGAATCCTAGACAGGCTCGTTGGTCGCTGTTTTTTGCCCGTTTTGACTTTGTGATTTCGTACCTTCCGGGCTCTAAAAATGTGAAGGCGGATGCTCTGTCTAGGAGTTTTGTGCCCGACTCTCCGGGTTTGTCTGAGCCGGCGGGTATCCTCAAGGAAGGAGTAATTGTGTCTGCCATCTCCCCTGATTTGCGGCAGGTGCTGCAAAAATTTCAGGCTAATAAACCTGATCGTTGTCCAGCGGAGAGACTGTTTGTCCCTGATAAGTGGACCAATAAAGTTATCTCTGAGGTTCATTGTTCGGTGTTGGCTGGTCATCCTGGAATCTTTGGTACCAGAGAGTTAGTGGCTAGATCCTTTTGGTGGCCGTCTCTGTCGCGGGATGTGCGTACTTTTGTGCAGTCCTGTGGGATTTGTGCTCGGGCTAAGCCCTGCTGTTCTCGTGCCAGTGGGTTGCTTTTGCCCTTGCCGGTCCCGAAGAGGCCTTGGACACATATCTCTATGGATTTTATTTCTGATCTTCCCGTTTCTCAAAAGATGTCAGTCATTTGGGTGGTCTGTGATCGCTTTTCTAAGATGGTCCATTTGGTACCCTTGTCTAAATTGCCTTCCTCCTCTGATTTGGTGCCATTGTTCTTCCAGCATGTGGTTCGTTTACATGGCATTCCAGAGAATATCGTTTCTGACAGAGGTTCCCAGTTTGTTTCAAGGTTTTGGCGAGCCTTTTGTGGTAGGATGGGCATTGACTTGTCTTTTTCCTCGGCTTTCCATCCTCAGACTAATGGCCAGACCGAACGAACCAATCAGACCTTGGAAACATATCTGAGATGCTTTGTTTCTGCCGATCAGGATGACTGGGTGTCCTTTTTGCCTTTGGCTGAGTTCGCCCTTAATAATCGGGCCAGCTCGGCTACCTTGGTTTCGCCATTTTTCTGCAATTCTGGGTTCCATCCTCGTTTCTCTTCAGGACAGGTTGAGTCTTCGGACTGTCCTGGTGTGGATGCTGTGGTGGACAGGTTGCAGCAGATTTGGACTCATGTAGTGGACAATTTGACCTTGTCCCAGGAGAAGGCTCAACGTTTCGCTAATCGCAGACGCCGTGTGGTCCCCGACTTCGTGTTGGGGATCTGGTTTGGTTATCTTCTCGTCATATTCCTATGAAGGTTTCCTCTCCTAAGTTTAAACCTCGTTTCATTGGTCCGTATAGGATTTCTGAGGTTCTTAATCCTGTGTCTTTTCGTCTGACCCTTCCAGATTCTTTTTCCATACATAACGTATTCCATAGGTCATTGTTGCGGAGATACGTGGCACCTATGGTTCCATCTGTTGATCCTCCTGCCCCGGTTTTGGTGGAGGGGGAATTGGAGTATATTGTGGAGAAGATTTTGGATTCTCATGTTTCTAGACGGAAACTCCAGTATCTGGTTAAATGGAAGGGTTATGCTCAGGAAGATAATTCCTGGGTTTTTGCCTCTGATGTCCATGCTCCCGATCTTGTTCGTGCCTTTCATGTGGCTCATCCTGGTCGGCCTGGGGGCTCTGGTGAGGGTTCGGTGACCCCTCCTCAAGGGGGGGTACTGTTGTGAATTCTGCGGCAGAGCTCCCTCCTGTGGTCACAAGTGGTACTTCGGCTGATTCTTTCTGTGAGCTTCTGTTGGTGGAGGGAAGTGGTACTGCGGCTTCTGAGTTTCCTCCCTCAGGTGATCTGGTGAGGTCGTTAGGTGCTTCTCTACTTAACTCCACCTAATGCTTTGATCCTGGCTTCCTGTCAATGTTCCAGTGTTGGACTTGCTTTTCCCTGGATCATTCCTGTGGCCTGCTGCTCTGCATAGCTAAGTTCTTCTTTGCTATTTGTTTGCTATTTTTTCTGTCCAGCGTGTCTAATTTGTTGCTGGAAGCTCTGGGACGCAAAGGGTGTACCTCCGTGCCGTTAGTTCGGTACGGAGGGTCTTTTTGCCCCCTTTGCGTGGTGTTCTTTAGGGTTTTGTGTAGACCGCAAAGTTACCTTTTCTATCCTCGATCTGTTAAGAAAGTCGGGCCTCACTTTGCTGAATCTATTTCATCTCTACGTTTGTCTTTTCGTCTTAACTCACAGTCATTATATGTGGGGGGCTGCCTTTTCCTTTGGGGTATTTGTCTGAGGCAAGGTAGGCTTATTTTCTATCTTCAGGCTAGTTAGTTTCTCAGGCTGTGCCGAGTTGCATAGGCAGAGTTAGGCGCAATCCACGGCTGCCTCTAGTGTTGTTTGGAGAGGATTAGGGATTGTGGTCTGCAGAGTTCCCACGTCTCAGAGCTCGTTCTATGATTTTGGGTTATTGTCAGATCACTGTATGTGCTCTGACCGCTATGTCCATTGTAGTACTGAATTGCCTTTCATAACACGCTCCATTGTAAGCGCCAGCTTCCGGTCCCAGGGCTGGTGTGCGACAAGGACCTGCCGTGACGTCACGGTCATGTGACCGCGACGTCACCATAGGTCCTGCTCAGACCAGCCCTGGGACCACCGGAAGCTGCCGCTTGCAATGGAGCGGTCCCGGGAGCGTAGCGAGGAGCGGCAAAGGCGGCGGATGGTGAGAATAGCAGGACTTCCAACGGGCCTTCGGAAGGTGAGTATATGGTTTTTTTTTAAGTCCCTATACTACATGGCTCTGTGCTGGGCAATATACTACGTGCCTGGGCAATATACTACGTGGCTCTGCTATATACTATGTGGCTGGGCAATATACTACGTGCCTGGGCAATATACTACGTGGCTCTGCTATATACTATGTGGCTGGGCAATATACTACGTGACTGGGCAATATACCGTACTACGTGGCTCTGCTATATACTACGTGGCTGTGCAATATACTACGTGACTGGGCAATATACTACGTCGCTGGGCAATATACTACGTGACTGGGCAATATACTATGTGGCTCTGCTATATACTACGTGGCTGGGCAATATACTACGTCACTGGGCGATATACTACGTGGCTGGGCAATATACTATGTGACTGGGCAATATACTACGTGACTGGGCAATATACTACGTGACTGGGCAATATACTACGTAGCTGGGCAATATACTACGTGGCTGACTGGGCAATATACTACGTGACTGGGCAATATACTACGTGACTGGGCAATATACTACGTGACTGGGCAATATACTACGTTGCTGGGCAATATACTACATGACTGGGCAATATACTACATGGCTGACTGGGCAATATACTACGTGACTGGGCAATATACTACGAGGCTGACTGGGCAATATACTACGTGACTGGGCAATATACTACGTGACTGGGCAATATACTACGTGACTGGGCAATATACTACGTGGACATGCATATTCTAGAATATCCGATGCGTTAGAATCGGGCCACCATCTAGTTAGATAATAATGACATTAAATGGATAGGCATTTAGGATTAAAATACACTTTAGTTTTGGACCACCCCTTTAACTCCTTCATCCCGAAGCCTGTTTTCACCTTCTCGACCAGGCAATTTTTTTTAATTATGACTTTTATGTGGTGATAACTCCATACCGTGTCAACAAATCCCAGTGATTCTGAGATAATTTTTTCGTGACAACATTGAACTTTACGTTAGTGGTAAATTTAGGTTAAATTTTTTTGCATTTATATGTGAAAATATCAGAATTTTTGCAATTTTCAAACTTTCCATTTTTATATCCTTAAAGCAGTTAGTCATGCTGTGCAAAATAATTTATAAATAACATTGAACACATATCTACTTTGCATTTGAATCATTTTTTACATTTTTGAAACATAATTTTTTTGTTAGAAGGGTTAAAAGTTGATCAGCAATTTCTCTTTTTTCCATAAAATTTACAAAACTGTTTTTTTTCGGGACCACATTATGTTTGAAGTGACTTTAAGGGGCCCATATGATAGAACATACCCCAAAGTGACACAGTTTAAAAAACTACACCCCTCAAAGCGCTCAAAACCAGATTCAAGAAGTTTATTAAAGGGACACTGTCACCTGGATTTGGAGGGAACAATCTTCAGCCATGGAGGCGGGGTTTTGGGGTTTTTGATTCACCCTTTCCTTACCTGCTGGCTGCATGCTGATGAACTTCAATCCAATATTGCAGCCAACATGCAGCCAGCGGGTAAGGAAAGGGTGAATCAAACACCCCAAAACCCCGCCTCCATGGCTGAAGATTGTTCCCTCCAAATTCAGGTGACAGAGTCCCTTTAACCTTCAATGCACTTCACAGGAATTGAAGCAATGTGGAAGGAAAAAATTATCATTTTAATTTTTCCCACAAAAATTGTCATTTAGCTTCAAATTTTGCCTTCTAACAAAGGGTAATAGGGGAATATGAACCATACAATATGTTGTGCAATTTCACCTGAGTACACGGATACCCCATATGTGAAAGAAAACTACAGATTGGGGGCACGGCAGGACTCGGAAAGGAAGAAGCGCCAATGGACTTTTGGAACTCAAAATTAGCTGGAATAGAAAGCAGACGCCATGTCGCGTTTGCAGAGCCCCTGCTGTGCCTAAACAGTAGAAATCCCCCACATGAGACCCCATTTTGAAAAACTATACCTCTCAAGGAACTTAACTAGAGGTTCAGTGAGCACCTTGAACACACGTGTCCTTCCCAAAATTTTATAACGTTGAGCTGTGAAAATGAAAAAATATACTTTTCCACTCAAAAATGTCCTTCTGCCCCAAATGTTTAATTTTCACAAGGGAAAAAGGAGAAAATTGACCATACAAATTGTTGTGCAATGTCTCCTGAGTACGCCAAATACATGGTAAAAAACTACTGTTTGGGCGTATGGCAGGGTTCGGAAGGGAAGAAGAGCCACTTGACTTTTGGAATGCAAAATTGGCTGGAATAGACAGCGGACACCCTTATGTGCCTATACCTCCCACATGTGACCACATTTTGGAAACTACATCCCTCAAGTAACCTATCTTGAAGTGCAGTGAAATTACAAGTATTACTTTTGAGGCACAGTGCAAACCTCAGAAGGGAAGGTGAGTCATATTGTAATGCACATTTTGCTGGAATGGTTTGAAGGTGCCATGTCACATAGGCAGAGCCCCTGATTTGTCAGAACAGCAGAACCCACCAAAATGACTATTTTACAAACTATCACTCTCATTTAATTTATCTAGAGTTACATTAATCATATTGTCACCACATGTCTGTCACAGAACCTTACACAATTGGGCAGTGAAGGAAAAACAATTTTAAAAAACATTTTTAACACAAACATTAACTTTTAGCCCCGGATTTTACATTGTCACATGGGGAAATAGATAAAAATGGCACCAAAAACATGGCAATGCCCATATTTCGAGGCTCGGGTGAAAAGAGCTCTTTGACTCTTGGAGAACAAATTATCGTAGAATAATTTGCAGACTCCATATACAGAGCCTCTAAGTGCCAGAAGAAGAGAATCCCCCTTCAAGTGACCCCATTTTTGAAAATGACACCCCTATGGGAATTTATCTACAGGTGTAGTGACGATTTTGAATCCATGGGTTTTTTCCAGAAACAAGCAGCAGTAAATGATGCAGAGTGAAAATTGAAAATCTGCCAGTGTAGTGCCCATACGTTGTAGTGCCCATACATTGTAGTACCTATACCTTGTGCCCAGCTTGTGCTTCTGGAGACACACACCTGTAATTTACCTGGTCTAACTGGGCTCTAAGTGCTACAGAAATACCAAACATTGATGCTAACTGCAGTGTAGGCACACTGTATGGCTCAGAAGGGAGGTGACATTTGGATTTGGGAGGACAGAAATCACTGAATTTTATTTTGGGGCAAGGGGCCATCGTGCTTTTCCAGAGCCTTTGTGCTACCAGTAATGTCGAAGACCCTATATTTCAAATGAGAAATGACAGACCTGAGCGGTGACTTGCTTTTTTTTGTGGATTGAGTTGAAGCTTTTATTGGGAACATTTTACCTAAATAGTTGGATCACATTTACCCTGTGCTCTACGCTGAGCACTTACATCAGGGTTTCTATCTAAATCTCCGAATGACATTATTCAGATGAAACCCTCAAGGGATCCATTAACTATAATGAAGCAGCAGAGTTACTTTGTACTCCATCTGACCTCTGTTCAACAGTTTCCTTCTTTTTCAGAGGTGCACAAACAGTGTGGTTGTCCATGCTTTTATACACGCCTAAAAATATGGACACCACTGGATTTTAGGTCAGATTTCATCCACAGTGCCTCCATATGCCTCATTATAGGGAATATTCCTCTGAAGATTCTGTCTGAATCACATATTTAAGAGATGTACATGGAAATCCTGGTGAAAGTGCTCAGCATAGAGCACAGGATAAATGTGAGCTGAGCCTTACTGCCCCCAGCCACCCCAGAAAAATTCCCACACTCGAGTTCATCTGAGGTTATGCCAGCAGGGGGCGCAGCACCGCAAGTCTAGGTAGCTATGTTCCCCTGCTTTCCAATCATTCCCCAGATTTTACAGGCAGGGGCGGCTGCATTAGCAGGCTCTTGCTTGTAAAATTATTTAACCCCTGCAGATGGATTTACAGTGTGGGACAAGACTGAACGATGGAAGGTATGGGATATTGTTGATTTTTTATTTTAACTTTGTTTCAAGTGACAAGGGTCTTCAATTGGATTGAGAGTATAATAAACTATTCCAAAACCCTGTGTATTTATTTCAATAAAATACTTTTTTCATAATGTGTGTGTTTGTTTTATTAACCATTTCCTACTATTGGATTAATAATGGATAGGTGTTTTATTGACGCCTCTCCATTATTAACCTGGTCTAATGTCACCTTACAATAGCAAGGTGACATTAACCCTTTATTACCCCATATCCCACCGCTACAAGGGAGTGGGAAGAGAGAGGCTAAGTGCCAGAATAGGCGCATCTTCCAGATGTGCCTTTTCTGGGGTGGCTGGGGGCAGATGTTTTTAGCCAGGGGGGGGGGCAATAACCATGGTCCCCCTCTAGGCTATTAATATCTGCCCTCAGTCACTGGCTTTCCCACTCTGGCGGAGAAAACTGCGCGGGAGCCCACGCCAATTTTTTCCGTGATTCAACCCTTTATTTTAATAGCTAGAGCCACCAAATTTTACACACAGACACACACACTTGTAACATTATTAGTGAGGAATATGTACAAAAATAAGGGATATGAAATGGTTTACTGTATGTAAACCATGTCTCATATCCTGTCGGGTTTGGGAAGGAGATAGCAAAAGCCGGCAATTGAATTACCGGCTTTTAAGCTATCTAGCGCTGCATTAAATATAAATACAGTTAGGTCCATATATATTTGGACAGAGACAACATTTTTCTAATTTTGGTTATAGACATTACCACAATGAATTTTAAACAAAACAATTCAGATGCAGTTGAAGTTCAGACTTTCAGCTTTCATTTGAGGGTATCCATATTAAAAGTGGATGAAGGGTTTAGGAGTTTCAGCTCCTTAACATGTGCCACCCTGTTTTTAAAGGGACCAAAAGTAATTGGACAGATTCAATAATTTTAAATAAAATGTTCATTTTTAGTACTTGGTTGAAAACCCTTTGTTGGCAATGACTGTATGAAGTCTTGAACTCATGGACATCACCAGACGCTGTGTTTCTTCCTTTTTGATGCTCTGCCAGGCCTTCACTGTGGTGGTTTTCAGTTACTGTTTGTTTGTGGCCCTTTCTGTCTGAAGTTTAGTCTTTAACAAGTGAAACGCATGCTCATTTGGGTTGAGATCAGGTGACTGACTTGGCCATTCAAGAATATTCCACTTCTTTGCTTTATTAAACTCCTGGGTTGCTTTGGCTTTATGTTTTGGGTCATTGTCTATCTGTAGTATGAAACGACGATCAATCAGTTTGGCTGCATTTGGCTGGATCTGAGCACACAGTATGTCTCTGAATACCTCAGAATTCATTCAGCTGCTTCTGTCCTGTGTCACATCATCAATAAACACTAGTGACCCAGTGCCACTGGCAGCCATGCATGACCAAGCCATCACACTGCCTCCGCCGGTGTTTTACAGATGATGCGGTATGGTTTGGATCATGAGTTGTATCACGCCTTCACCATACTTTTCTCTTTCCATCATTCTGGTAGAGGTTGATCTTGGTTTCATCTGTCCAAAGAATGTTCTTCCAGAACTGTGCTGGCTTTTTTAGATGTTTTTTAGCAGAGTCCAGTCTAGCCTTTTTATTCTTGATGCTTGTGAGTGGCTGCACCGTGCAGTGAACCCTCTGTATTTACTTTCATGCAGTCTTCTCTTTATGGTAGATTTGGATATTGATACGCCGACCTCCTAGAGAGTGTTGTTCACTTGGTTGGCTGTTGTGAAATGGTTTCTCTTCGCCATGGAGATTATTCTGCGATCATCCACCACTGTTGTCTTCCGTGGGCGCCCAGGTCTTTTTGCATTTCACCAGTGCTTTCTTTCTTTCTCAGGATGTACCAAACTGTAGATTTTGCCACTCCTAATATTGTAGCAATTTCTCGGATGGTTTTTTTCTGTTTTCGCAGCTCAAGGATGGCTTGTTTCACTTGCATGGAGAGCTCCGTTAACCGCAAATTTACTTCACAGCAAAACCTTCCAAATGCAAGAACCACACCTCAAATCAACTCCAGGCCTTTTATCTGCTTAATTGAGAATGACATAACGAAGCGATTGCCCAGTGGACCTGTCCATGAAATAGCCTTGGAGTCAATTGTCCAATTACTTTTGGTCCCTTTAAAAACAGGGTGGCACATGTTAAGGAGCTGAAACTCCTAAACCCTTCATCCAATTTTAATGTGGATACCCTCAAATGAAAGCTGAAATTCTGAACTTCAACTGCATCTGAATTGTTTTGCTTAAAATTCATTGTGGTAATGTCTATAACCAAAATTAGAAAAATGTTGTATCTGTCCAAATATATGTGGACCTAACTGTATATATATATATGTGTCTCACTGACATATACATATATATATACGTATATATATATATATATGGACTGTATATATGTTTTCATGAATATTTGAGCCCATGAATCCACTGTATGTCCGTTTTGCAAGCCGGCGAGAAAATCGCGTTGTACGGATGCATACGGATTACATGCTCAAAATACGCTGACACACCCTGCCGACGGATGACATACGGATCACTATTTTGGGAATATTTCTGCGTATAACGCATGTAAAATACGGACCGTATTTCCCTACGCTGAGTGTGACGCCGGCCTTATTCTTACAATCATTATGATTACAATGATACCACACTTATATAATTTAAATTGTTTTGCATTTTTACACAAAAACTATTCTGTATAAAAAATAATTACTTTTGCATTGCTTCATTTTGAGAGCTATAATTTTTTTATTTTTGCTTTGATGGAGCTGTATGACAGCTTATTTTTTGCGGGATAAGATGATGTTTTCAGCTATACTATTTTTATTTACATTCCACTTTTTTGTCACGTTTTATTCCATTTTTTGTTTAGCGGTACAATGAAAAACAATATTTGCCAAGTTTTTTTTTTTTTCACGGTGTTCGCTGAAGGGGTTAACTAGTGGGACAGTTTTATAGATCAGGTAATTCCAGAAGCAGCGATACCAAATATGTGTATCTATTTTTGTTTTTACCTTAACCCCTTAGCGACCGCCGATACGCCTTTTAACGGCGACAGTTAAGGGTACTTAAACCACAGCGCCGTTAATTAACGGCGCTGTGGAAAAAGTAAATAGCGCCCCCCAGAGTCCGATTTTCTCTGGGGTCTCGGCTGCCGGGGGTAGCCGAGACCCCAGAGAATATGATTTGGGGGGGTTTTTACCGACCCCGCTTTTGAGATCGCCGATACCGGCGATCGCAAAAATAAAACAAAACGCGATTTCCCTTTTAATTTCTCTGTCCTCCGATGTGATCGCACATCAGAGGACAGAGAAATGGGGTCCCAGATAGCCCCCCAATACTCACCTGTCTCCTCCGGTGCTCCTCGTGGCTCCCGATGGGCGCTGCCATCTTTTTCCAGCGGGCGCATGCGCAGTGCGCCCGCCGACCGGCACCGGGAGGATCTTTGGGATCTCGGCTGCCGGGGGTAGCCGAGACCCCAAAGAACATGATCGGGGTCGGTTATACCGACCCCTGTTTTGCGATCGCCGGTAATTAACAGTTTAACGGCGATCACAAAAAAAAGTGGTGTGTAATTCTCTGTCCTCTGATGTGATCGCACATCAGAGGACAGAGAAATAGGGGGATTCGGGGACCCTATTATACTTACCGGTGTCCCTGGGTCCTCCTGCGTCCTCTCCTGCCCGCCGGCGTCTTCTTTGGGAAACAAAATGGCGGGCGCATGCGCAGTGCGCCCGCCATCTGTCGCCATCTGCCGGCCAGCAGGAGAAAGCAGTTGTGGCTAAAATTAGGGTTAGGGGTAGGGTTAGGGCTAGGGTTAGGGCTAGGGTTAGGGTTAGGTCTAGGGTTAGGGCTAGGGTTAGGGCTAGGGTTAGGGTTAGGGCTAGGGTTAGGGCTAAATTTAGGGTTAGGGTTAGTGTTGGATTTAGGGTTTTGATTAGGGTTATGGTTAGGGTTGACATTAGGGTTGTTTTGGGGTAAGGGTTGTGATTATCGTTAGGGTTGTGATTAGGATTATGGATCAGGTTGGGATTAGGGTTAGGGGTGTGTTGGGGTTAGGGTTGGAGTTAGAATTGGGGGATTTCCACTGTTTAGGTACATCAGGGGATCTCCAAACACGACAGCCAATTTTGCGCTCAAAAAGTCAAATGGTGCTCCCTCCCTTCTGAGCTCTGCCGTGCGCCCAAACAGTGGGTTACCCCCACATATGGGGCATCAGCGTACTCGGGATAAATTGGACAACAACTTTTGGGGACCAATTTCTCCTGTTACCCTTGTAAAAATAAAAACTTGGGGGCTACAAAATCTTGTTTGTGGAAAAAAAAATATTTTTTATTTTCACGACTCTGCATTATAAACTTCTGTGAAGCACTTGGGCATTCAAAGTTCTCACCACACATCTATATAAGTTCCTTGGGGGGTCTAGTTTCCAAAATGGGGTCACTTGTGGGGGGTTACTACTGTTTAGGTACATCAGGGGCTCTGCAAATGCAACATAACGCCCACAGACCATTCTAAGTCTGTATTCCAAAACGGCGCTCCTTCCTTTCCGAGCTCTGCCGTGCGCCCAAACAGTGGGTTACCCCCACATATGGGGCATCAGCATACTCGGGATAAATTGGACAACAACTTTAGTGGTCCAATTTCTCCTGTTACCCTTGTGAAAATAAAAACTTGGGGGCTACAAAATCTTGTTTGTGGAAAAAAAAATATTTTATTATTTTCACGACTCTACGTTATAAACTTCTGTGAAGCACTTGGGGGTTCAAAGTGCTCACCACACATCTAGATAAGTTCCTTAAGGGGTCTAGTTTCCAAAGTGGTGTCACTTGTGGGGGGTTTCCACTGTTTAGGCACATCAGGGGCTCTATAAACGTGACATGGCGTCCAATCTCAATTCCAGCCAATTCTGCATTGAAAAAGTCAAACGACGCTCCTTCACTTCCAAACTCTGCGGTGCGCCCAAAAAGTGGTTTACCCCCACATATGGGGTATTGGCGTGTTCAGGAGAAATTGCATAACAAAATTTATGGTTACATTTCTGTTTTTACACATGTGAAAATAAAAAAAAAATGGTTCTGAATTAAAATGTTTGCAAAAAAAATTTAAATGTTCATTTTTTCCTTCCACATTGTTTCAGTTCCTGTGAAGCACGCAAAGGGTTAATAAACTTCTTGAATGTGGTTTTGAGCACCTTGAGGGGTGCAGTTTTTAGAATGGTGTCACACTTGGTTATTTTCTATCATATAGACCCCTCAAAATGACTTCAAATGTGATGTGGTCCCTAAAAAAAATGGTGTTGTAAAAATGAGAAATTGCTGGTCAACTTTTAACCCTTATAACTCCCTTACAAAAAAAAATGTTGTTTCCAAAATTGTGCTGATGTAAAGTAGACATGTGGGAAATGTTATTTATTAACTATTTTTCATGACATATCTCTCTGATTTAAGGACATAAAAATACAAAGTTTGAAAATTGCAAAATGCAAAAAATTTTCGCCATATTTCCATTTTTTTCATAAATAATCGCAAGTAATATCGAAGAAATGTTACCACTAACATACAGTACAATATGTCTCAAAAAAACAATCTCAGAATCAGCGGGATCCGTTAAAGCGTTCCAGAGTTATAACCTCATAAAGTGACAGTGGTCAGAATTGTAAAAATTGGCCTGGTCATTAAGTACCAAATTGGCTCTGTCACTAAGGGGTTAAACATATGTACTTATTGTATTAATATGTTTTCATTTTGTTTGTTCTTTCTTTTGTGATTTCTTTTTTCAAATATTTTTACATTTTTTTTAAACTTTTTTTTCACTTTTTACCTTGTCCCTCCATTGGACATCAACTTTCCTTGCCCTGATCGCTGATCTAATACTCTGCAATGCTTTTGCATTGCAGGGCATTAGACCTGCGCATCACATAAGGGGGAGGCATGTTAGCTCCTGCTCTGAGCAGCAGCTTGCAGGCCACCGTCCCTGGGTGACATCGGGGCCATCTTTCGGACAGTGGTCACCATGAAGACCATCCATGCAATGCTATTGCAATTGTGTTGTGCCGACAGGAGCAGAGAGGGAGCCCCATTCCTCTGTAATGCCGATCGATGTAGCTGTCACTATCAAAGTGGTTAAATGGCCGTGATGCAGTTGATCACCCTGGTGCTTAACGTGACCCTTTGCGATCATCACGCCATGCATGTAGAGCAGTTTGCGTGAACGCAGATGTCGTGAAGGACTTAAGAACAATTCCACTGCCTGTGGAGTTTTCTGTGGAGTCCTGCACAAGCTTTTTAATTCTCTGATATTCATCTATTTCTTGGAATTTTACAACTTTTAGTGACAGGTATGTCTCAAGTGTTGTCTATGGTGCAGTAATCAGTGCACCGTATGTGTTAGGCAAACCACATATAGCTGCAACATGAGCGTCTAACTTCCACTTTAGACCTTTTGTAATGTATTCCACACGCCTTTCACGGCGTTCTGATTACTTATGTGGATCAGTTGGTCGTCCTTCGCTAATACACTTATAATGATTCTTGCCAGTCTGTTTTTCTGTCCCATTTCTGATTATTAATCTCTAGTCTCTGAAGGAATCATAAAAGTCATCTCTGTGCAGCAACATTTCCACTTTAACCTCCCGCAGCTGGTAGTTTTTATTATTCAGTTTGGCCACCGTAAATTCTGAGCTGTTGGCCATTTTCCTTTTTTTCCAAAACATGTAAATCCTGGGTGTCTTACTTGTATACACGAGATGTGAACCTCTGGAATATTCCTTGTATCTCTTTGTTCACCAAGCTGTACAGTGCTATTTCTCTGTCTTTAGTCTGGGCCCATAACTTGTTGCAGATTTTGACCTTTCAGCATAATAATATTCAGCACTTAGACAATTGCGGGAGAATGAGCTGTTTTACTTTAGATATTGTTGTCATCATAACATGGAAAATTACAAGAGGAAAACAACCACAAAGTGAGAGTCCGTATAGTACAGTATTAACAAACAACAATTAACACAGTGCTATCTGCTGTCTGCTCAACGCAGTCCCCAAAACATAAGCATGTAGCTGTTGTTAATTCCACCAGTTGGGTCAAAGTCTACCATTCTGGATGAGTTTTATCTTTTATCTGTCTTTAGAGAGGTAGAGATGAAAACGGAATATCAGTTCAATAAGGTAACAGTTATAACTGCTGTCCATAAAAGTATATAGAGGGGGACAGGGCCGGACTGGCCATCTAGCAATTCTGGCAAATGCCGGAAGGGCCTGTCTGGTCATGGGCCGCCTTGTCTGCCATGTTGTTAACAGAATCGGTGTTCTCAAGACACCCATACTGTTAAGAGTTGTGATGGAGCACAAAGTCATTGACTCCGTCACTTACCCCAGCAGGCCACGGTATCATCTACTATATAATTGTCTAAGGGTTACTTCCGTCTATCTGTCCTTCTGTCTGTCTGTCACGGATATTCATTGGTCGCGGCCTCTGTCTGTCAAGGAAATCCAAGTCGCTGATTGGTCGCGGAAAAGAAGCCACGACCAATCAGCGACGGGCACAGTCCGGAAGAAAATGGCCGCTCCTTACTCCCCGCAGTCACTGCCCGGCGCCCGCATACTCCCCTCCAGCCACCGCTAACACAGGGTTAATGCCGGCGGTAATGGACCACGCTATGCCGCAGGTAACGCACTCCGTTACCGCCGCTATTAACCCTGTGTGTCCTCAACTTTTTACTATTGATGCTGCCTATGCGGCATCAATAGTAAAAAATCTAATGTTAAAAATAATAAAAAAACAAAAAACCTGCTATACTCACCCTCTGTTGTCCGCCGAGCCGCTCGCGCCGGCCGCCATCTTCCGCTCCTGGCGATGCATTGCGAAATTACCCAAAAGACTTAGCGGCCTCGCAAGACCGCTAAGTCATCTGGGTAATTTCGCAATGCATTCTGGGAACGGAAGATGGCGGCAGCCGCGCGCTCATCACCTGCGCCAAATCCGAAGGTGAGTATGTTACAACTACAAGGGGCCCTCGGATCTGAAGGTGAGTATGTTTATTTTTTATTTTTTAACCTGTGACATACGTAGCTGGGCAATATACTACGTGGCTGGGCAATATACTACGCGACTGGGCAATATACTACGTGGCTGGGCAATATACTACGTGGCTGCGCAATATACTACATGGCTGGGCAATGTACTACGCGACTGGGCAATATACTACGTGGCTGGGCAATATACTACGTGGCTGGGCAATATACTACGTGGCTGGGCAATATACTATGTGGCTGGGCAATATACTACGTAACTGGGCAATATACTACATGGCTGGGCAATATACTACGTCGCTGTGCAATATACTACGTGGCTGTGCAATATACTACGTGGCTCTGTGCTGTATACTACGTCACTGTGCAATATACTACGTTGCTGTGCAATATACTACATGGCTCTGTGCTGTATACTACGTAGCTGGGCAATATACTACGTGGCTGGGCAATATACTACGTAGCTGGGCAATATACTACGTGGCTGGGCAATATACTACGTGGCTGGGCAATATACTACGTCACTGGGCAATATACTACGTGGCTGGGCAATATTCTACGTGGCTCTGTGCTGTATACTATGTTGCTATGCAATATACTACGTCACTGGGCAAAATACTATGTAGCTGGGCAATATACTACGTGGCTGGCCAATATACTACGTCACTGGGCAATATACTACGTGGCTGGGCAATATACTATGTAGCTGGGCAATATACTACGTGGCTGGGCAATATACTACGTGGCTGGGCAATATACTACGTCACTGGGCAATATACTATGTGGCTGGGCAATATTCTACGTGGCTCTGTGCTGTATACTACGTCGCTATGCAATATACGTCACTGGGCAAAATACTATGTAGCTGGGCAATATACTACGTGGCTGGCCAATATACTACGTCACTGGGCAATATACTACGTGGCTGGGCAATATACTACGTCACTGGGAAATATACTACGTCGCTGGGCAATATACTACGTGGGTCTGTGCTGTATACTACGTCGCTGTGCAATATACTACGTAACTGGGCAACATACTACGTGGCTGGCCAATATACTACGTGGCTGCGCAATATACTATGTAGCTGGGCAATATACTACGTGGCTGGGCAATATACTACGTGGCTCTGTGCTGTATATTAGGTCACTGTGCAATATACTACATTGCTGTGCAATATACTACATGGCTCTGTGCTGTATACTACGTAGCTGGGCAATATACTACATGGCTGGGCAATATACTACGTAGCTGGGCAATATACTACGTGGCTGGGCAATATACTACGTAGCTGGGCAATATACTACGTGGCTGGGCAATATACTACGTGGCTGGGCAATATAATACGTGGCTCTGTGCTGTATACTACGTCACTGTGCAATATACTACATTGCTGTGCAATATACTACATGGCTCTGTGCTGTATACTACGTAGCTGGGCAATATACTACGTGGCTGGGCAATATACTACGTAGCTGGGCAATATACTACGTGGCTGGGCAATATACTATGTAGCTGGGCAATATACTACGTGGCTGGGCAATATACTACGTGGCTGGGCAATATACTACGTGGCTCTGTGCTGTATACTACGTCACTGTGCAATATACTACATTGCTGTGCAATATACTATATGGCTCTGTGCTGTATACTACGTAGCTGGGCAATATACTACGTGGCTGGGCAATATACTACGTAGCTGGGCAATATACTACGTGGCTGGGCAATATACTACGTGGCTGGGCAATATACTACATCACTGGGCAATATACTACGTGGCTGGGCAATATTCTACGTAGCTCTGTGCTGTATACTATGTCGCTATGCAATATACTACGTCACTGGGCAAAATACTATGTAGCTGGGCAATATACTACGTGGCTGGCCAATATACTACGTCACTGGGCAATATACTACGTGGCTGGGCAATATACTACGTAGCTGGGCAATATACTACGTGGCTGGGCAATATACTACGTGGCTGGGCAATATACTACATCACTGGGCAATATACTATGTGGCTGGGCAATATTCTACGTGGCACTGTGCTCTATACTACGTCGCTATGCAATATACTACGTCACTGGGCAAAATACTATGTAGCTGGGCAATATACTACGTGGTTGGCCAATATACTACGTCACTGGGCAATATACTACGTAGCTGGGCAATATACTACGTGGCTGGGCAATATACTACGTGGCTGGGCAATATACTACATCACTGGGCAATATACTATGTGGCTGGGCAATATTCTACGTGGCTCTGTGCTGTATACTACGTCGCTATGCAATATACTACGTCACTGGGCAAAATACTATGTAGCTGGGCAATATACTACGTGGTTGGCCAATATACTACGTCACTGGGCAATATACTACGTGGCTGGGCAATATACTACGTCGCTGGGCAATATACTACGTGGGTCTGTGCTGTATACTACGTCGCTGTGCAATATACTACGTAACTGGGCAACATACTACGTGGCTGGCCAATATACTACGTGGCTGCGCAATATACTATGTAGCTGGGCAATATACTACGTGGCTGGGCAATATACTACATGACTGGGCAATATACTACGTGGCTGGGCAATATACTACGTGCCTGGGCAATATACTACGTGCCTGGGCAATATACTATGTGGCTGGGCAATATACTACGTGACTGGGCAATATACTACGTGACTGGGCAAAATACTACGTGGCTGGGCAATATACTACGTGCCTGGGCAATATACTACGTGGCTGGGCAATATACTACGTGGCTGGGCAATATACTACGTCACTGGGCAATATACTATGTGGCTGCGCAATATACTACATGGCTGGACAATATACTACGTGGCTGGGCAATATACTATGTGGCTGGGCAATATACTACGTGGCTGGGCAATATACTACGTCGCTGTGCAATATACTACGTAACTGGGCAATATACTATGTGGCTGGCCAATATACTACGTGGCTGCGCAATATACTATGTAGCTGGGCAATATACTACGTGGCTGGGCAATATACTACGTGACTGGGCAATATACTACGTGGCTGGGCAATATACTACGTGCCTGGGCAATATACTACGTGGCTGGGTAATATACTACGTGGCTGGGCAATATACTACGTGCCTGGGCAATATACTACGTGGCTGGGCAATATACTACGTGACTGGGCAATATACTACGTGACTGGGCAATATACTACGTGGCTGGGCAATATACTACGTCACTGGGCAATATACTACGTGGCTGGGCAATATACTACGTCACTGGGCAATATACTATGTGGCTGCGCAATATACTACATGACTGGACAATATCCTACGTGGCTGGGCAATATACTACGTGGCTGTGCAATATACTACGTGGCTCTGTGCTGTATACTACGTCACTGTGCAATATACTACATTGCTGTGCAATATACTACATGGCTCTGTGCTGTATACTACGTAGCTGGGCAATATACTACGTGGCTGGGCAATATACTACGTAGCTGGGCAATATACTACGTGGCTGGGCAATATACTACGTGGCTGGGCAATATACTACGTGGCTGGGCAATATACTACGTCACTGGGCAATATACTACGTGGCTGGGCAATATTCTACGTAGCTCTGTGCTGTATACTATGTCGCTATGCAATATACTACGTCACTGGGCAAAATACTATGTAGCTGGGCAATATACCACGTGGCTGGCCAATATACTACGTCACTGGGCAATATACTACGTGGCTGGGCAATATACTACGTAGCTGGGCAATATACTACGTGGCTGGGCAATATACTACGTGGCTGGGCAATATACTACATCACTGGGCAATATACTATGTGGCTGGGCAATATTCTACGTGGCTCTGTGCTGTATACTACGTCGCTATGCAATATACTACGTCACTGGGCAAAATACTATGTAGCTGGGCAATATACTACGTGGCTGGCCAATATACTACGTCACTGGGCAATATACTACGTGGCTGGGCAATATACTACGTCACTGGGCAATATACTACGTCGCTGGGCAATATACTACGTGGGTCTGTGCTGTATACTACATCGCTGTGCAATATACTACGTAACTGGGCAACATACTACGTGGCTGGCCAATATACTAAGTGGCTGCGCAATATACTATGTAGCTGGGCAATATACTACGTGGCTGGGCAATATACTACATGACTGGGCAATATACTACGTAGCTGGGCAATATACTACGTGCCTGGGCAATATACTATGTGCCTGGGCAATATACTACGTGCCTGGGCAATATACTATGTGGCTGGGCAATATACTATGTGACTGGGCAATATACTACGTGACTGGGCAATATACTACGTGCCTGGGCAATATACTACGTGGCTGGGCAATATACTACGTGGCTGGGCAATATACTACGTCACTGGGCAATATACTATGTGGCTGCGCAATATACTACATGGCTGGAAAATATACTACGTGGCTGGGCAATATACTATGTGGCTGGGCAATATACTACGTGGCTGGGCAATATACTACATCACTGTGCAATATGCTACGTAACTGGGCAATATACTATGTGGCTGGCCAATATACTACATGGCTGCGCAATATACTATGTAGCTGGGCAATATACTACGTGGCTGGGCAATATACTACGTGACTGGGCAATATACTACGTGGCTGGGCAATATACTATGTGCCTGGGCAATATACTACGTGGCTGGGCAATATACTACGTGACTGGGCAATATACTACGTGACTGGGCAATATACTACATGGCTGGGCAATATACTACGTCACTGGGCAATATACTACGTGGCTGGGCAATATACTACGTCACTGGGCAATATACTATGTGGCTGCGCAATATACTACATGACTGGACAATATACTACGTGGCTGGGCAATGTACTACGTGGCTGGGCAATATACTACGTGGCTGGGCAATATACTACATGGCTGGGCAATATACTACGTCACTGGGCAATATACTACGTCGCTGGGCAATATACTACGTGGGTCTGTGCTGTATACTACATCGCTGTGCAATATACTACGTAACTGGGCAATATACTATGTGGCTGGCCAATATACTACGTGGCTGCGCAATATACTATGTAGCTGGGCAATATACTACGTGGCTGGGCAATATACTACGTGACTGGGCAATATACTACGTGGCTGGGCAATATACTACGTGCCTGGGCAATATACTACGTGGCTGGGCAATATACTACGTGGCTGGGCAATATAATACGTGCCTGGGCAATATACTACGTGGCTGGGCAATATACTACGTGACTGGGCAATATACTACGTCACTGGGCAATATACTACGTCACTGGGCAAAATACTATGTAGCTGGGCAATATACTACGTGGTTGGCCAATATACTACGTCACTGGGCAATATACTACGTGGTTGGCCAATATACTACGTCACTGGGCAATATACTACGTGCCTGGGCAATATACTACGTGGCTGCGCAATATACTATGTAGCTGGGCAATATACTACGTGGCTGGGCAATATACTACATGACTGGGCAATATACTACGTGGCTGGGCAATATACTACGTCACTGGGCAAAATACTATGTAGCTGGGCAATATACTACGTGGTTGGCCAATATACTACGTCACTGGGCAATATACTACGTGGCTGGGCAATATACTACGTCGCTGGGCAATATACTACGTGGGTCTGTGCTGTATACTACGTCGCTGTGCAATACACTACGTAACTGGGCAACATACTACGTGGCTGGCCAATATACTACGTGGCTGCGCAATATACTATGTAGCTGGGCAATATACTACGTGGCTGGGCAATATACTACATGACTGGGCAATATACTACGTGGCTGGGCAATATACTACGTGCCTGGGCAATATACTACGTGCCTGGGCAATATACTACGTGCCTGGGCAATATACTATGTGGCTGGGCAATATACTACGTGACTGGGCAATATACTACGTGACTGGGCAATATACTACGTGGCTGGGCAATATACTACGTGCCTGGGCAATATACTACGTGGCTGGGCAATATACTACGTGGCTGGGCAATATACTACGTCACTGGGCAATATACTATGTGGCTGCGCAATATACTACATGGCTGGACAATATACTACGTGGCTGGGCAATATACTATGTGGCTGGGCAATATACTACGTGGCTGGGCAATATACTACGTCGCTGTGCAATATACTACGTAACTGGGCAATATACTATGTGGCTGGCCAATATACTACGTGGCTGCGCAATATACTATGTAGCTGGGCAATATACTACGTGGCTGGGCAATATACTACGTGACTGGGCAATATACTACGTGGCTGGGCAATATACTACGTGCCTGGGCAATATACTACGTGGCTGGGTAATATACTACGTGGCTGGGCAATATACTACGTGCCTGGGCAATATACTACGTGGCTGGGCAATATACTACGTGACTGGGCAATATCCTACGTGACTGGGCAATATACTACGTGGCTGGGCAATATACTACGTCACTGGGCAATATACTGCGTGGCTGGGCAATATACTACGTCACTGGGCAATATACTATGTGGCTGCGCAATATACTACATGACTGGACAATATCCTACGTGGCTGGGCAATATACTACGTGGCTGTGCAATATACTACGTGGCTCTGTGCTGTATACTACGTCACTGTGCAATATACTACATTGCTGTACAATATACTACATGGCTCTGTGCTGTATACTACGTAGCTGGGCAATATACTACGTGGCTGGGCAATATACTACGTAGCTGGGCAATATACTACGTGGCTGGGCAATATACTACGTGGCTGGGCAATATACTACGTCACTGGGCAATATACTACGTGGCTGGGCAATATTCTACGTAGCTCTGTGCTGTATACTATGTCGCTATGCAATATACTACATCACTGGGCAAAATACTATGTAGCTGGGCAATATACCACGTGGCTGGCCAATATACTACGTCACTGGGCAATATACTACGTGGCTGGGCAATATACTACGTAGCTGGGCAATATACTACGTGGCTGGGCAATATACTACGTGGCTGGGCAATATACTACATCACTGGGCAATATACTATGTGGCTGGGCAATATTCTACGTGGCTCTGTGCTGTATACTACGTCGCTATGCAATATACTACGTCACTGGGCAAAATACTATGTAGCTGGGCAATATACTACGTGGCTGGCCAATATACTACGTCACTGGGCAATATACTACGTGGCTGGGCAATATACTACGTCACTGGGCAATATACTACGTTGCTGGGCAATATACTACGTGGGTCTGTGCTGTATACTACATCGCTGTGCAATATACTACGTAACTGGGCAACATACTACGTGGCTGGCCAATATACTAAGTGGCTGCGCAATATACTATGTAGCTGGGCAATATACTACGTGGCTGGGCAATATACTACATGACTGGGCAATATACTACGTAGCTGGGCAATATACTACGTGCCTGGGCAATATACTACGTGCCTGGGCAATATACTACGTGCTTGGGCAATATACTATGTGGCTGGGCAATATACTATGTGACTGGGCAATATACTACGTGACTGGGCAATATACTACGTGGCTGGGCAATATACTACGTGCCTGGGCAATATACTACATGACTGGGCAATATACTACGTAGCTGGGCAATATACTACGTGCCTGGGCAATATACTACGTGCCTGGGCAATATACTACGTGCCTGGGCAATATACTATGTGGCTGGGCAATATACTACATGGCTGCGCAATATACTATGTAGCTGGGCAATATACTACGTGGCTGGGCAATATACTACGTGACTGGGCAATATACTACGTGGCTGGGCAATATACTATGTGCCTGGGCAATATACTACGTGGCTGGGCAATATACTACGTGACTGGGCAATATACTACGTGACTGGGCAATATACTACATGGCTGGGCAATATACTACGTCACTGGGCAATATACTACGTGGCTGGGCAATATACTACGTCACTGGGCAATATACTATGTGGCTGCGCAATATACTACATGACTGGACAATATACTACGTGGCTGGGCAATGTACTACGTGGCTGGGCAATATACTACGTGGCTGGGCAATATACTACATGGCTGGGCAATATACTACGTCACTGGGCAATATACTACGTCGCTGGGCAATATACTACGTGGGTCTGTGCTGTATACTACATCGCTGTGCAATATACTACGTAACTGGGCAATATACTATGTGGCTGGCCAATATACTACGTGGCTGCGCAATATACTATGTAGCTGGGCAATATACTACGTGGCTGGGCAATATACTACGTGACTGGGCAATATACTACGTGGCTGGGCAATATACTACGTGCCTGGGCAATATACTACGTGGCTGGGCAATATACTACGTGGCTGGGCAATATAATACGTGCCTGGGCAATATACTACGTGGCTGGGCAATATACTACGTGACTGGGCAATATACTACGTCACTGGGCAATATACTACGTCACTGGGCAAAATACTATGTAGCTGGGCAATATACTACGTGGTTGGCCAATATACTACGTCACTGGGCAATATACTACGTGGTTGGCCAATATACTACGTCACTGGGCAATATACTACGTGCCTGGGCAATATACTACGTGGCTGCGCAATATACTATGTAGCTGGGCAATATACTACGTGGCTGGGCAATATACTACATGACTGGGCAATATACTACGTGGCTGGGCAATATACTACGTCACTGGGCAAAATACTATGTAGCTGGGCAATATACTACGTGGTTGGCCAATATACTACGTCACTGGGCAATATACTACGTGGCTGGGCAATATACTACGTCGCTGGGCAATATACTACGTGGGTCTGTGCTGTATACTACGTCGCTGTGCAATACACTACGTAACTGGGCAACATACTACGTGGCTGGCCAATATACTACGTGGCTGCGCAATATACTATGTAGCTGGGCAATATACTACGTGGCTGGGCAATATACTACATGACTGGGCAATATACTACGTGGCTGGGCAATATACTACGTGCCTGGGCAATATACTACGTGCCTGGGCAATATACTACGTGCCTGGGCAATATACTATGTGGCTGGGCAATATACTACGTGACTGGGCAATATACTACGTGACTGGGCAATATACTACGTGGCTGGGCAATATACTACGTGCCTGGGCAATATACTACGTGGCTGGGCAATATACTACGTGGCTGGGCAATATACTACGTCACTGGGCAATATACTATGTGGCTGCGCAATATACTACATGGCTGGACAATATACTACGTGGCTGGGCAATATACTATGTGGCTGGGCAATATACTACGTGGCTGGGCAATATACTACGTCGCTGTGCAATATACTACGTAACTGGGCAATATACTATGTGGCTGGCCAATATACTACGTGGCTGCGCAATATACTATGTAGCTGGGCAATATACTACGTGGCTGGGCAATATACTACGTGACTGGGCAATATACTACGTGGCTGGGCAATATACTACGTGCCTGGGCAATATACTACGTGGCTGGGTAATATACTACGTGGCTGGGCAATATACTACGTGCCTGGGCAATATACTACGTGGCTGGGCAATATACTACGTGACTGGGCAATATCCTACGTGACTGGGCAATATACTACGTGGCTGGGCAATATACTACGTCACTGGGCAATATACTGCGTGGCTGGGCAATATACTACGTCACTGGGCAATATACTATGTGGCTGCGCAATATACTACATGACTGGACAATATCCTACGTGGCTGGGCAATATACTACGTGGCTGTGCAATATACTACGTGGCTCTGTGCTGTATACTACGTCACTGTGCAATATACTACATTGCTGTACAATATACTACATGGCTCTGTGCTGTATACTACGTAGCTGGGCAATATACTACGTGGCTGGGCAATATACTACGTAGCTGGGCAATATACTACGTGGCTGGGCAATATACTACGTGGCTGGGCAATATACTACGTCACTGGGCAATATACTACGTGGCTGGGCAATATTCTACGTAGCTCTGTGCTGTATACTATGTCGCTATGCAATATACTACATCACTGGGCAAAATACTATGTAGCTGGGCAATATACCACGTGGCTGGCCAATATACTACGTCACTGGGCAATATACTACGTGGCTGGGCAATATACTACGTAGCTGGGCAATATACTACGTGGCTGGGCAATATACTACGTGGCTGGGCAATATACTACATCACTGGGCAATATACTATGTGGCTGGGCAATATTCTACGTGGCTCTGTGCTGTATACTACGTCGCTATGCAATATACTACGTCACTGGGCAAAATACTATGTAGCTGGGCAATATACTACGTGGCTGGCCAATATACTACGTCACTGGGCAATATACTACGTGGCTGGGCAATATACTACGTCACTGGGCAATATACTACGTTGCTGGGCAATATACTACGTGGGTCTGTGCTGTATACTACATCGCTGTGCAATATACTACGTAACTGGGCAACATACTACGTGGCTGGCCAATATACTAAGTGGCTGCGCAATATACTATGTAGCTGGGCAATATACTACGTGGCTGGGCAATATACTACATGACTGGGCAATATACTACGTAGCTGGGCAATATACTACGTGCCTGGGCAATATACTACGTGCCTGGGCAATATACTACGTGCTTGGGCAATATACTATGTGGCTGGGCAATATACTATGTGACTGGGCAATATACTACGTGACTGGGCAATATACTACGTGGCTGGGCAATATACTACGTGCCTGGGCAATATACTACATGACTGGGCAATATACTACGTAGCTGGGCAATATACTACGTGCCTGGGCAATATACTACGTGCCTGGGCAATATACTACGTGCCTGGGCAATATACTATGTGGCTGGGCAATATACTATGTGGCTGGGCAATATACTACGTGACTGGGCAATATACTACGTGGCTGGGCAATATACTACGTGCCTGGGCAATATACTACGTGGCTGGGTAATATACTACGTGGCTGGGCAATATACTACGTGCCTGGGCAATATACTACGTGGCTGGGCAATATACTACGTGACTGGGCAATATACTACGTGGCTGGGCAATATACTACGTGCCTGGGCAATATACTACGTGGCTGGGTAATATACTACGTGGCTGGGCAATATACTACGTGCCTGGGCAATATACTACGTGGCTGGGCAATATACTACGTGACTGGGCAATATACTACGTGACTGGGCAATATACTACGTGGCTGGGCAATATACTACGTCACTGGGCAATATACTGCGTGGCTGGGCAATATACTACGTCACTGGGCAATATACTATGTGGCTGCGCAATGTACTGCATGACTGGACAATATCCTAAGTGGCTGGGCAATATACTACGTGGCTGTGCAATATACTACGTGGCTCTGTGCTGTATACTACGTCACTGTGCAATATACTACATTGCTGTACAATATACTACATGGCTCTGTGCTGTATACTACGTAGCTGGGCAATATACTACGTGGCTGGGCAATATACTACGTAGCTGGGCAATATACTACGTGGCTGGGCAATATACTACGTGGCTGGGCAATATACTACGTCACTGGGCAATATACTACGTGGCTGGGCAATATTCTACGTAGCTCTGTGCTGTATACTATGTCGCTATGCAATATACTACATCACTGGGCAAAATACTATGTAGCTGGGCAATATACCACGTGGCTGGCCAATATACTACGTCACTGGGCAATATACTACGTGGCTGGGCAATATACTACGTAGCTGGGCAATATACTACGTGGCTGGGCAATATACTACGTGGCTGGGCAATATACTACATCACTGGGCAATATACTATGTGGCTGGGCAATATTCTACGTGGCTCTGTGCTGTATACTACGTCGCTATGCAATATACTACGTCACTGGGCAAAATACTATGTAGCTGGGCAATATACTACGTGGCTGGCCAATATACTACGTCACTGGGCAATATACTACGTGGCTGGGCAATATACTACGTCACTGGGCAATATACTACGTTGCTGGGCAATATACTACGTGGGTCTGTGCTGTATACTACATTGCTGTGCAATATACTACGTAACTGGGCAACATACTACGTGGCTGGCCAATATACTAAGTGGCTGCGCAATATACTATGTAGCTGGGCAATATACTACGTAGCTGGGCAATATACTACATGACTGGGCAATATACTACGTAGCTGGGCAATATACTACGTGCCTGGGCAATATACTACGTGCCTGGGCAATATACTACGTGCCTGGGCAATATACTATGTGGCTGGGCAATATACTATGTGACTGGGCAATATACTACGTGACTGGGCAATATACTACGTGCCTGGGCAATATACTACGTGGCTGGGCAATATACTACGTGGCTGGGCAATATACTACGTCACTGGGCAATATACTATGTGGCTGCGCAATATACTACATGGCTGGAAAATATACTACGTGGCTGGGCAATATACTATGTCGCTGGGCAATATACTATGTGGCTGGGCAATATACTACATCACTGTGCAATATGCTACGTAACTGGGCAATATACTATGTGGCTGGCCAATATACTACATTGCTGCGCAATATACTATGTAGCTGGGCAATATACTACGTGGCTGGGCAATATACTACGTGACTGGGCAATATACTACGTGGCTGGGCAATATACTACGTGCCTGGGCAATATACTACGTGGCTGGGCAATATACTACGTGACTGGGCAATATACTACGTGACTGGGCAATATACTACATGGCTGGGCAATATACTACGTCACTGGGCAATATACTATGTGGCTGCGCAATATACTACATGACTGGACAATATACTACGTGGCTGGGCAATGTACTACGTGGCTGGGCAATATACTATGTGGCTGGGCAATATACTACATGGCTGGGCAATATACTACGTCACTGGGCAATATACTACGTCGCTGGGCAATATACTACGTGGGTCTGTGCTGTATACTACGTCGCTGTGCAATATACTACGTAACTGGGCAATATACTATGTGGCTGGCCAATATACTACGTGGCTGCGCAATATACTATGTAGCTGGGCAATATACTACGTGGCTGGGCAATATACTACGTGACTGGGCAATATACTACGTGGCTGGGCAATATACTACGTGCCTGGGCAATATGCTACGTGGCTGGGCAATATACTACGTGGCTGGGCAATATACTACGTGCCTGGGCAATATACTACGTGGCTGGGCAATATACTACGTGACTGGGCAATATACTACGTGACTGGACAATATACTACGTGGCTGGGCAATATATTACGTGCCTGGGCAATATACTACGTGGCTGGGCAATATACTACGTTGCTGGGCAATATACTACGTCACTGGGCAATATACTATGTGGCTGCGCAATATACTACGTGACTGGGCAATATACTACGTGGCTGGACAATATACTACGTGGCTGGGCAATATACTACGTGGCTGGGCAATATACTACGTGGACATGCATATTCTAGCATACCCGATGCGTTAGAATCGGGCCACCATCTAGTTAGAATTATTCGTCTTGTAGAAAATCTTCCTTTCCTCCATCCAGGGTAACATAGTAACATAGTTAGTAAGGCCGAAAAAAGACATTTGTCCATCCAGTTCAGCCTATATTCCATCATAATAAATCCCCAGATCTACGTCCTTCTACAGAACCTAATAATTGTATGATACAATATTGTTCTGCTCCAGGAAGACATCCAGGCCTCTCTTGAACCCCTCGACTGAGTTCGCCATCACCACCTCCTCAGGCAAGCAATTCCAGATTCTCACTGCCCTAACAGTAAAGAATCCTCTTCTACGTTGGTGGAAAAACCTTCTCTCCTCCAGACGCAAAGAATGGCCCCTTGTGCCCGTCACCTTCCTTGGTATAAACAGATCCTCAGCGAGATATTTGTATTGTCCCCTTATATACTTATACATGGTTATTAGATCGCCCCTCAGTCGTCTTTTTTCTAGACTAAATAATCCTAATTTCGCTAATCTATCTGGGTATTGTAGTAGGGTAATATTAGTAATATATGCCATTTGGTTCATGGGGATGGAAGACTGCAGAAACACATAAAACACATTCCAGTCTATAAATCTGAATAGAATTTTCTGCCAAATTTTAGCAAAATGACGAATTCAAATTTTGTCAGTTTGGCTCATCATTATTATTAATCCCTTAATGAGGAAGACTTATTGGCCAACCGTATTTTTTGTTTTTAATATCAATAATTAGACAACTAATAATTTTGCTGGTCATTAAGGGTTTTTAATTAAAGCTATCATTAGAAATGACTTATTGTTTAAATCAGGTTTTCGTATTACATGTATTTTTATTTTGTTGGCAAGTTTTTTTTTTAAAACACGATCATTATTAAAACAAAAACAAAAATTTGTATTATTTCAGTTTTCACATTAGACATTGGGGCTTTTTTAGGCTCATACTTTCTGCCTTTTCACGAAGAGTTTTCCACAGGCTCCTTATCACCAGAGGCAGGATCCACCACTCATAATAATTAATGTCACAGCTCCCCCTGCTTCCCTCTCTTTGCAATGACCTTTGCACATGCTCATTGGACGCTTCAATACAAGATACAGGGTCAGAGTCTGTTCATTGTGACTAATGTACATGTGTTATTTCCTGAAACAAGACGAAGTTAAAGTCTAAAAAAGCCAATTTGGGAAGTGTTAACATTGCAAGATTTCTAATTTTCATTTTTTAAAAGTAAAAAAAAAAGTAAAACAAAAACCTGATCTGGACGATAGGCCATTTTCTGATGATAGCTTCCATTTAAACTCAAATGAGAAACACATTAGTGTAATAAGTTGTACAAATAAAAAAAAGAATTCTACCAGCCGGATTTTTTTTTGTTCATTCACTGCGAGTTGAAATTTGATGCAAAATTGGAAGTAAAAAAAAAGTTGGAAGGAAAGTACAAAAGAACAATTGATATGCTTTTGAAGACTTTTGGATCCACTGTTGTTTTGTCTCAAAAAATGTACCAAAAACTGCGTGGAATTTTGGTGCCAAATACTGATGCCGTTTTGAGCTGAAACCAGAAGTAGATTCAAAAGTGATGGAAAGCATAAAAAGATCTAATTTTCCCCTCCTTGCTGGATACACATGTGGCTTTGGCACAAAAAAAGTGCATGATTTTACAGCCAAAGGTCTCCTTCAAATTCTACATTTTTAATTTTTTTTAAAGTTCTTTTTTATGTTTTTATGGAAAAAATACCAGAGAAAAACCATCATTATTTTCCTGAGGCGGCTTTGCAATCGTTTGTGCTGTGGCTATACCTCCGACATCTTTTACTGCAGACCATGAAGCATGGAAAATGGGAGATTCTTGAGTGGAAGTTGCTTCAAGAATGAGCATGCCACATCTTTTCACCACTTCAGGGTTTCTGAACCCTAAAGCTGCTAAAAGAAGGGACATAAGATAGAACGATCAGTTTTGGGGTGCTTTATTGGTGCTATTTCAGGCAGATTCCAGGCAGAATCCACCTGAAAAAGACACAATGTGCGCATACACAAATAGTGGCACAAAAAGACTAAAGAAAACCCCACAATGGGTCATATTTATCAAGCTAAACTGGCACATTTTCATGACCTGCACCATATTTATCATGTATTTTAGATACTTTTTGCACCTTGCCTAACAAGGGGGCATGGCCTGGTTGAGAATGGGTATGACATACAGGAAAAGGGGTATACCCATAAGGTGTGACAGCATGTGTTAAAAAGTGCAAAATTTTGAAGCAAATTTCTGGCTTAAAGTAAGCCAACAAATGGGCGTGTAAACTTCGACTATGGTTTGGATGCAATGTTTTTTAGCCAACGCCAGAAGTGAATTTAAAAGTAATAGTAAATATGAAGGAAGACTGCAGAGACACATAAAACACATTCCAGTCTATAAATCTGAAAAGAATTTTCTGCCAAATTTTAGCAAAATGACGAATTCAAATCTTGGCAGTTTGGCTCATCATTATTATTAATCCCTTAATGAGGAAGACTTATTGGCCTACCGTAGTTTTTGTTTTTAATATCAATAATTAGACATCTAATAATTTTTTTTATTGCTTTGTTCCCATAAGAAAATTCCTTTTAAAATGTAATTTATTTAAAATTACATTTTATGACATTTTGTTTCTTCGCCCTCCTAAAAGGTCATAAAAGAACTCTGAGGACCCCATTTTTTTATTTTTCAGGTTATCTCTTCAATTGTGGCATCCATGAGAGCCTCTGGTAGAGTGGACTAGTCCTAATCAATTACACAAGTCATTGGCAGAGCTGAGCTGCTAACTCTGAGGTAAAGGCAATAAGTAGTGAGGGGTGAATGTCCCTAAAGTAAATGTGCATTATGTGTCGGGTGAAACAGCTGGACCATGGGACAGCATGGGGTCAGGGCAGGAGGTATCCTCAAACCTCCCGTAGCATCTCAGAGAGCCTTATAGAAGGGACTGTTTGACAGCAGTGACACTAAGATGGCGCAGAAAGCTAAAGATATGGTTTGTTCCAGAGAATTGCCAGCACCATTAGGTAGCTAGCAGTTGGGCAGAGTATCGGCCTAGGATGTAGGCTTCATTCAGACGTCCCTGTTTCATGAACATGTCTTATCAATGGTTTGCATGGATAAAATTCTATTATAGTCTATGGGGCTGTTCACACGTCGTGTTTTTGTGTACCATGTGTCCACTCAAAAATCATGGAGACATGTCTGTTTTTTATCACAGTGATGGATGAAAAGTACCAATACAAGTCTATGGGTCTGTGAAAATCACAGACAGCAGATGGGTGGCTTCAGTGTACACTCCATGAGCTCTGCGTGATTAACATTGTAGTTTATTGGAAAAGCTTTGTCATTTATTTATTTATCTATAAATATTCGATCACTGATGAAACAATGATGGTAAAAACTGACCAAACATTGATGAAACTCGGATACAAAACACTGATGACACTCGAAGCATTTTTTTTTGCATACATGAATAAACAAGGCATCTAAATGAGGCATAGAGAATCTAGAAAAACTTCAGCTTCACAATTTCCGAAGCAAAATGGATCGCTAAGTCATATTCCTGAATGACAAAACCCAAGAAAAAAAAGACAAAAATTACCATATACCCTAAAACAAATACATTTACTATTTACTTGTTGAAGGGTATACGCTCATTTTTTATTTTTTTTCGGTTTTGTCTATGAAATGGCCACAGTGTGAATGTACTCTTACACTTTGCACGTATACCAGCTTATAGTCCAGCTCAGTGTTGTTTTTGATATTCCTGAATGAGAAGAGTACGAGGGCCATGGGGAAGCCACCCAGAGTACTCTAGAAACCGATGCTTGAGTGTGAAAAGAGAGCCATATCATAGATAGTTATAAAAAAGACCAATGTGTGAAGAACTGTAGCGCTGTAATAAATGAGAAAGGTCGTCTGCAAGTGTGTGCAAAGTGTCAGAAAAGCTACTGCATACTTTAACTGGCAGAGAGAGGTGACCTTGAAAGGGGTTGTGATCAACACAAGGAGCATGTGCTGCGCTCCTGAATTGATGCAAAGGTAGTTGCAGAGTGACAGAAGTGCTGCTGAGGAGAGTGCCAGCAGACTATCGCATGTATCAGCCAATGGTCGCATGTGTGAACCAAATTTCATTAGCGTGAACTACCGTATTTTGACTATAAGACACACCCCAAATTTCAGGGAGGAAAATAGGAAAAAAATTGTTTTGAAATAAAATAGTGGTTTGTCTTATTGTCTGAATTTATGGTAGCTTACTGGGGGGTGGCGATGGTGGATATGGGGTCACAGAAGGCAGGATCGCAGCTGCAGCAGTAGGGCATTGCTGCAGGCCACGGACTGGGAGAAGGGGGTGTCCCGGAGGTGCAAGGCTACGGGCTCTGGGCATCAAGAAAATATCGGCAAGTAGAGCAGAGTCCCTGGTCTGCTCATTGATTTCCCAGCGGTGGGCTTCAGGAACATGGCCGCTGGAGGCTGCGCATGCATAGATTGAGATCTCGCACTGCTGAGACACCCCCTCCTCCCTGCCTGGGACCCCGCAGCTTTACCCCAATCCTGCCGCTGCCGGCTACCTGCAGCAACTACCATGCCTCCAGTGACCCGGCTCAACCGCCACAATGACTCTGCCTCCAGTGACCCCGCTCAAACACCGCAACACCCCCTAGTAAGCTACATTCAGATTATAAGATGCACCCCCATTTTCCTTACAAATTTTGGAGGGGAAAAGTGTGTCGTATAGTTAAAAAAATACGGTATCTCCTTTTTATGATCATTAATTCAAACTGTTGACTTATGTAATATTGTAGAAACCATCAAGCTAGTTGCCTTCTTGTAAGTAAAGTGCTTCAATTTCTCAATTCCTAAGTGAGGAACTACTATAACCATAGATCAGTACGTCCTATTATATTTACCACTGCATACCAGCACTGACTTTTGTTTTGTACCTATACCAGCAGATGAAATGGCGCCCCAAAGCAGCTTGGATTACCTGTCTCTCCACTGTTCCTCCAGACTCTGAGACCTTGATTTCCAAGGTCTAGTGTGAAGTATCCACAATGATGGTTTCAGGAGCGATGTCATCTGCTGGTGTGGGTCCACTGTGTTGTATCAAGACCAAAGTCAGCGCAGCCGTCTACCAGGGAATTTTAGAGTACTTCATGCTTTCCTCTGCCGACAAGCTTTTTGGAGATGGAAATTTCATTCTCCAGCAGGTCTTGGCACCTGTCCACGCTGCCAAAAGTACAAATACCTGGTTTACAAACAACAGTATCACTGTGCTTGATTGGCAGCAAACTTGCCTGACCTTACTTCCATATAGAATCTATGGGGTATTTTCAAGAGGAAGATGAGAGACATCAGACCCAACAATGCAGATGAGCTGAAGGCTGCTATCAAAGCAACTTGGGCTTCCATAGCACCTCAGCAGTGCCACAGGTTGATCACCTCCATGCCACGCCACATTGATGCAGTAATTGATGCAAAAGGAGCCCCGACCAAGTATTGACTGCATTTACTGATCATACATTTTAGTAGGCCAACATTTCTGATTTTAAAATCATTTTTCAAGCTGGTGTTATAAAGTATTCTAATTTACTGAGATAATGACTTTTAGGTTTTCATAGGCTGTAAGCCATAATCATCAACATTAACAAAAATAAACACTTGAAATACATCAATCTACTTATAATGACTATATAATATATGAGTTTCACTTTTTGTATTGACGAACTGAAATAAATTAACTTTTTGATGATATTCTAATTTTGCGAGATGCACCTGTATGTGAAGGCTATACAAATAGTTTATATTCTAAACTACATCTGAGTAACTAAGATCTTAAATTTTGGGTATACATCATATATTTTTTTTATCTTTATAAACTAATGTACCGTTGTAGTTAATGAAGTGACACAAATCTTCAAGAGTGGAGAAAAGTGAACTAAGCGCACTTCAATGCGTTTGTAGGCACTAGTGATGAGCGAATATACTGAATGATTTACAGCTACTAGCCAGGCTGAGTACATGTGAGGGTTGCCTGGTTGCTATGGAATCCCAACATGTAATCAAGCTGGCTAATAGCTGTAAATCATTCAGCTGCCGTGATGAAAACTTAATCTCCGAACACTAACAATACTCGGAGGTCACCCGAGCAACGAGTACACTTGCTCATCACTAGTAGACTAGGCACTATTACTAGAAATATCTTGGGGTGACATCCCTTTCAGTTGGAGCTACTCTATCACTGTGAACAGATCAGTTTTGCCCATTTTTGAAGATTCACATAATTTCATTCAATTAAATGGCCTATATAAATATTATCGGAATTGTCCAGACCTTGAATTGTCGGCAGGAGCTGACTGTGACTGCTCTGTGCTGGGAGAGATAGGTGGAAAGCATATAGTAAAAACATTAATCCTGGATAACCCTTTGAAGAAATCCAGGAATTTGCCTGGTATTTGATACACTAGTTTATAACTATATACAGGCTATGTCCTAAAAAAATTAAGATATTTCCAGAAGTGGTTCACAAAATGAACTTTTTATGCCACCCCTGCATATGTAGTTAATTGACATGCCTATGTCTAGTAATCCATTTCCTATCTTTTGCACATGAATTCAAGTGTGGATTTACTTTTGGGAATTAAACTATATTTTATTTTCCTTGAGATGTGTTTGGTGTTAAATGCAGGCATGTGATTCAATATAATTTGTGCTATATGTATTTTTTTAATTTTATTATGATGTACTGTATTTCAAGTTGGATCCCTATTGAAGGGGTAAATTTTTTCCTTGTGGAGAGTGACATGTCATTAATTTCCCAGAGGAGCATTGCAAGGCTTAAAAGTCGCCTCTCCTTGGCATGCCATGCTTGACATTGTCACTCTCCGAAAGGAGAAACATTATCCCTTGGATCCCAGTCAGATGCTTCTCATCCAGCCAAAGTAGATCTCACGTGTTGCAGTGACAAGGGGCAGTACCCCGAAACACAGGGTCTGCAAATTGAGATTCTGGTTTGGCTTTTATTCTAAATCATGTGACAAGGTTCATTAAAGGGTGGACATTTACTTTTAGGATTCCTACTTCCAATAGTTGTGTATACAGCAAACAATACCTTAAAACATAACTTTTAATCAAACCAAATAAAACCCACAAACCCCCAGTTGGGTATCATTTTAATTAGGTCAAACCAGATTAAACCCCCAATCAGGTATCAGATTAGTTAAAACCAGATAATACATATAACATATATGGTTTCTAATACATGCAAACATGACATATAAAGTGCCCATGATGCAACCAGCGCAAATAAAAGAATTAGAAGAATCTCACCCTTGTATTGAGAGACCTGTTGATGGAGGCACCACATAGAAGCGAACAAAAACAATGGGAGAAGGGCAGATATATAACTCGTAATCTCCCCTGTTATGCCCTATGTAAAGACTCCTGCCTAAGCAAGGGCTGTACCCAAGTGATACCTGATAATGTCAGGCCTCCACATGACCTACCTCTATGTGTATTGACCATCTATTGTGGCCTCTTCAGGGAAATATCGGAAGTTTTGGGGTAAATATGAGATGGGTGTTACAGAACTGCAACACAGAACTAGGATAAAAGGGGGAAAAACTGATGCTGCACTGAGACTAGGCTGATACCCTACGATGGAGTGGGCGACCCATTCCTTGCCAATAGACCCACCGATGATCCTAAGTTAATCTCAGCGAAGAGCAATAGATCGGGAGAAGGGATTCCCTAAAAGATCTAAGGGCTGTGTACAAAAATGGGTCACCTCCTAATAGAAAACACAGAGAAGGCTGCAGAAACCAACTGAAAACAGAAACTAAGGATAACAGAACCAGAGGTCCCAGAACTGCACAATAACAAACACAGAAAGCTATCAAAGCACCTAGCCAAAACTCTAGCGGATTAACACTGTTGTCCAGCAAGGACCGGGAGGCAGGTGCTGGGTAATAAAGGGTGATATAATCACCTGACCTAAGACAACCCAGCACCAGGGGAAAAAGACCAGCAGCCAGAAAACCACAACAAGATGGCGGATGGTCAAAAACAAAACAGATTCGAACAATGGGTAGCAAAGAGGTCGTGCAGTGGCCTAATAAAGGCCATCTAAAGCTGTGCCTCAATGATGCCAGATGACCCCTATCCTATGTATGACCATGGAATGAAAACTAGAGGGATCTAGTTTCAGTACATTATGCCAGCCCCCACACCATAATTTCATTCCAGGTTCACTGACAGTTCAGCATTATATTGATCTAGTAGTTTAACTAGCGGTACGATCATTTCTCTAAAGAGTTCCAGGAGCCATTTTTGTACAGGACTGTGCCTGTTGCTGGTGCTACTGTATGCAGCTTGAGCGGCCTTAGGCTGGTTTCACATTTGCGTTTTTTGCCGCTGCGTTTTAGCGCAAAAAAATGCATGCGGTTTTTTTTCCTATACTTAACATTCAAAACGCATGCGTTTTTTTTGTATGCATTTTGCCGCGTTTGACGACGCATGTGTCGTTTCTATGCTTGCGTTTTGTTGCGGAAATACAACATGTAGTAATTTTTAGAGGCTTTTTTGCTGCAAAACAACGCATGCGTTTTTTTGCGGCAAAAAAACGTATTGCTGTCTATGTAAACGCATGCGTTTTTAAGCACATGCGTTTGTTTGCGTTTTTTTTACCACATGCAAAAACGTCTGCGTCTAAAAAACGCAGCGTTTACATGCATTTTTTTCACCACCTGCGTTTGCGTTTTTAAACGCAAATGTGAAACTAGCCTTAATGTCCTTTCATGGCATGCAGCGTCTCCAAAATGATCTCTCATCGAGCCCATCTGAGATGTCATTGGTATACAATAGCAAAGGGAGCTGCCAGCTGCGGATCTTGATGATTTGCACAAAGTCATTCAGGGAGGCAGAGCATTCCTCAGACAACCAATAATAACCTCACTTCTTGCAGCCAAGGTAAGTGAGTGTATATCTGCACATAGTGCTCATACTCAAGACTGAATAAATTGAGGTGCTTTGACATTTTTTCCATGTTTCATCATTTGCATATCATTAACATGCCTATTGTTTCTGTGATTTTCAGAATTAGATGGCTTTTGATTCTTCGTGTTGCAATTTCAATGTTGAGGTTTGTAGACAGAGAGGCGTGAACCAATCTGCCAATGTACATACAAAAATGAAGGCACCAATCCCAAAATAGAAAATGTGAAAAATTGAATAGCCCATAGTGGTGGTAATTAGTGTTGAGCGAATATACTCGTTACTCGAGATTTCCCGAGCACGCTCGGGTGACCTCCAAGTATTTTTTAGTGCTCGGAGTTTTAGTTTTCCTCACCACAGCTGAATGATTTACATCTCAAAGCCAGCATAAGTACATCCGGAGATTCCCTAGCAACCAGGCAAACCCCCACATGTACTTATGCTGGCTAACAGATGTAAATCATTCAGCTGCGGGATGAAAACTAAATCTCCGAGCACTAAAAAATACTCGGAGGACCCCCGAGCGTGCCCGGGAAATCTCGAGTAACGAGTATATTCGCTCATCACTAGCGGTAATGTTTCCGTCCTATGATAGATAGATAGATAGATAGATAGATAGATAGATAGATAGATAGATAATAGATGATAGATAGATATGAGATAGATAGATAGATAGATAGATAGATACTGTAGATACATTACAGATAGATAGATATATAGATAGATATGAGATAGATAGATAGATAGATAGATAGATAGATAGATAGATAGATAGATAGATAGACAGAGCAGGCCGGAGCGAGCCTTCCCCTCCCCCCAGACGGCGTACGTGCAGGCCGTCATGACAGGGGTTTGGAGAAGAAGGATAGAGGGGGTGGGGTCATGTTTTAGGGGAGGGGGTAGTATGCATTAGGGGGGGTTATAGGGCAATGAGGAGGTGGGGTTGGCCAGTTCCCGCTCTGGAGGCCAATCGTGAGATCCCGCCCGCTCGCCCTGTTTTTTCCGTTTTCTCGTTCGGAGGGTTTTTCTGGGCTAAACTGCTCTGAGTCATGGTGGCTGGTGGCGGTGGGAGGGGTCCTTGGAGTTGGTACTAAATTGGCCTGGGGGATCCGTCAGGATACGGATTCTTCAGTTGGTGTAAAGTTTGGTTTCGTGTCTGGTGGTTTGAGGGAATCTTGGCAATGGTGGGCCGGATTCCCAGGTGTTAAGTGGACAATGGTAACCCTTCGGGGTATTTTGGTGCTCCCGAGCCAGGTGGTAGCGGCTGGGAGTAAATTATGGTCTGGTTTCTATCCACTCTATATTATGGTTTACCACCAGTTTGGAGCTTCAAGGACCTCCCCACGTTACTTTACCGTTATGTTTTGTATGTTTATAATAAAGGCCACTGTGGCCAATTATTATCCAAGTTTTGAATCCTGTCTTTATTGGGGATGGGGTCTATTCAGAAATTTGGGGAGGGGGCCTAAAGATAGGAGAATCCTACTGAGCTATCGAACAATACCAATGTCAAGATAATAGATAGACAAATAGATAATAGACATGTGTCTTGTTGGCACCCCCATTACTCCCATGGGAATCGAGCACAGGGGACGCATGCCTCAGTTGCACCCACCCCTTCTTGTCCTCCAGCTATGCCTCCAATATGATAGATATATAGGCAAGGTAACAGATTTAGGTTTTGTCCACAAAAGAAGCTGGAACGTTAATATTGCACAAATAAAATATCATTTTTATCATTCGATTTTCCCTGTCATGCTCTGACATAGTTATAAAACCCCTCTAAGACAAATGACAATGACAAGATCAAATAAAGAGACACAATGAACTCAAGGACCCTCATACCGAAAAGGTGAGTGAAGCATACATAACATGGGTGGGCAGACGCCCCGTTCCCACCAGTCACCATAGCTGCACCATATAAACACCAGGAAGGCGAGAGACAGACCGTGCCATGTTTTTACAAGGATGTTATTACAAAACAATGGATGGCGGCTGAGCAGACAGGAATTTATTTCACCACTCAGTCACAAAGACGACACCATTTTTTTCTGACTTTTGATGATAAAATGGACCTTGATACACAATAAATCCAACCTCAATTCAGTAAATCTAATAGTAGGGTAACAGGACTAAAGGATATTACAGTGCATGTCAGTGGCGATTTACCATTGATGTCTGCAAATAATGTATCACCAATAATGCATTCACTTGTGTTAGAACCTGATTATTACACAGAGGTGAGTAGCGTTACATAGGCATTGCTTAACTTTTCCTGCTGGAGTCTGTCAAAGATTACTTTTGTACGAAATTGACATGTGTATAGTCACTGTTTATAAAGAGCTTCTTCAGCAGTTGCAGTATGAGTTAGGCTACGTTCACACTAGCGTTCTGCTAGTGTGCGTCGCCTTAGCGTCGGGCGACGCAGCGGCGACGCACGCGTCATGCGCCCCTATGTTTAACATGGGGGACGCATGCGTTTTTGTGTGTTGCGTTTTGCAACACTTGCGTCTTTTTTGCCGCTAGCGTCAGACCAAGAAAACGCAGCAAGTTGTATTTTTCTTGCGTCCGATTTTCGGCAAAAAACGACGCACGCGTCGCAAAACGCAGCGTTTTTGCGTGCGTTTTGCCGCATTTTTGTGTGCGTCGTGCGTTGCGTCGCCGACGCAGCAGCGCGCAACGCTAGTCTGAACGTAGCCTTATACAGTTCAAGGCAGCAAGATAATACATAGTTCAACTGCTGCAAGAGCCTATAATGCACACCTGAGCTGCTGTAGAACAATATAGTACACACCTAAAATGCTACAAAACAATGTAATATGCACCCGAGCTTCTGAAAAACATTATAATACACAACTAATATGCTGCAAAACAATATAATACACAGCTAATATGCTGGAAAACCATATAATACACACCTAATATGCCTCAAAACCATATAATACAAACCTAACGAGCTGCAAAAACATATAATACACACCTATATAATAATAATAATAATAATAATAATACAAACCTAACATGCTGCAAAACCATATAATACACACCTAAAATGCTGCAAATCAATGTAATATGCACCTGAGCAGCTGGAAAACATTATAATACACACATAATATGCTGCAAAACAATATAAAATACAACTAATATGCTGCAAAACCATATAATGCACACCTAATATGATGCAAAACAATATAATACACAGCTAATATGCTGCAAAACAATATAATACATATAATTTGCAACAAAACAATATACTACACATGCAATATGCTGCAAAACAATATACGGTAATACCCACATAATATGCTGCAAAACAATATAATAGACACCTAATATGCTGTAAAACAATGTAATACACACATAATATGCTGCAAAACAATATAATACACACATAATATGCTGCAAAACAATACAATACACACATAATATCCTGCAAAACAATATAATTGACACCTAATATTCTGTAAAACAATGTAATCCACAGCTAACATGCTGCAAAACAATATAATACACATAATTTGCTACAAAAAAAATATTACACATGCAATATGCTGCAAAATAATATAATACCCACATAATATGCTGCAAAACAATATAATAGACACCTAACATGCTGTAAAACAATGTAAGACACACATAATATGCTGCAAAACAATACAATACACACATAATGTGCTGCAAAACAATATAATACACAGCTAAGATGCTGAAAAACAATATAATACACAGCTAATATGCTGCCAAACAATATAATACACAGCTAATATGCTGCAAAACAATATAATACACAGCTAATATGTTGCAAAACAATATAATAGACACCTAATATGCTGTAAAACAATGTAATCCACAGCTAATATGCTGCAAAACAATATAATACACATCATTTGCTACAAAAAAATACTACCCATGCAATATGCTGCAAAACAATATAATACGCAACTAATATGCTGCAAAACCATATAATACACAGCTAATATGCTGCAAAACAATATAATACACAGCTAATATGCTGCAAAACAAAATAATACACAGCTAATATGCTGCAAAACAAAATAATACACATCTAATATGCTGCAAAACCATATAATACACATCTAATATGCTGCAAAACAAAATAATACACACCTAATATGCTGCAAAACAAAATAATACACACCTAATATGCAGCAACACCATATAATACACATCTAATATGCTGCAAAACAAAATAATACACACCTAATATGCTGCAAAACCATATAATACACACATAATATGCTGCAAAACAAAATAATACACAGCTAATATGCTGCAAAACAATATAATACACACCTGAGCAGTTTTAAAACATATTAAACAAATAGACTGCTGCAAACAATATAATGCACATCTAAAATGCTGCAAAAGACTAGAATACACACTTGAGCTTCTGCAAAGCATAACACACACCTGTGCTGCTGCAAAACAATATAATATACACCTAAAATGCTGCAAAACATATAACACACAGCTGTGCTTCTGCAAAACAACATACCGTAATATACACCTAAAATGCTGAAAAGCATATAATACACACATAATATTCTGCAAAACAATATAATACTCATCTAATATGCTGCCAAACAATGTAATACACACCTGTGCTGTTGAAAAACAATATAACATACACATGAAATACTGCAAAGCGTAAAATACACAGCTGTGCTGCTGCAAAACAGTATAACACAAATCAAAAATGCTGCAAAACAATAGAAACTAAACCAGAGCTGTTGCACAGCAATATAACACACCTGAGCTGCGGCAAAATAATATAATATGCACCGAAGCTGACGCAAAACCAATCTGTTACAGCTGAGCTGCAGTAATACATTAGAATACATACCTAACATGCTGCGAAACAATCTAATACACGCCTAAATAATAAAAAGGTTTATCATATCTATCACAGGTGGACAGGAATATCCCAGCTCCTGTGTATACTGTAAGTAATAATTTACCCCATTATGAATGATGACAATATGATGTCTCCTTTACGCTTTGTGACCTGTATTACTGTAATCTTTCTGCAGACTTTTACTTTTATGTGGTCACATCGGGAATTCCTTCCATACTTGTAATTTACAGTAGAAAACATACAATCCCATCTTCTGCCAGCACTGAAGCACAGGGGCGCAGTTCTGTTTTCTGGCTCATGGCTCTGATGATGTATAATATACAGTATAACCTCTATATTGCATTCCTATATATTATTATATGCTTATTATAATCATATAGTAATAGTATGATTACTCCATATTCCACTGATGAGATGAATTGTAGCAGTGTAAATCCCAGTACTACAACACTGGAAATATTAAATTCTCAATTCTCTTCTGTCATCCGATTAATTACAAATTTTTATTAGATACTCAGACTTTGATACACTTTATACAAGCCGCGTAACTATATTATAGAAAAATAATTGCAAAATATAATTTATTGTACAAACTCTTTGGCTTATGATAAAGTTAATTCACTTGATGAACATTTAGCACAAATCTAACAACCTCTCTGGATTGGTTTATTAAAAATAATAATAATAATAATAATAATAATAATATTTAGATCCCGGTATCTCCCTATAAATATTGCACCCTTCGCCCAGTGTTTACAGCATGCAATGTAGTAAGGTTTGTATCTTATTGTATCCAGCAATGCAGAAATAATCAGGCGTGATAAGTCTCCTATTCAACAGGAGTCCATGAAATATATGAATGCAGTTGCATCAACAACAAATGTATGGAGCAAATCCCCCCTGCTTTACATGTCTGTGTGCGCCCTGGGACATGCTTATCTCAGCAAGTCTAGATGTGCTGAACCAGGGGAAATAGTGCCAGGTCAACGGATGCTTACAGTGAGCTGGGGGCGAAAGCAGACATACCAGCACAATTACTCATTTGTACTGTTAATTCTTGCAGCTTTTTAATCATCCCTCCTATATGAAGTGATATATTTCTACTGGATCTATAGGTAACGCGGTGTCCCCAGGGACAGAGGTTGTCAAAGTATCACACTGGTGACCTGACAGTTATACTACAAGAATCAAAATCTACACATAGATAGATAGATAGATAGATAGATAGATAGATAGATAGATAGATAGATATGGGATAGATAGATAGATAGATAGATAATAGATAGATAATAGAAAGATAGATAATAGATAGATAATAGATAGATATGATATAGATAGATAGATAGATAGATAGATAGATAGATAGATAGATATTAGATAGTTAGATAGATGGATAGATAGAGGACAGATAAATAGATAGATAGATAGATAGATAGATAATTGATAGATAATAGATAGATATTAGACAGAGATCTACATATTAAACAGATACATAGATAGATATTAGATAGATAGATAGATTAATAGATAGATAATAGATAGATATTAGACAGAGATCTACATATTAAACAGATAGATAGATAGATATTAGATAGATAGATAGATAGATTAATAGATAGATAATAGATAGATATTAGACAGAGATCTACATATTAAACAGATAGATAGATAGATATTAGATAGATAGATAGATAGATAGATAGATAGATAGATAGATAGATAGATAGATAATTGATAGATAATAGATAGATAGATAGATAGATAGATAGATAGATAGATAGATAGATAAACTGCATACCAAATAACTAAATATTGGTCATGAGATTGATAACTAGACAGAGATAAATAGATGGATAATAGATATTAAATATATACATATATGATAAATATATAAATATGAGAGATAAATTCATATGAAATAAAGAATAGATTTTAAATAAATATTAGATATGAGATACAAAGAAGCTATATTGCATAGATATTGATACTGATTATATATAGATTAAAATGAATCAGTGAAATAAATAGTTGTATCTAACACCCGAGATGAGTGGTAGGCTTATATTTCTTCCATTAAATATGCATGCATGCAAAAAATAAAAACAACAATAACAAAAATTATTCATTTGACAAACATAACCATACAGACACACACATTATCTGTGCACATCCACAGTATCATTTAGGCTATCTTCTGACTTGCAATAAAACTAAAGCTTAAAACTCTCTCCAGCTGCCCCTTATGTAGTCAGTAGTGGTTTTACATAATGGTATCTGAGCCTGGAACTGGCTGGAAATGTAGACTGTGTGATAACCGCTGTACAGTCACATCACATGCCTGCAGACCCCACTGTGCAGTTATACAACCATTATAGGTACAGAGATGGATCGTCCTCACCAGCAGACAGGTCATTGCTAAAGTCAGGACTATAGGATAAAGTTGGGTATTAAGAACATATTCTATAGCCAGGTAAAGCTGATCTCTAGTGTATAGGATGGTCAATGATCTGGTGTGGATGGCACATTGGTGCAAGTTTCAGGACATCTTAAGAACCCAACCCACCCACTTGTCCACCACCCAGCACACCATATCTGCAGCTTACCAAACAGTCCTGACTGCAGCCAGCCAACTCTACTCATAGATCTCTTCTTCTGGGCATTTGGTAGCAACCAAGGTGGAAAAAACAAATTCTAGAAAAGTGTTTGCAGGTAACAGGGGTGTCTTAATGTTCCAAAGAGTCCAGGGTCTCCTCTTCATCCATCTCTGCTGTCACATTCTGTGAACATGCATGGCTGAACCCAACAAGTTAGCAGCAGGCTGGGCTAGACCACGCCCTTCATGCCACTTCTACACCCTGGTCCTTGTCCCCGGTGGGTGAAGCCGCCCTAATAGCCCACATCCCTGCTGTACATTCTGCATGCTGGATATTGTGGAAGGGAGGAGACCCAGATAATACTGAAATGGTCAGGATGTGCCTTGATCACTGACCCTGAGTACACGAATGTAGAAGAAACCTCCATCACTCAATAAGTATTATATTCAGTATGTGCTCCATAGTCTCATACAATGGATGTCAACACATTTTTTCCTCTTTTAAAGTAATTAAACAGATTTTTTGGGGTATTCTAATATACTATATGGTGCTCCAGACACTGATACCATTATACACCGTATTTTAGGCCTCATTCAGACGTCCATAAGCCAAAAAGAGATTTTCAAGGCTAGAACCCCCTAAAGTTTATGGTGCTTTGCACATGTCCGTGTTTTTCTGCAGAACCAGTATCTGTTTTTGATTAAAACTACCCATAGACCTATGGATTTGTGAAAAGCAATTTGCATACTTCCTGTCACACTCCAACTAGACGTGCTCGGCCTCACTCAATAGAAGTGAATTGAGCGAGGCTGAGCACGTCTAGTCAACATGTGGCCATAGTATGGAATTCACATCCTTGAGGTCACATAACTGACCACTCTTGCTTGCAGTAACGGAGAATCCTGACCGTGTACAGTGCACGCTGTAAGGATTCAGAAGTGTCAGTCACATATATTTTTGCAGAAGACCGTACAAACCCTTCACTTTAATTGAAGGCTCCATACATAACCATACATAACCTTCTGATAGAGTTAGAGACAGGTTACTGATATGTTGGTGTTCTGTAGTATACAGTGGATGGCAAAGGTATTCACTCCCACCTCTTGGCATTTTTGTGTTCTGCTACCTCACAACCTGGAATTACATTGTTTTTTTTTTAGAGGGTTTGCATCAGTTCATGTAAAGAACATGCCTACAACTGTGAACATTTGATTTTATTTTTGTTCTGAAGCAAATAACAAATAGGACAAAATAACTGAAAACTTCAGTGTGTGTAACTATTCACACCCCTAAAGTCAGTACTTTGTAGAGCCTCCTTTTGCGGCACATATAGCTGCAAGTCACTTTTGATAAGTCTCCATGAGCTCTTTGCTGCCTCACCGATTAATGCCCTCCTTGCCCGTGCTGAGAGTTTTGGTAGGTGGCCCTCTCTTGGCATTCGATAGCTGCTGCTGCGCAGGCGCTAGCGGCGACATCTTGCTAGAGAAAAAACATGTCCTCCTCCAAGATGGCACCGCCGACGCCTGCCTGCAGAAGCTGATTTTTTTTCCAAGATATATATTTAATATTCATTATGTAAAATAGTGGGCAGGTCAGTGAGGAATCAATGACCTGTCAGAAGTCATACACATGAATACCTTCAGAGAACCACATGAAGCACGAGCATATCATTAACTCAAAACTGAAAATAAAGATTAAACAACATCCACAAGACGGATTTCATCACCAGGTATCATTGTAATCAGTATAATGGCGCCAACCTGACACTGTCTGTAGGTTATTGTGCACAATCCTGCTGGTAGGTTCCCTTTAAATCTTGCCACATTGCTTTTTTTCAGACAAATCAGTCTTTTTCAAATAGAAAAGACTACCAAGTGCAGACAGTTATTTAACCTCTTAAAGGGGTGTTGTCACTACTCAATTGTCGGGTGACCCAGAACCAGGGGCTCCTTCCCTGTCCCTAACGCTAGGGTGTGCCCTAGCTCGCCCTATGTGCCGGGTTGCTTCTGAAAGTGAAGATGACAGGGTAACGTACCTTGCCTTATATCCACCGTTCCTCTGTACCCTTCCCCCACCCAGGGAAGAGGGGAGCAGACGTGCACCACAGTACACCAAGGAGACGAACAAGGCAACATGAACAGAGGCAACTGAAAATACCAGGCATGCAAATATTCACTCACATATAATAGAGGAGTAGGAATGAATCGGGAAATGGAGGATGGGGAAAAACCTAAGTAGGAGAAGGAAAGGGAATTATTACACTTATTAACCCAAGCAACAGTTACTGATAAACCCACCAAATGCCTTCACATATAACCACTAACTCCTATTCTACCAGCCATGCAGCATAAGCTAGCTCTGACGATGTGTGTCAGTCAGGACCCAGAATGTATAGGAGATAGGAGTGGCTAACCATGCTCAGCTGAGAGCCCAGACTCCCAAAGCTCCAAACATGGACGACTAACCCCTGTACTACCAAAAGAAATTTACATAATTTAAAAAGAAGAAAAAGGTGAAGTACTTATTTTCAGCGCAGAAGTTGGAACCATCAGACACTGCGGTCTTCTGGCTCCTCTCTGTTGCGGTAACGTCGTGACAGGTGTTCTCTAGTTCTTAAATAGCTTTAGTTAAACAGCATGAAAAGAAACAAGTTTGCAATTGGCTTGCTTTTTTGTCTGATGTCATTCTCCTGCAATTAAAACTCTTGTCTTTTATAGTGTACAGCTCATTTTCATGGAGCCCGGCCTCTAGTACTTGACCAAGTGTGTTCAGTAGCTGCATTCCAGGAGAGAGATTAATGATAATGTCCCAGCCATCTCTCTCTATACAGCAGTTCATCTATTCACCTCACTCCCAATCCCTCCCCTTATCTTGCAACATCACCAGACAGCAGCTTTCAGAGCAGGTCTAATCAAGACTCACTATGGTCTGCTCTCCATGTCCAGAGCTGTGTGCTTGTTTAAATGCCTTGTTATCTTTATGTGTATATATAATGATAGCAGTGTAGACTAAAGGTACCGTCACACTAAGCGACGCTGCAGCGATACCGACAACGATGTCGATCGCTGCAGCATCGCTGTTTGGTCGCTGGAGAGCTGTCACACAGACAGCTCTCCAGCGACCAACGATCCTGAAGTCCCCGGGTAACCAGGGTAAACATCGGGTTACTAAGCGCAGGGCTGCCCTTAGTAACCCGATGTTTACCCTGGTTACCGTTGTAAATGTAAAAAAACAAACACTACATACTTACATTCCCGGTGTCTGGTCATGTCCCTCGCCTTCAGCTTCCAGCACTGACTGAGCGCCGGCCGTAAAGTACAGCGGTGACGTCACCGTTGTGCTTTGCTTTACGGCTGGCCGGCACTCACCAGTCAGTGCGGGAAGCTGTTTTTTTACATTTACAACGGTAACCATGGTAAACATTGGGTTACTAAGCGCGGCCCTGCGCTTAGTAACCCGATGTTTACCCTGGTTACCAGTGACGACATCGCTGAATCGCGTCACACACGCCGATTCAGCGATGTCAGCGGGAGATCCAGCGACAAAATAAAGTGCTGGACTTTCCCCAGCGACCAACGATCTCCCAGCAGGGGCCTGATCGTTGGTCGCTGTCACACAGAACGATTTAGTTAACGATATCGTTGCTACGTCACAAAAAGCAACGATATCATTAACGATATCGTTCAGTGTGACGGTACCTTTAGAACAAACCAGTGGGTAGCTGAATGTGTAAAGCTGGCTATACACATTAGACTTATAGGAAAGGATAAAGTTGCACCCTGATTTGCTAAGAATGGTAACTTTAGAAAATTGGAACTGCATTAATGCCATAGAAAATAGGAAAATGCTGCATTATGTACATATGAAATATTGGTTTTAAGTTGGGTCTGCTATTTCTCTGTGCTGCATCCTGCAGGCAGTGCCAGTTATATTTCCTGCCTACGGCGTGTGTAACTGGCTCTGGTGAGACCCTAATTTGTCCTGCTGCATTTAGCTGTCTTTGCCTGTGTCTGTTCATTCCTCTCTTTCCGACCCAACTCTGTGTGTCCCTGTGTGTTTGGATTCCCCAGTATTCGACTCAGCTTTGGCTCTAACCTGATTCTGTCTCTTCCTTCTGGTACTTCTGCTATGAACCGGTACTGACTTTTTGGCGCCCCTCTGACTCTGTGTTTGGGATTCCCCTTGGTACTACGCTACTCTCTGGTATTGACTTGGCTTGTTTGACTATTCTGCTGCCACCTAGTGGTAGCCTCGCTGCAGTTCTGCTGGTCTGCTCTGAGCAGGATTTCAGCCCTCTCTCCACTCTGCTGTTATCTATTGGAGTTTGCATTTACCTGCAGTGCTGCAGCGTGACAGCTGTTAGTTTTTCGTTAAGAAACCCTCCTATTCTGCACTCATTACCTGTAGTAATTGCACCTGTATGAACTCGTTCCCTGTATAAAATTATCATACAGGTAATAGAATTGTTACACTAGTCCTACCTGTATGCCTCATATTAATGGTCTTGTTGCTGAGATGTTATATTCTGTCTTTATGCTAATGATTTCTTCCAGGCCTTGGGGTGTGCAGTGCCTGGAAGAAATCCCTGCCTCCTGTCTCCGTTACAATACTACCCCCCTCCCATGCACGTCAGTTATGGCCCCGGAATCCTTCGCCTGCGCCCTGCACTCCCTCAGGTGACACGTTCCCGTTAAATTTGGTAATACACTTTCAGGATGCATCTGCCAAAGTGTAAGGAGATGGACCAGCTGCCATGTTCCCCCTGAACACTGAGGCTCTGGTGTAGAATGGGAAGATATGTTTTGTTCCTGATACTGTATGTTTCCTTGTTATAACAATTGTAATTCCCCTGTGGGTTGCTGTAATAACTAATGGCCACAAGATGTCAATGTGTAGAATGTAGGTGAAGTTTGCCCAGTAACACAACCTTCTGTGTTATGGCCTAGAGCAGTGTTCCCCAACTCCGGTCCTCAAGAGCCACCAACAGGTCATGTATTCAGGATTTCCTTAGTATTGCACAGGTGATGGAATTCTTGCCTTTCCATGCAATGCAATTATCTCCTGGGCAATACTAAGGAAATCCTGAAAACATGACCTGTTGGTGGCTCTTGAGGACCGGAGTTGGGGAACACTGGCCTAGAGCAACCTCGAGATGGACATTTGGGGGGCATGGGGCACACTCAGCCTGTGAAGCTAGAGGGAAAGATGGACTCAAAATACTTGGGGTGGAAGGTACTGCAATCCGAATATACTGCTAGTGATGGAGAAGATTACCTAGAACTAGAGAAGCCAGTGAGAGGGACATTATTATTATTTATTATTATAGCACCATATATTCCATGGCGCTTTCCATGTGAAACGGCATACATAATTTAAAAAAAATACAATAATCTTAAACAATACAAGCTATGACCGGTACAGTAGGAGAGAGGAGCCTGCCCGCGAGGGCTCACAATCTACAAGGGATGGGTGAGGACACAGTAGGTGAGGGTAGAGCTGGTCATGCAGCGGTTTGGTGGATCGGTGGTTACTGTAGGTTGTAGGCTTGTCGGATGAGGAAGCTCTTCAGGTTCCTTTTCAAGGTTTCCATGGTAGGTGAGAGTCTGATATGTTGGGGTAGAGTTCTAGAGTAGGGGAGATGCATGGGAGAAATCAAATGGTTGCAAGTAGCAGAGGTAGGCAAAGTCAGTGTGGAAAGCTGCATCACGCACCTGTAGGAAGAATAGATAAATGGACATGCTGATTAGAGTGCGACGGTGGCAGATGGCAGGGTACAGTCTGTATACATCATAATAAAATTATGGATTAATTCATAGCTGCACACTTCTATGATGTACTTGTATGGTGCACGCTGCAGACTGACATTCTAACTATACCGAGAATCAGGGCTGAAGTTGTATCCTGTACCTATGAGAAAGATGACAACCCGTTGGGCCTTATCCTGTACATCTGCCTGTAAATACTGTAAATACTGCCATTCATGAAGTAAAAGTTTGGTTGTTTTTATGAACCACGTGTCTCCTGGATTGATTGCTGCCCTGGTGCCAGATGAGAGATTCCTGGAGTCATATGAGGCCTGCGACCCTGAAGAAAGTGTGACTCACCTCACACATAGCAGCACCCCAGGACTGGGACACAAGTTGTCTGTAGGATGCAAAAGCGAGTGGGGACAGAAGCTCACCCACGACTACCTCGCTTAGGTGTAAGAGGGTAGTGCTGTTATGGACAGTAACACGCTGCCACTTTAAGAGACAGCACCCCCTTGTCTGGTACGATGGAATGTCCTGCTTCCCCCTGCTAGAGATGGTGAAGATAAACTGCCCTAGGATGAGGGGAGGAGTTGAGCCTGAACTGTGTGTGTGAGCTGAAGCTGCTAGAGAGAGAACTGTGTGCTGTTTGCTACAAGAAAGGTCCCACAGCTTGGGACGAAGTTTACTTGTGAAATTTGCAAGACTTTTCCGGGTACAGAAAAGGTGGCTGTCCTGTGCTAGTTTGTGAAGCCACGAAGATACTGAGAAAGGGACTTACAGTTTCCAGGAGCATACCTAGGATCCAGAAGCAAGGAGAAGACCACGTTTCACAGAGCTGACAGAAAGCCGTGCACACCATCATATTGGACTTCTGGGGGCCCCCTGGGACTGAACCTGTGTCCCCAACATCACCGTGAGTCCGTTCCTGTTTGGTGCACCTGTTAGGGCCTAGTGTAGGCTTCAGTAGCCAGTACATGGGAGCCGTGTGGCCTGCTTAGTAAAGGCCAGGGAGGTTATACATAGAGTAGCATCGTTATTTGTTAATTGTTTAAACTTGCTTGTGAGACATATTCTAAGTCTGTAATAGTTGTAGCACCGTGCTATTTTACAGGAAAGATTACACATGTACATTGTCTTTTGCCATTGTAAACCCCTGTTTGCATCTTCCTCATTCCCTTCATTCCTTGCCTTCTAATAAATCAACCCTTTGTTGTTTGCACCTCATCTTGCATACAGTAGTCTTCCTGCACAGTGGTGGTCCCCCAGCCATCGCTTCATAGGTATCTTACAAAAGTGTTTCTTACCAGCGCTCAACTTAGCACTTAGAAGGGTAAATAATAATAAATGAGTGTCTGTTTGTAGGAAATCTCATTCATGAATATAAGTCCATATAAAAATGCCAGGGATCACTAGACAAATGAGCAAAATGTTAATTTGTTGGGTTACTGGATTTTTTATGTCATTTTTAAAATTATTGTTATAGAATAGTGATGACGATAAAGTAATACTATATGGGGCCACAACAAATAATTTAACCGCTTTCTGCCATCCAACGTACTATTCCGTCCAGGTGACCTGGGCCTTACTTCCCATGGACAGAATAGTATGTCATACACGATCAGCCGCTTTCACGGGGGAGCAAGGCCGATCGCGGCCAGGTGTCAGCTGATTATCACAGCTGACACCCGAGACTAAGTGCCAGGAGTGGTCACGGACTGTTCCCAGCACTTTAACTCCCGACACACTGTGATCAAACAAGATCGCAGCATTCCGTGGCATAGAGAAGCATCGCGCAGGGAGGGTGCTCCCTGCATGCTTTCCTGAGACCCTCAGAACAATTTTCTGAGGTTCTCCCTGCCTGCAGACCCCCGGATCCAAGATGGCCACGGGGTCCTTCTGGGTCCTGCAGGGAGGTGGCTTGTTAGCATCTGCTGAGAGCAGGACCTGAGAAGCCTCCTTCACTGCCTGTCAGTGCAAAGTGTCAAATCATCGATCTGACTTTATGCAGTGATGTCCCACCCTGGGACAATGTAAAAAAGTTAAAAAAAATATTATACTGTGTAAAAATATTTTTTTAATAATGCCTGAATAAAGAAAATATATATATATTGTTCCAATAAATACATTTCTTTACGTAAATTAAAAAAAAACAATAAAAGTACACATATTAAGTATCACCGAATCCGTAATGACCTGACCTATAAAACTATCCCACTAGTTAACCCCTTCAGTTGAAAAATAAATAAAAAATGAGGCAAAAAACAATGCTTTATAATCATACCGCCAAACAAAAGTGGAATAACACGCGATCAAAAAGACAAATATAAATAAACATGGTACCGCTGAAAACATAATTTTGTCCCGCAAAAAACGAGCTGCCATACAGCATTATCAACGAAAAAATAAAAAAGTAATAGCCCTCAGAATAAAGTGATGCAAAATTAATTATTTTTATATAAAATAGTTTTTATTGTATAAAAGCACCAAAACATAAAAAAAGATATAAATGAGGTATCGCTGTAATCGTACTAATCCGAAGAATAAAACTGCTTTATCAATTTTACTACACACGGAATGGTTTAAGCGCCCCACCCAAAAGAAATTCATGAATTGCTGGATTTTGTTCATTATTCCTCAAAAAAATCATAATAAAAAGCGATCAAAAATATCATATGCCCGAAAATGGTACCAATAAAAAGGTCAACGCGTCCCACAAAAAACAAGACCTCACATGATTCTTTGGGCCAAAATATGGAAAAATTATAGCTCTCAAAATGTGGTGATGCAAAAGCTATTTTTTGCAATAAAAAGTGTCTCTTAGTGTGTGGCAGCTGCCAAACATAAAAACCCGCTATAAATAGTAAATCAGACAACCCCCCCTCCCCTTATTTAGGGAAAAATAATAAAATAAAAAAATTTATTTATTTCCATTTTCCCATTAGGGTTAGGGCTAAAGTTAGGGTTTGGGCTAAAGATAGGGTTAGGGTTGGGGCTAGAGTTGGAGTTAGGGTTTGGATTACGTTTACGATTGGGGTTAGGGTTGGGGTTAGGGTTGGGATTACGGTTAGGGGTGTGTCAGGGTTAGGGGTGTGGTTAGGGTTATGGTTAGGGTTGGGATTAGGGTTAGGGGTGTGTTGGAGTTGGTTGTATGGTTAAGTTTGGGATTAGGGTTAGGGGCGTGTTCTATTTAGGGGTGTGGTTAGAGTTGGGATTAGAGTTAGGGGTGTGTTCGGGTTGGAGTTATAATTGGGGGGTTTCCAATGTTTAGGCACATCAAGGGCTCTCCAAACGCGACATCGCATCCGATCTCAATTCCAGCCAATTCTGTGTTGAAAAAGTAAAATGGTGCTCCTTCTCTTCCGAGTTCTGTCATGCGTCCAAACAGTGGTTTACCCCCACATATGGGGTATCGCATACTCAGGACAAATTGTACAACAACTTTTGTGGTCCAATTTCTCCTGTTACCCTTGGTAAAATAAAACAAATTGTATCTGAAGTAATTTTTTTGCGAAAAAAAGTTAATTTTTTTTTAAACATTCCAAAAATTCCTGTGAAGCACCTGAAGGGTTAATAAACTTTTGGAATGTGGTTTTGAGCACCTTGAGGTGTGCAGTTTTTAGAATGGTGTCACTTTTGGGTATTTTCTATCATATAGACCCCTCAAAGTGACTTCAAATGTGATGTGGTCCCTAAAAAAATGGTGCTGTGAAAATGAGAAATTGCTGGTCAACTTTTAACCCTTTTTTTTTAAATCAAATAATTTTTATTAAAGCATATGACACGCAGTAACACAGTCTGACACATTTTCCAGACAGGTACAATGAATACAAAACCTATTAATACATTTTCATTTTAAGAAAACAGGACCCTTACCCCATAACCAACCCTCCCTCCCCCAGTCCCCTACCCATTATCCAATACAACCAACTGACAACATCACCTCTTGAAAATTATTACAATACATGTAAAAGTCCCTCCAGAAGCAACTAAACGACCCCCATTCTACTCTGCAATAACTCAGCAGATGCCATGCCTGGGTAATCCATCCGTCTGCCCCACATATTTTCAAATTTCGTATTCTGACCTCTCTTGATGTAGATATTCCTTTCCATAAGGACAATAAAATTAATTTTATTAATGAATTCCTTTTTCCCTGGCAGTTTTTAACTCAACCAATGCATCGCAATAAGCTTTCTCGCAGCATACAACAATCTTGCAATAATTAACCTTCCACATTCATCTGTAGCAATATCATCCATACAACCCAGAAGGCAAGTCAGCGGGTTACGCACCATACTTACCCCTGTCACATCTTGAATCAAATTAAAGGGAACCTGTCACCCCCCCAGGCGTTTTTAACTAAAAGCCACCTTGTGCAGAACGAATGCTGCATTCTGTCAAGGTGCCCTGCCAACGCTGAACTATTCGTTTTTAGAATTTGCCTTTCCTACCTGTAGTTTGTCAGGGGAGCATGTCTTTTCCCCCTGACACAAACACCTCCCAGCCTCCGTGCGCTGGGCGCCGCCTCCCCTTCCTACATTAACGTCCCTGGCGCCTGCGCTGTAAGTTCCTATCATGTGATGGAAGTTGAAGGGCAGCGCAATCTGCGCATGCCCTAAAAAAAACTTACAGCGCAGGCGTCAGGGACGTTAATGAAGGAAGTGGAGGTGGCGCCTGGAGGTCCTGAGTGATGGCTGGGAGGCGTTTGTGTCAGGGGGAAAAGATATGCCTCCCTGACAAACTACAGGTAGGAAAGGCAAATTCTAAAAACGAATAGTTCAGCGTTGGCAGGGACCCCAATCAAAAGAGCCACCTTGACAGAATGCAGCATTAGTGCTGCACAAGATGGCTCTTTTAGTTAAAAATGCCTGGGGGGTGACAGGTTCCCTTTAAGCATCTTTACCCAAAAGGGTTGGAGGAGAGCACACGACCACATCATATGTATCAAATCTGCATCCTCCTCACCGCACCTTGGGCATTTTGAGTCACCTCTCAGACCTGCCTTCCTCATCCATGCCGGGGTCCTATACTCCCTATAGACCAGGTATAACTGTGACCCACTCTTAGCCTCACACAAGGAAGCCCTGGGGATGTATTGAAGTATAGACTCCCATTGGGACTCTGACAAAGGACCCACATCCGCCACCCATTTTTCCTTTATCCTTAACGGATGTTTCAATAAAAAGGTATCTATCAGACCCCTGTACATCAAGGTAATGAACCCCCTTGTACTCCCCCCAGGCCCGATAAGATTCAACAAGCTATCAGACTGCAGAATCACGTTCCTTTTGACAATTTAGGGCGTGTCTCAACTGCAAATATTGAAAGGACATCTTCTGGGACAAAGGAAACTCAGTCCTAAGTGTCTGGAATGTTTTAATAACATCCCCATCAAGCAACTGAGACATGAACCAAATGCCAATGCGCCTCCACTGACTGAACCCCTGCAATCTCATAAGCTCTGCCAATCTAGGATCAAACCAAATTGGCATATATCTCGTAAATTCTGTTACTCCCCTCCATTGCTTAATTTTCTGCCATAGCTATTGTTGGGAATTTTTGGGGGGTTAATTCTGAATCTGCCTGCTTCCAGACTGGCTAAAAATGGGCATTTCCCTACCGAGTGTTCAATGATTATCCACGCTCAAGAGCTCTGTTCCGGTTCTCCCCAACCTACCATATGTTGGCATTGAGATGCTATATAGTAAATCCATGGATTGGGGACCGCCAGACCACCCTCATCCTGCGCCCTTTGCAGATTTTCCAATTTGATGCGCGCCCGTCCATTCTTCCAAATTAAGTCCCTAAATAGAGTATTGATCCTATAAAATTTACTCTGAGGCAGCCACACTGGAGCGTTATGCAATATGTAGAGGAGCTGAGGCATAAATATCATTTTGATCAAATTTACTCTTCCTGCAACCGACAGAAATAGTTTCTTCCAGGCCCCAATCTTAAGCTGGAACTTCACAAGCATAGGAGTCACGTTGAGACGCACATAGTCCTCTATTTTGTCCGAAACCACGATGCCCAAATATTTAATCCCATGTACCACCCTTAAGGGAATCCTAGGGTCTAGTGTCAGAGGAGCGGCCGCGTCCATGGGCAACAACACAGACTTATCCCAATTAATAGATAATCCGAAAATTTTGTAATGCTGTTCATAATGGCCCCCAGAGACTCCTGCACATCTTCCAAGAACAGTAACACATCGTCCGCGTCCAGGGAAATCTTTTCTTCATAGTTTCCGTATCTAAATCCCTTTATGTCCCTATCCCTCTGCATCGCCACCGCCAAGGGCTCGACAGCAATTGCAAACAAGAGAGGAGACAAGGGGCACCCCTGCTGCGTTCCCCTATATAAAGGGAAATCCCCCGACAAGAGCCCATTTACCTGTATCCTGGCTCTTGGAGACGCATATAACAATTGCACCCAACTTATGAATCTCTCGCCAAAACCCATAGCCTTCATTACCGCCCACAAATACCGCCATTCCACACTATCAAACGCCTTAGCGGTGTCTAAAGACACCACAACCCTCTGACCCATATTGTCCGACTTTACCTGCATATTGAGAAACAGTCGTCTAAGATTACATGCTGTAGAACTATTGGGCATAAAACCGAACTGGTCCCGGTGTATAAGTGTCGTTATCACCGTGTTAAGATAATTAGCCAACATTTTGGCCCAGATTTTGATATCTATCGTTAATAACGAGATTGGGCGATAAGAAGCCGGATCTGTCAGATCCTTACCCTGTTTTGGCAACACTATAATTATTGCCTCACGCATGGACCACGACAACTCCCCCTCCACCAGACCAGCAGCATACACCTCCAACAAAGCGGGAAGCAATACCTCTTTATATGTTTTATACACCTCCCCTGGGATACCATCCACCCCTGGGGATTTATCATTGGGCATAGAGGCCAGTGCGGCGTCAAGCTCCTCAAAATTAAACGGCTCTTCAAGAAGTTCCTGATCAACAGTAGAAAGTCTAGGAAGCTGAACCTCTACCAAAAAAACCATCCACCTCCTCCATCGTTGGTTGTACCCGCGATTTATAAAGATCCATATAATAATCCGTCATCAGCTTCAAAATTTCCCCACAACCAATATGCTCCAACCCATCCTTTCCCTTCAAAGCAACTATATGTGTGGAGTCTCTCTGTGCTGCCACTATTCTAGAAAGGAGATGACCCGCCTTGTCCCCTTCCTCAAAATATTTAGCAGTTTGAAACATTCTCTTACATGCCGCCTTTTTCATTAACGCAGGTAATATCAACCTGTAACGTGAAGTAAAATATGTCATGAGAAAACAATGCCAGAATCACTGGGATCCATGAAAGCATTCCAGAGTTATTACCTCATAAAGAACAGTGGTCAGAATTGTAAAAATTGGCCTGGTTATTAACATGCAAACCACCCTTGGGGGTTAAGGGGTTAAATACCATTCTGTCTCCATCATTGTTCTCCTTTTGGTAGACAAGCCTGTTAACAAGTGCTGATAGACTATGTCATAGAGAAAAATTAAAAATCCAGAAGACATCACCAGCAGGGGGCATATCACCCTCACATGGAACATTATTGAACTAATTAATTGTAGCTGTGAAGAGAGAAAACAAATTATAACTAGGGAAGAGAGAATCAACATAAAACTGGAAGTGATTTAGAAAGAGCTAACACTTCAGCCTCCATTGAAGTAGGGACCTCCTGCACTGTCCAGGTAATTACAGCAGATAAATGCTGCTGAGAAAAAGACAGCAAGACTGGGATTTGTTTATTCAGAGGTGGGGAACTGCCTTTCCCAGGGATAGAGCTTCCTCTGCTCAAAGAATCTTCTTATACATTTTGGAGTCAGTGGAGTCAGTGGTCAGTGTTGAATATTGGGGTTTGCTATTAGAGATATATTTTCAGCGTTGCAGCACAGGGACGTACATAATGTATTCACTCACATCACCGTAAGGCCAGCACAACACCTCCAACTTCATATCGTTCCAGTGGATGGTGCTATCCATGTCATGTCTCATTTCAATAGACAGGTAAAATCATGACGGCAATACAGTATATCTCACCTGGGACCTCCAGGGGTGAAGGTATCCTGAAATTTGGGTATCCCATAAAATTCCAAAAGGCCCAGCACATCCCACAATCATCCCCCCACATAAGCTCATCAAGGGGAGGTATCTGGATGTAGCCTTTAGCTAATAAAAATGAAAGTTTGGATCTCTATCTTTGTTAGTTCTGGAAGGCATAAGTTCGTAGTGAGAGTGTTCCATTTTCCCAATCGTAGTGCTTTCCTCCTCTAAGCTCTAAGCTATTTCCGTGATATCAAATCTAGTTATTTTCCTTCATTATTCCTTTATATCTCATGTAATTGTATATATCACATTGTTTTGTTCCCATTTCATCCTTGTATATTTTAATAGACACTGCCTACCTTTCTGGATTAAATATATAAAATTTAATGGCACTGTTCCTCTTGCTCTGTATACCGCACCCCCTTGAAGCTATATTCTACATGTAATGGGTGTCCAAATGGCCTGTATAAATGATTGGTGGTAGCAGCTAGTAGTGGTACCTTTAGCTATTGTGGTGTTGGCAGTGATCGCATCAGGGTATATATGTATAGTCCATGCGTTGAAATCAGAGGTGTATACACCATACACTTACTGTGAGTACCCCCAATAATTGGTCTAGTAGTGGAAGTAGCCGCAACCGCGTACATCAGTCAATTGCGTAATTGTCTTTACGATTGAAGGCAGCAGAGTTGCATCCCCTGACCAACTGGTGACAGCGGTGGAATCTGTATGATCTCTTCAATATCATCTGTGACAAAGTGGTAACGGCAGTGGGTTCTGCATGACCCCTCTGACTGTTATGCCTGACAAATGGTGGCAGCTGTGGGATCTGTGTGATCTCACCTATGTCATCAGTGAGATCTATGATCTATACCGGGCCATAGATTTTAACAGCTCATTTACATATTAACCCTGATGTTCTGTTCGGGTCATAGTGACCCGATCAGACTTTTTGCGGCCCTGTAGATTTTTTTCTGTAAGTCTATAAAACTTGAGACTCCTTGACTTTTCCTCATTTGGGGGGACCTACCTATGAGTTTTTTTTTTTTTTTTCGTTTACTTTTTGCTACACGCAAAAAGTTACACTTGTTGTGTTCGGGTCATAGTGACCCGACATCGTTTTTTACAGCTGTGAGGCCATATTTTCAGTGAAATAAAGGAGTTATAACCTCAGTTGGGTCTATTTATTGAATCTACTATTGTATATCAATTGATTTATTTCCTAAATTATTTCAATGGGGTCGTACACGCGCTCTACCGGGGGTATGCATTGAGATCTGCGCACCATAAAAATGGCTTTATATTGATTATTTTTGGTGCGCAGTCTATTCTAAAATGTAGTGCATCCGGAGAGATCACTAGGTGTGCACTACACGTGTATATTATGCGCAGAACGGACTGCTCAGAACGCGCTGTCTAAGACGTTTTTTTTTGTAAAGTAAGTCTGTCTTCTTGGCTTATCTGCTTGTTTTCAGAAGGGTTCTTATCTTCTCTGCTCTTATCAGTACACATATGCTAGCCCAGACATGTTACCTTTCAGTTTCTTTGGAGAGCAGCTGTGTACATACCTTTGTTCCAGGATATCTCTGTTCCAGGCAGTATCTTTGTTTTCTACAGGTATGTTGCTTGTTATGCTTTTACTAATCAATTCTATTGATAGATTGTATATTGTAAAGGAATACTTTTATTTTATTTTATTACATGTAATTAGTGTTATTACTGTGTGATACACTGTTCTACACTTAGCATGATAGATTGCTGGATATTGAGCACTGGTATGCTTTGATGTAGTATAGAAGCTCTTATTGTTTTTGAAGCTGTTTTTTTTCTCAGACTTTATTATTATTGTTTACTTACAAAGGTTTTTTTTTATTACAAAATATGTGTAGTTTTCTGTTTTCGTTTTGCTCATTGATCTGTTTTTTCAGAATAAAAACAAAAAAAAAATATTTCTAGTTCATTTTTCTTGTTTTTTTTTACTACCAAACATGTTCACAAACAGTCTAGTATGCAAAAAGTATAAAAAAATGGAGTTAGAGTGTTTAAAATCAAGGTTTAATAAGCCGGGTCATAGTGACCAGGAACACTACAAGTGTATAGTAAATGCGAACAAAACAGCAGGGTTAAGAAAATTGTGGATTTCCTTTGAATAAAACATCCGATCACAGATATCAAGGTATGGAGGACAGAGAATGAACTTCAATCCAATATTGCAGCCAGCATGCAGCCAGCGGGTAAGGAAAGGGTGAATCAAACCACCGAAAACCCTGCCCCTATGGCTGAAGATTGTTCCCTCCAAATTCAGGCGACAGAGTCCCTTTAAACAAAACAGAAATGCAAACAAAACTAACACAGATATTCCTGCAATTGTAATGAGGTGCTCAGCACAATATTGTAATCACAGCACAGTGAATAGCGGGACACGACCGCTAATATGAACCAGTCCAGCAAGGATATGACGAGGGGGCAAACAAGACACTTGACAAGAAAGTCCAGTAGGTTATTAGTGGAAATGCACACAGTACTAAAGGCCCCTTCACATTTAGCGACGCTGCAGCGATACCGACAACGATCCGAATCGCTGCAGCGTCGCTGTTTGGTCGCTGGAGAGCTGTCACACAGACCGCTCTCCAGCGACCAACGATGCCGGTAACCAGGGTAAACATCGGGTAACTAAGCGCAGGGCCGCGCTTAGTAACCCGATGTTTACCCTGGTTACCATGCTAAAAGTAAAAAAAAAACAAACAGTACATACTTACCTACAGCCGTCTGTCCTCCAGCGCTGCGCTCTGCTTCTCTGCTCTCCTCCTGTACTGTCTGGGAGCCGGAAAGCAGAGCGGTGACGTCACCGCTCTGCTTTCCGGCTCATAGCCAGTACAGGAGGAGTGCAGAGCGCAGCGCTGGAGGACAGACAGCTGTAGGTAAGTATGTACTGTTTGTTTTTTTTTACTTTTAGCATGGTAACCAGGGTAAACATCGGGTTACTAAGTGCGGCCCTGCGCTTAGTTACCCGATGTTTACCCTGGTTACCAGTGAAGACATCGCTGGATCGGTGTCACACACGCCGATCCAGCGATGTCTCCAGGGAGTCCAGCGACGAAATAAAGTTCTGGACTTTCTTCAGCGACCAACGATCTCCCAGCAGGGGCCTGATCGTTGGTCGCTGTCACACATAACGATTTCATTAACGATATCGTTGCTACGTCACAAATAGCAACGATATCGTTAACAATATCGTTATGTGTGAAGGTACCTTTAAACTTGGGAATCCAGCAGACGTGAAGTAGAAATGCACACAGTACTTAACGAGGAAGTCCAGCAAAACTTGATCCCACGTGCACACAGCACTTGTTTGTGGAAGTTCAATAATAAGCAGGTGGTGCATTGAGCATGAAGTCCTGGTGAAAGAGGATGAAGGGAAAAAGAGGGAGAGTGCTATCTAAGCATAGTAGATGAGTACAAAACTCTCTTGGTGAGAAAAGCAACACTGGAATCTTGCTCACCTGGTGTGGTTGTGCAAAGAGGCACAACGCTGGAAAAAGCTTAGCAAACAAGGGAAATCCTTCCACAGGTGAGCTGCCAGTCGCAGCAATTCCAGAGGTGAGATGCAGCTCAAAGGGGCGAGGCAGAACGCCGAGTAGTGAGCAGCTGAAGCCGGGAGTTCCCCAGACCACAGGCAGAAGCTCAGAAGCCAGCAGCACAAAATGCTCAAGCACAGAACACCACATGACTCGGACTTAAATAATCAAGACAGACAGGAAGTTCCATGACAGGGTGAGATCCAAGACTCCATCTTGGATCAGGGCGAACAGGAACAAGGGAAGTCCGGAATCCTTACATTACTCCCACCTCAGAAGCGGCCTCAGGATGATCCAGGACCAGGCTTGTCAGGATATTTCTAATGGAACAGAGCAATTTTTGGGGGAGCACAGATATTGTCCACTGGCTCCCAAGAGTTCTCCTCAGATGGATATCCTTGAAATTTACTAAGATACTGCAGTCGATTCCTGCGGATCCTAGAGTCCAGAATCTTCTCCACAATAAACTGTTCTTGTCCGTCCACTAACACAGGCTGAGGAGGAGGTGTAATACGACCCTGAAAAGTATTTGGAGACACTGGTTTTAAGAGGGAGACATGAAACACAGGATGTACCTTCAAGGTCCTTGGCAACTTCAGACGACAGGCGACGGAGCTTATGATCGCAGAGATCTTGAAAGGACCGATGAATTTTTGTCCCAGCTTCTGTGAAGGCACATTCAATTTTAAATTCTTAGTGGATAACCACACAGAGTCTCCTACCTTAAACATAGGTGCAGGTCTCAGGAACCTATCGGCAGATTTCTTGTATCTTTCCTGTGCGGTAGATAGTGATTCTTTCAGAGTTTCCAGATCTTGTCTCATCCTCGCCAACCTCTCATCTACTGCAGGCACTGGAGCCTCAACCGGGGATCTGGGGAGAATACTAGGATGAAATCCCAGATTGGCAAAGAAGGGTGTTACCTTAGTGGATGCATTTTGCGAGTTGTTATAAGAGATTTCTGCTAGAGGAAGCAACTCCAGCCAGTCATCCTGCGAGTGGTTGATATAACACCGAAGATACTGCTCCAGCGTCTGATTAGTCCGCTCCATTTGCCCATTGGTCTGAGGATGATATGCTGAGGACAGACAGACATTGATACCAAGTGCAGCACAAAATCCCTCCCAGAATCTGGAGGTAAACTGCAAGGGATGAAGTGAGCAGCTTTAGTAAGACGATCCACCACCACTAGAATGGTGTTCTTTCCACCAGAGGTGGGTAATTCCACTATAAAATCCATCCCACATACCGTTCCTAAGAACTAGATTCACATCATCAGTAGGGTTGGCAAGGAATGGATCAGCATCATAGGCCCCTTAATAGTCTTCCATAAGTCCTTATCTTGAATGACACTGACAAAATTGGCATCAGACAAAATTGTCTTGGACGGGGTCCCAGGTACGGAATCTGTGGCATGGATTTGGGACAAAGCATCCGCTTTCCCATTACGTGAACTTGGGCGGTATGAAATGACAAAATTAAATTGGTTCAAAAATAAACTCCAACGAGCCTGACGAGGAGAAAGACATCTAGCAGACCTCAAAAATTCTAGGTTACGATGATCCATGAGCACAATAACTTGTTGTGCAGCCCCCTCCAGATGGTGTCTCCATTCTTTAAATGCAGCAATGATGGCTAGGAGCTCCTTATCTCCCACATCATAGTTCTTCTCTGCAGCAGAAAGATTAAGGGAGAAAAAGGCACATGGATGTAACAGACCATTCTCCCCTGTTCTTTGCGAGAGTATGGCCCCCAATGCACAATCTGAAGCGTCCACCTCCACTATGAAAGGATGTGCTGGGTTAGGATGAATCAACAGCGGTGCAGATGTAAAAGGAGACTTAAGACAGTCAAAGGCCTCCTGAGCCAGTGTAGACCACAAGAAAGTCTCTTTTTTCTTGGTTAGTTGTGTAATAGGTCAGACAATCTCAGAGAAACTACGGATAAATTGTCTATAAAAATTAGCAAACCCGATTAAGCGTTGTACCTCCTTGACATTCTTAGGTGCAGGCCAATCAAGAATAGCCTGAACCTTACTTGCCTCCATGTTAAGCCCCTGTGGCGAGATGACGTAGCCTAAAAATTTAATCTCTGTGTGGTGGAACTCACACTTCTCCGGCTTGATGATTCTCTTTCAGGCGTCTTAAAACAGTCTTAACATGTTCTTGATGCTCCTGCAAAGAATCGGACAAAGTCAAAATATCGTCCAGATAGATTACGACAAATTGATCTAGCAAATCTCTAAAGATGTCATTAGCCAAGTGTTGAAAGGTGGCCGGAGCGTTGCAGAGACCAAAAGGCATCACAAGGTACTCAAAGTGCCCATAACGACATCTAAATGCTGTCTTCCATTCATCCCCAGAACGGATCCGAACTAAGTTATACGCCCCCCTGAGGTCCAACTTAGAGAAAATCTTGGCGTGTCGTACTCTTTCCAGCAACTCGAGAATTAATGGTAAAGGGTATCGGTTGCGAATGGTTACCTTGTTGAGCTCTCGATAGTCAAAGCACAATCTCAGGGTTCCATCCTTTTTCTTTACGAAAAAGATGGGTGCTCATGCCGGTGATGAAGAGGGGCGGATGAAACCCTTAGCCAGATTTTCATCAATGTATTCTTTCAAAGCTTGCAGCTCTGGAGCTGCTAGTGGGTAAACATTTTTAAACGGAATAGCTGCCCCTGGAAGAAGCTCAGTAGGACAGTCATAGTATCTATGAGGAGGAAGCTGATCTACCAACCTTTTATCACAGATATCAGAAAATTTGTTGTAAATGGGTGGTAAAATAGGTACTCCAGTGATGCATTCTGCATCCCGAGAATTTACCTGACCTGTTATTGGTGTATCCTTTGGTGGGAAGGTGATCTCCTTGGTTTCCCAGTTGATGATTGGGCTCTGTGCCTGAAGCCAGGGAATTCCTAAAATCAAAGGAAAATGTGGCGAAGAAATTAGCATAAAAGAAAGGACCTCCCGATTATTAGGCTCTATGTAAATCTCCAGAGGTACCGTCTCCTGATCCACCGGTCCAGAGGCTAAGGGGGAACCATCTACTATTTCCATGGTTACTGGAGTGGCTTGCTGTTGACACTGTATGCCATGCTCCTTGGCAAATGTGATGTCCATAAAGTTGGCCCGACAACAGGATCTTAATGGGAAGGGAACAATGTGTATACTTATCCTTATATGTTTTGGGAGCTGCAGTCATTGCTAGGGAAGGAAACACAGCATTCACAGAAAAGCTGGACTCAGAAATGACAGATTCATCATCACAATTCTCATGTTCCCCTACAGCAGCTAGTATCTTGCGAGGTCGCTTAGGGCAGTTTATAAGGAAATGGTCAGACTGACCGCAATAAAAACATAAACTCTCACGAAAGCGATGCTCCCTGCGCTCGTTACTCTCACGGCGCTGTAAAGCATCCATTTGCATAGGGACTGGTTCTGCTTCCCAAGAGGCTTTACCTGCAAGCTCTTTGGAGGGAAGGGGAGAGTTAGAAACACGGTTAAAGGCTGCAACTTTCTCCTGTCTACGTTCAGTGATACGTATGTCAATGCGCACACAATGTTGTATGAACGCCTCTAACTCTTGAGGAGAATCTGCATGGGCTAATTCATCCTTAATCACAGAAATCTAGAAAGTCCTTTCTTAAAAATGGGTAATTGAGCATAACAGTCCCAAACCGTATCCACTGCCAACCGCCTAAATTCAGTGGCGTATTCAACAACGGAACGCTTACCCTGACGTAAAGACAGCAATGCAGTTTCAGCTGTAGTGCGACGATTTGGATCATCAAACATCATAGACATTGCAACAAGAAAATCATCCAGATTATTTAAGCGAGGGTCACGAGTCTCAATTAGTGGATTCGCCCACGCGAGAGCTCGGGAAGTAAGTAACATAATTATACATAAAACCTTGGATCAATCTGTGTGAAAGTGGGCAGCATGTACATCAAAATACAAAATGCATTGATTTATGAACCCACGAAATTTGTAGCGTTCACCATTAAATCTAAACGGCGGTAACTTGGGAGGACTAGTTGGCAGCAACTGCCCCTGAGGCGGAGGCGCCCGTGCTGTTACTTGATTACCCAAATCCTGTAGCGCCTGCCCGAAATGGGCCTCCCAGTTAGCCACCTTGTTTTGCAGAGTTTCTACGTCCCCTTGTAAGGAGTTGATCATAGAAAACAACTGATCCAACTTTGTCTCAGCCGACATTATCCCAGCAGATTCCTAAAGGGCTTGAGTATCCTGTAACAATATATAGGTACTAAGGAATCTGATAGTGTGGGATAAAACCAGTCTGAGAGCAAAGCTGCAGTAAAAGATGTATTTAAACAAAACAGAAATGCAAACAAAACTAACACAGATATTCCTGCAATTGTAGCGAGGTGCTCTGCACAATATGGTAATCACGGCACAGTGAATAGAGGGACGCGACCGCTTATATGAACCAGTCCAGCAAGGATATGACGAGGGGGCAAACAAGACACTTGACAAGGAAGTCCAGTAGGTTATTAGTGGAAATGCACACAGTACTTAAACTTGGGAATCCAGCAGACGTGAAGTAGAAATGCACACAGTACTTAACGAGGAAGTCCAGCAAAACTTGATCCCACGTGCACACAGCACTTGTTTGTGGAAGTTCAATAATAAGCAGGTGGTGCATTGAGCATGAAGTCCTGGTGAAAGAGGATGAAGGGAAAAAGAGGGAGAGCACTATCTAAGCGTAGTAGATGAGTACAAAACTCTCTTGGATAGAAAAGCAACACTGGAATCTTGCTCACCTGGTGTGGTTGTGCAAAGAGGCACAACGCTGGGAAAAGCTTAGCAAACAAGGGAAATCCTTCCACAGGTGAGCTGCCAGTCGCAGCAGTTCCAGAGGTGAGATGCAGCTCAAAGGGGCGAGGCAGAACGCCGAGTAGTGAGCAGCTGAAGCAGGGAGTTCCCCAGACCACAGGCAGAAGCTCAGGAGCCAGCAGCACAAAATACTCAAGCACAGAACACCACATGACTCGGACTTAAATAATCAGGGCAGACAGGAAGTTCCATGACAGGGTGAGGTCCAAGACTCCATCTTGGACCAGGGCGAACAGGAACAAGGGAAGTCCAGAATCCTTACACCTTCTTGGCAAAATAGCCCTTACACAGCCTGGAAGTGTGTTTGTGGTCATTGTCCTGTTGAAAAATAAATGATGGTCCAACTAAACGCAAACCGGATGGAATTGCATGCCGCTACAAGATGCTGTGGTAGCCATGCTGGTTTAGTATGCCTTCAATTTTGAATAAATCCCCAACAGTGTCACCAGCAAAGAACCCCCCATGCCATCACACCTCCTGCTCAATGCTTCACGGTGGGAACCAGGCATGTAGAGTCCATCCGTTCACCTTTTCTGCGTCGCACAAAGACACGGTGGTTGGAACCAAAGATCTCAAATTTGGACTCATCAGACCAAAGCACAGATTTCCACTGGTCTAATGTCCATTCCTTGTGTTCTTTAGCCCAAACAAGTCTTTTCTGCTTGTTGCCTGTCCTTAGCAGTGGTTTCCTAGCAGCTATTTTACCATGAAGGCCTGCTGCACAAAGTCTCCTCTTAACAGTTGTTGTAGAGATGTGTCTGCTGCTAGAACTCTGTGTGGCATTGACCTGGTCTCTAATCTGCTGTTAAACTGCGATTTCTGAGGCTGGTGACTCAGATAAACTTATCCTCAGAAGCAGAGGTGACTCTTGGTCTTCCTTTCCTGGGGCGGTCCTCATGTGAGCCAGTTTCTTTGTAGCGCTTGATGGTTTTTGCCACTGCACTTGGGGACACTTTCAAAGTTTTCCCAATTTTTAGGACAGACTGCCCTTCATTTGTTAAAGTAATGATGGCCACTTGTTTCTTTACTTAGCTGCTTTTTTCTTGCTATAATACGAATTCTAACAGTCTATCAGGACTATCAGCTGTGCATCCACAAGACTTCTGCATAACACAACTGATGGTCCCAACCCCATTTATAAGGCAAGAAATCCCACTTATTAAACCTGACAGGGCGCACCTGTGAAGTGAAAACCATTCCCGGTGACTACCTCTTGAAGCTCATCAAGAGAATGCCAAGAGTGTGCAAAGCAGTCATCAAAGCAAAAGGTGGCTACTTTGAAGAACCTAGAATACAAGTCATAATTTCAGTTGTTTCACACTTTTTTGTTAAGTATATAATTCCACATGTGGTAATTCATAGTTTTGATGCCTTCAGTGTGAATGTACAATTTTCATAGTCATGAAAATACTGAAAAATCTTTAAATGAGAAGGTGTGTCCAAACTTTTGGTCTGTACTGTATACACTGCTTAAAAATATAAAGGGAACACTAAAGTACCACATCCTAGATATCACTGAATGAAATATTTCAGTTGCAAATCTTTATTCATTACATAGTGGAATATGTTGCGAACAATAAAACATAAAAATAATCAATGTAAATCACAACCAATATCCCACAGAGGTCTGGATTTGGAATGATACTCAAAATCAAAGTGGAAAATCAAATTACAGGCTGTCCAACTTCAGTGGAAATGCATTAAAAGACAAGCAAATGATGTTCTGTTGTGTATGTGTGGCCTCCACGTGTCTCCCTACAATGCCTGGGCATGCTCCTGACGAGGTGGCGGATGGTCTCCTGAGGGATCTCCTCCCAGACCTGGACTAAAGCATCCGCCAACTCCTGGACAGTGTGTGGTGCAACGTGACATTGGTGGATGGTGTGACACATGATGTCCCAGATGTGTTCAATCGGATTCAGGTCTGAGAATCGAGCAGGCCAGTCCATGGCTTCAATGCCTTCATCTTGCAGGAACTGCTGACACACTCCAGCCACATGAGGTCTGGCATTGTCCTGCATTAGGAGGAACCCAGGGCCAACCGCACCAGTATATGGTGTCACAAGGGGTCTGAGGATCTCCTCTCGGTACCTAATGGCAGTCAGGCTACCTCTGGAGAGCACATGGAGGGCTGTGCGGCCCTCCAAAGATATGCCACCCCACACCATTACTGACCCACTGCCACCTGGTCATGCTGAAGGATGTTGCAGGCAGCAGATCGCTCTCCACAGCGTCTCCAGACTATGTCACGTCTGTCACATGTGCTCAGTGTGAACCTGCTTTCATCTGTGAAGAGCACAGGGTGCCAGTCACGAATTTGTCAATCCTGGTTTTCTGTGGCAAATGCCAAGCGTCCTGCACGGTGTTGGACTGTTAGCACAACCCCCATCTGTGGACGTCGGGCACTCAGACCATCCTCATGGAGTCAGCTTCTAACCGTTTGTGCAGACACATGCACATTTGTGGCCTTCTGGAGGTCATTTTGCAGGGCTTTGGCAGTGCTCCTCCTGTTCCTCCTTGCACAAAGACTGAGGTAGCAGTCTTGCTACTGGGTTGTTGCCCTCCTACGGCCCCCTCCACATTTCCTGGTGTACTGGTCTGTCTCCTGGTAGCGCCTCCATCCTCTGGACACTATGCTGAGAGACATAGATACCTTCTTGCCACAGCTCGCAATGATGTGCCCTCCAGGATGAGCTGCACTACCTGAGCCACTTGTGTGGGTTGTAGAGTCCGTCTCATGCTACCACGAGCGTGAAAGCACATCCAACATTCAAAAGTGACCAAAAAGCCAGAAAGCATTGGTACTGAGATGTGATCTGTGGTCCCCACTTGCAGAACCACTCCTTTGTCTTGATGATTGCCAATAATTTCCATCTGTTGCCTATTCCATTTGCACAACAGCATGTGAAATTGATTGTCAATCAGTGTTGCTTCTTAAGTGGACAGTTTGATTTCACAGAAGTTTGATTTACTTGGAGCTATATTATGTTTCTTAAGTGTTCCCTTTATTTTTGTGAGAAGTGTATATATATATATAATTGCCTAAGGGTTTTTCCGTCTGTTTGTCTGTCTGTCTGTCTGTCCTGGAAATCCCGGCTCTCTGATTGGTCGAGGCCGCCAGGCCTCGACCAATCAGAGACCGGCACAGCATCGACGTAGAAATCCCGCGTCTCTGATTGGTCGAGGTCGCCAGGCCTCGACCAATCAGCAATGGGCACAGCGATGATGATGTCATAATGGTTGCCATGGCGACGATGATGTCATAAAGGTTGCCTCGACCAATCAGCGACGGTCAAAGTCTGCCGCGAATTCTGGAATTATCATTGTCCATATACTACGGGGACATGCATATTCTGGTATACCCGATGCGTTAGAATCGGGCCACAATCTAGTATATATATATATATATATATATATATATATATATAATCGTCTCAGGTGTACTTCCGTCTGTCTGTCTGTTTGTCTGTCTGTAACGGAAATCCCGCGCCACTGATTGGTCGCGGCCGGTAAGCCGCAACCAATCAGCGACAGGCTTAGTCTTAGTCTTGTCTTAGTCATGCTTAGTCTTGCCGCGAATTGGCCCCTCCCTACTCCCCTCCAGTCAGTGCCAGTGTGTTGCACCATCCCGGACCAAATTTTTACTATTGATGCTGCCTATGCAGCATCAATAGTAAAAAGATATAATGTTAAAAAATAATAAAAAATGGTGCTATTCTCACCTTCCACCGTCCACCGATGACATTACCCAGATGACTTAGCGGTCTCATGTGGGTAATTTCGCAATGCATCACTGGGAACGGAAGCTGGTGGCAGCATCGTGCGCATCGGGACAGCTTCGGTGGACTCCGGAGGGCGAGTATATAACTAATTATTTATTTATTTATTTATTTTTTAACAGGGATATAATCTTTATTTTTATAATCTTTATTTTTATATAGCGCTAACATATTCCGCTGCGCTTTACATTTTGCACACATTATCATCACTGTCCCTGATGGGGCTCACAATCTAAATTCCCTATCAGTATGTCTTTGGATATGGTGCCCACAGTGCTATATACTACGTGGGCAGTGTTATATACTGCGTGGCATGTGTTATATACTACGTTGGCTGTGTTATATACTACATGGGCTGTGCTATATATTACGTGGGCTGTGTTATATACTGCCTGGCTGCTATATACTACGTGGGCAGTGTGATATACTACGTGGCCTGTGTTATATACTACGTGGCCTGTGTTATTTACTGCGTGGACTGTGCTATATATAACGTGGGCTGCGCTATATATTACGTGGGCAGTGTTATATACTGCGTGGCCTGTGTTATATACTACGTGGCCTGTGTTATTTACTGCGTGGACTGTGCTATATATAACGTGGGCTGCGCTATATATTACGTGGGCTGTGTTATATACTATGTGGCTGATATATACTACGTGACTGCTATATACTACGTGGCTGTGCTATATACTACATGGCTGTCTGTGTTACTTGGGGCGTGCTATGTACTATGTGGCTGCTATATACTATGTGGCTGCTATATACTACATGGCTGTGCTATATACTATGTGGCTGTGCGATATACTACGTGCTGTCTGTGTTATATACTACGTGGATGTGATATATACTACGTGGCTGTGTTAGATACTACATGGCTGTGCTATATACTACGTGGCTGTGCTAAGCGCGACGTACATACATACATACATATTCTAGAATACCCGATGCGTTAGGATCGGGCCACCATCTAGTATATATACTGTTTATATAATTTATTTATTTTTTAATTATTCCCTTGCAGCGGATATCCACTATTTACAGTTTTGTCTAATTTTCAATAAACCTTATCTAGAATGAATGAGAAAGAAAAGAGAATAAAAATGATTTATTGAAACTAAAACATACACAATAATACAAAAACAATTTTACATTCTGACAATTATACTTTCGGCGCTCCCTCTAGTGACCTATTGCCGGAAATACAGCTGTGAGAAATTCGAAAGAGTATGTTCATCTCACATTAACAGTTCCTTTTTCTTCTGAAGAAAGAATCAGTTCAGCTGTAAATCCAAAATACAAGCATGTGTAACCCCAAGGCAGAAAACAATATACTGGAAATCCATTTGTATTCAGTGGTCAAATTAGCAGGTATTGTTCCTTATTTCATACTGAAAAGTAAAAAAAAACATAAACACTAAACTTTGGATGCCAAGTTTCAAGTTCCACCATGAGTAAAGAAACGTCTAAACCGCTAACGTCCTCCTCAGAAGCAAATGTATCGTAGACAGCACTGTAAGGCAGTTCTAAGTAGGATAAGGACAATTCATTTCTTATGTTAGTGCACGCTTTACTGCTACTTCAAATACTAACACGTATTTGTACAAAATATTCCAAGGCCAAAAAAAAGTTAATTAGGCAGTATATTCCAGGCTAGCCTCCCGTCGGCCACCATTTCATTGCACAGGCCTCATATTCATCTCTTAATAAGAAAAGTGGCAGTGATTTCTTCAACATACAGTCATAACATTTGCAAAACTAAAGTTATTCATATAAGTAGCAATTGTAACATATAAATAGTAAAAATAATACCCTCCAAAAAATACAGAAAATGCAAAAATACTATTGTATGTCATTTATAATCTACAGTTTCTTATTCTGTATTCACAAGTTTTCCCATTTTGTCACACAACGGTTATTTTTTTCAGAGCTATTCTGCTGGGGTACAATATGAAACATCATTTTGGCAGGCTGGGTTCAACAACTAAAAAAAACCCCAATATATGACAGCTTCTCTTGGGTTTTTTGAATCATTGCTCCTTCTGCTCATTTAATATGTTCTGCTTTTCTTCTTTCCCAGTAATATGGTTGACGTGTTTCTTGGCGTTTCTCCGAGATCTTCTGAAAAAAGCCTGGATGATTAGATAGCACAGCTCTGCCACATTGAGGACCATGCAAATGCCAGACACAATGATCATAAAGAAGGTAAATACGGTCTTTTCAGTAGGCCGAGAAATAAAACAGTCGACAAGATTGGGACACGGCCAGTTTGAACATTTCACTAGACGTTGCATATGGAAACCAGTATAGAGGATGTGGAAGAGGTACATAAAAGCAGCTTCAAATATGACTCTGAACAGGATGCTGGTGGTGTATGTCCACCACAAGGTGCCAACAATTCTAATTTTACGCTGCCTCAGTTCTTCCAAGTTCTTTTCATCGCATTGTCCTTTCCTTTGCAGTTGCTTTTTCTCTTCGTGTTTTAAGTAGGCTACATGCATAGCAACCAGAAGAGCTGGCGTGGCTACAAAAATGAGTTGAAGGCACCAAAGCCTGATGTGAGACACTGGGAAGTGATGATCATAGCAAACGTTCTTACACCCAGGCTGTAAGGTGTTACAGGTGAAATCTGACTGTTCATCACCCCAAACACTCTCTGCAGCCACCACCAGGATCATAATGCGGAATATGAAGAGTACAGAAAGCCAGATTTTGCCAATGCTGGTGGAATGTTTGTTGACTCCTCCAATGACCTCATAAAGTGTTCCCCAATCCATGTTGTTCGTAGACCGTTTCTGGAAAAAAAAGATAGAAAGCATTTATGAGTAAAAAGATATGTATTAAATATAGACAGGAAAAGGGTTATTCACGTTAAAAAAAAAACAGTTTTCAGTGTGATATATATATATTTGAAAAAGATATGTATATATATAACTGTAGATTTCAGCGTGATATATATATATTTGTGTGATATATATATATATTTGAAAAAGATATGTATATATATAACTGCAGATATATATAGATATATATATATCTATATATATATATATAGATATATATATATATCTATATATATATATATATATATATATATATATTTGAAACCAGAAGTTTACATACACTATACAAAAAGACACATTTGCATGTTCTTCTCAATATCTGACATGAAATCAGAATAAACCTCTCCTGTTTTAGGTCAATTAGGATTACCATAATTATTAATTTTTGCCAAATGCCAGAATAATGAGAGAGAGAATGTTTTAAGGCATTTTTATTACTTAATGCAAAGTCAAAAAATTACATACACTAAGATTACAATGCCTTTAAAAAAATCTGGACTGCCCATATGATGATGTCATGTGTTTGGAAGCTTCCGGTTTTTTGACATCTGAGTTAATTAGAGACACAACTCTGGATGTATTTTAATGCACACCTGAAACACACTGCTTCTTTGTGTAGCATCATGTGAAATTCTAAAGGAATCAGCCAAGATATCAGGAAGAGAATTGTGGACTTGCACAAGTCTGGCTCATCCTTGGGTACAATTTCAAGATACCTGAAGGTGCCTCGTTCATCTGTACAAACAATTATACACAAGTACAAACAAGATGGGAATGTCCAGCCATCATAACGCTAAGGAAGGAGACAGGTTCGGTGTCCCAGAGATGAAAGTGCTTTGGTCCGACATGTGCATATCAATCCAAGGACAAAAGCAATAGACCTTATGAAGATGATGGCGGAAGCTGGTAAGATTGTGTCAATATCCACAGTGAAGTGAATACTGTATCAACATGGGCTGAAAGGCCACTCTGCCAGGAAGAAGCCATTACTCCAAAAGAAGCATAAAAAAGCCAGAGACATGTCCTGTGGTCTGATTAAACTAAAAATTGAACTTTTGGGGCATAAAGACCATTGTTATGTTTGAAGGAAAAAGGGAGAAGCTTGGAAACCTAAAAACACCATCCCAACTGTGAAACATAGGGGTGGCAGCATCATGTTGTGGTGTTGTTTTGCTGCAGGGGGGACTGGTGCACTTCAAAATATAGATGGCATCATGATGAGAAAAGAAGATTATGTGGCAATACTGAAGCAACATCTCAAGACATCAGCCAGAAAGTTAAACTGGAAATGGGTCTTCCAAATGGACAATGACCCAAAGCATAGTGCCAAATGGTAACAAAGTGCCTGAAAGATAACAAAGTCAATGTTTTGGAGTGGCCATCACAAAGCCCTGATCTCAATCCTATTGAAAATGTATGGGCAAAGCTGAAAAGGCAGGTGCGAGCAAAGCGACCTACAAACCTGGATCAGTTACACCAGTTGTAAGGAGGAATGGTCCCAAGTTCTGACCAACTATTGTGAGAAGCTTGTAGAAGGATATCCCAAATGTTTCACCCAAGTCACTCAATTTATGGGCAATGGTACCAAACACTAATGAAATGTATGTAAACTTTTGACTTTGCAGTAAGTAATAAAAATGCCTTAAAACATTCTTTCTCTCTCATTATTCTGGCATTTGGCAAATATTAATAATTATGGTAATCCTAATTGACCTAAAACGGTGAAGGTTTATTCTGATTTCATGTGAGATATTGAGAAAAACCTGCAGATGTGTCTTTTTATATAGTGTACGTAAACTTCTGGTTTCAACTGTGTGTGTATATATACAGTGCCTTCCAAAAGTATTCGGCCCCCTGTAACTTTTCATCCTTTTCCCACATATCATGCTTCAACCATAAAGATACCAAATGTACATTTTTGGCGAAGAATCAACAAGTGGAACACAATTGTGTAGTTGAACAAAATTTATTGCTATTTTAAATTTCTCTGGAAATTCAAAAACTGAAAAGTGGGGCGTGCAATATTTTTCGGCCCCTTTACTTTCAGTGCAGCAAACTCCAATGTTGTCCTAAATGCCTAATGATGATAAATATAATCCACCTGTGTGTAATCAAGTCTCCGTATAAATGCACCTGCTCTGTGATAGTCTCAGGGTTCTGTTTGAAGCACAGAGAGCATCATGAAGACCAAGGGACACAACAGGCAGGTTCGTGATACTGTTGTGGAGAAGTTTAAAGCTGGATTTGGATACAAAATGATTTCCAAAACTTTAAACATCCCAAGGAGCACAGTGCAAGCGATCATATTGAAATGGAAGGAGTATCATACCACTGCAAATCTACCAAGACCCGGCTGTGCCTCTAAACTTTCATCTCAAACAAGGAGAAGACTGATCAGAGATGCAGCCAAGAGGCCCATGGTCACTCTGGATGAACTGCAGAGATCTACAGCTGAGGTGGGACAGTCTGTCCATAGGACAACAATCAGTCGTACTCTGCACAAATCTGGCCTTTATGGAAGAGTGGCAAGAAGAAAGCCATTTCTCAAAGATATCCATAAAAAGTGTTGTTTAAAGTTCGCAACAAGCCACCTGGGAGACACCAAACATGTGGAAGAAGGTGCTCTAGTCAGATGAAACCAAAATCGAACTTTTTGGCAATAATGACAAACGATATGTTTGGCGTAAAGGCAACACAGCTCATCACCCTGAACACACCATCCCCACTGTCAAACATGGTGGTGGCAGCATCATGGTTTGGGCCTGCTTTTCTTCAGCAGGGACAGGGAAGATGGTTAAAATTGATGGGAAGATGGATGGAGCCAAATACAGGACCATTCTTGAAGAAAACCTCTCCATTGAAAATGTAATTGAATCAGTTCTTTTAATCAATTGGTTCCAAGATGCCAAATGATATGATAATGTGATATGGCAATCAGAGATTTCATGGGTATTTTGCATTTACATCTTTAATATTAAATTATGCAGAATACCTGTTTAATATTTTATGAGAAGCCTGTGCATGACTCATATTAATAAAGCACCAGACAATCCTTACACTCCTGTCTATATTTGATCCACTATATATAGTGTGATCCATTATATATAATGTGATCAAATATACATATATATTCCTCAACCCTCAATCTACTAAACGCTCAATCATAACCATTTCTTTCAATGTTCTATTGAAAGCGGCATAGGATAATATAGTCAGCATATGATGGCAACCTTACGAGTCGCATACTTGTGGTCATGTGACCGCTCACTCGTGCTAGGAATACAGGGGAATTAGGACAATGTGCACATTGCACACTGTTAGGAATCGGCAATGTGCAGACACATAGAGCGACTGCAGAAGTTTATCTAGAGCCCTTTACATGATTAGTGGGAATTTGTTTTGTGGGTACTGCCGATGGGCTCATATTCATTTTTTTAGGACCCAATCGACTTTATGGGGATAGGTCATCAATATAAAAGTACTGGAAAGCCCCATACAATACTATGAAGTATTGTAAACACACATTTTATTCATTGTTTGCTCTAATCTGGAAAGCGAAAACACACCGGATTAATGTTTCATCTAGATTTTTTTCCATTGTGCTGCCGCTAGAAGTCCAAGGGTCAAGTGAGAATGCCGATCACCACTAGGTGGTGCTACAACATCACAGCCAATAGGAAAATGGTATTTTCCACCAGTTTACCGCTTATCCTATAGATCTATAAATGACAGATAACCTTATTGACTTTAGATTTTGGGGAAGCTTCCTACGCCCAATATTCACATCATGCACTAAAACTTTCATCTGAGTCATGTAACACGTGATGACACAACTGCAGAAAACCATATCAGGCCAAAACACTAACTTTCCCTTCACTGTAGTCAAAACGTGACCTGTGAGAAATCTGCTTCTACCACAAAAAATACTTTTCACGCCATCAGTGATCTCTGCACATTGAGGCTGATGTATTAAAACCGCAAAAATAAAAGTAGTCTTGGTTGCCCATAGCAACCAATCACAGCGCAGCTCTCTTTTTAATTGTGTAGTTTAAGAAATCAAAGCAGAGCTCTGATTGGTTGCTATGGACAACATTAATAAATCTGCCTTGTTGTGTGGTACGCATCTCTGAATAATCTTCCCCCAACAATATAGTGTAGCACAACAAAAATAACATAACAAGGTGTACGCACGTTGTGTAATATATATTACGTACATAATCTGTCTGACTAAACGTGACACAATGTGACTAATAATAGTAATAACTGGATACAACCTGTTCACGTTTAAAGATTCGGCTCTTCCGCTTATTAAATGCATAATTAATGTGTGACAGCCATAATAAGGGCTCTTGTTTGGTCAGCATGGGGAAACTTAGGGTCCCAGACACCATAGCTGATGGCTTGAGAAGAAAGTATCAGGCATGTTGAAAGCCAACATGGCCGATCCTTCTTAACCTCCGATCAGGCCAAAGGGACGTGAGCTGAACATCTAATATACATTAGTCCCACCAAAATTTGCAGGGTCGGAAGACCTTAAAGCCTCCATAATATTATTACCCCACGAATATTATTAACCCACGGATATCTGTTGGCTCAGCTGAAGGTCTAGTGTGTAAAGGGGTCTCCTGACAGGTGATATTGGGGGAGTTAGGCTAGGTTCACATTGCGTTAATGGGTGTCCGCTAGCGGACTCCGTTACATGGCGCAATTGTCGCAATTAACGCTATGTAACGGATCCGTTAGCGCACTCATTGACTGCAATGTGCTAACGGATCTCTAGCGCATCGCTAGCGCATGCCATTTTTGGCATGCGCTAGCAATGTCCCGTTAGTTTCGGACGGACCTCGGACGCTGCAAGCAGCGTCCGAGGTCCGTTCCTCGCTAGCGCAGATCGGGTATCTGCCGCCAGCTGGATCGCCAAACGCGATCCTTTTTGGGAAATTGCATTAGCGCAATCCGCTAGCGTATGCGCTTAACGGATTGCCCTAACGCAATGTGAACCTAGCCTTAAAGATCCAGAGCCAGTCCTTTGGTTCCTGATCGTGGGCATGTAGCCCATGTTTCCTCTTAAGATTCTTTTTTCGCGAGCTAAACATGAGGAGTCCAATAACCAGTTTCTGAAAAAAGTCCCACTGCTCAGTAGCATAGGACTTACTACTCGCTTTATGAGGCTTTGCTGTTTTATTAGAGGTGTTTCAATTCTTTAAAGCCTTTGTTCTTCCCTATAGAAGGAGGATATGGCTGCCTCATAGGGCTAAGGAGACAGAATTCCCTGTTCTAGGCCAGCCTCATATTTTACATCTATACACACTTTTGTACAGCCATGAACAACTCAATAATACCCCCAAAAGACAGATAATTAGCACTTAAAGGGATTGTCCAGTGAAAATAATGTATTTCCTATCCACAGGATTAGATGATAACTTGTTGATCGATGCAGGTCCTACTTTTATCCCCATTAGAATGGCATGGCGGTGCGCATGTGCGAACTATGCTCCATTCATTCTCTATGGAGCCGCGCTCTGCTTTTTCCGGCAGCCCCATAGAGAATGAATGGAGCGGCAATGACCTGTCACGCCATTTCTCCCCCAATCAGTACATATTCTAGTGGTAGGACACTCACCAAGTTATTATTTATCCTGCAGATAGGTGATATCTTGATTTCACTGGACAATCCCTTAAAATATATAATGAGCCGATGGAACCAAAATTTATAGTCTTCTTTACATTATGAAAATGTTGCTGACCAATAGACATTAACGCTATTATGTCGGGTTCTGAAAGTTGGGCCCGGTACGTCCGCAAACTGCAGACATGATCTCATCCGCATAGCTGGTTATTGACATGCCCCATTCTGGTCTATGAAATGGACCAAACTAGTACATGCTGCGATATTTCTCCCATGTGAATGAAATCGCTGGTGTGCACAGGCGCACTTTGTATTACTGGATGACTGTGCCGTCCGTTGGAAGTACAGCCATTTGAACCCTACCTTAGGGTATGATCACACGTAGTTTGTTTTTTGGAGGTAGGCAAAACTGATGAGTTTTTAGCACAATCCAGTTCAGGAAACTCCTTTTTTTATTAGTTTTTTTCCCCCCAGTTGATCTTTAACAGGTTTATTAACCTAAAGGGATATTCCCATCTCCAAGATCCTATCCTGAAATATAGTCGGTATAATAATAAGAATATTAGCATATACCTTCAATTAGAAATGTAGTATAGTTCTTCTGATTCGCTATGTCGCATACCCCATGTGCAGGACATTGCAGTAGCTTAGGTATCCATCAGTTAGCTAGTTAGGGATCATGACCATGGATATCTAAACTACTGCAATGCCCTGCACATGGGAAAAGTGACATAGAGAATCAGAAGAACTACACTACATTTCTAATTGGAGGTATTTGCTAATATTATCAGTATTATTACATCTACTACATATTGGGATAGGATCTTGTAGATAGGAATACCCCTTTAATGTGTCAAGTTTGGAGCAGATTCCAGGAGGATGCCACCTCAAAGTAGAGACATGCAAATCTATTTTTTTCAAACAGGCGTTTTTCAAAACCTTTTAAAGGAATGAAACAATTCTGATATGAGAAGCAAACTGCATTTGAAACAAATAGGAAGAGTCTTTCACGCATTTTGTAGCAAATAAAGAGGCAGATTCACGCCAAAAAAGACACATTAAATACGCTATGTGAACATGCCCTAGAGTTGGGTATGAGCATTTCCGCAACATAAAGCTAGGGAAGTACCTTCAGATTTCTGATGCGGATGTGTGGTTGATCTACCCCCAGCGTTTTCCCCCAGTGTCTTTCAATGGGTTTCTGAGTGACATGCTTTCTTATTTCTGCAGCAGATTTTTCCCACCTTGCAGTCGGAGATGAGCACTGAAACTTTACTATGCATGTGATTGCAAAAATCCTATAGAGCATGCATGGGATGCAGATTTTTTGGGAGATTTAGGAATAAAATCCACTCCAAAAGTGTCATACATTGTGACATGCAGCAAAGTACCAAAATGTTCAGTCTTTAAGCCTATGACAAAGCATCTCCTCAGGAAGAAGTCCTAGTGACTTCGAAACGCGTTGAAACCATCATCTATATCTTCAATACATCCGGACATTCATCTTTACAGCAGCGCGGATACTAACCACGTAACTTCCAGGTTGATTACTATGACAAAGGCTTGTCACGTGCCCATCACAAATACTCTCGAAAGCCTATATCACTAAACTGTACAAAAATCCAATATTACTAAAACCTAAGAATCGCAGAGTCCTACTTTAGTTTCCGCCTACTTCTAGTACCACTAGAAAGATAGAAACTGATGTTACTCAATGTCCGGTGTAAGGCAACCACCCTTCCCTAACTATGATGAAAGCTTCTTGTCCTTCTGTTCACAGATTGAGACATCTATAGATTATGATTAATCTCCTACATAACCCACCACCATCCCAGGATCGATCCTACACACCTGAGATCTTCTTTCCGAAGAAAGTTATGGGCTGGATTTTTGAACTCTAGAATCTCACTGATCTGGGACGGACAATTCCATGTGACCTCAATAGGTTGGTACTTATACATTATAATCCAGGTGTGTCAACATACACCCTTAATGAGTGCGAGTTTTGTAATCAGTAGTTGAGCTCTGTCGAAACATGTATAGCCATATCCAACGCAGGATGTATGGTATAGCTGATGAACACAGGCTGCAACCAGTGTCGGAGCTATTTTAATGGCAATGAACCCTGTCCCTATAACACGTGTATTAAGCGTTTTACAGGTTGTAAATCCACATAAACCAGAAGAATGATATTCTATAAACCATACTATGTGCATAAACTGATAGTCCCGGAGACTCCAACCATGACTGAAAATCTCAAGTTCCTTAAAGCCCCTGCAAAACATTTAGGTCTGTTTTTCCTCTTCTTGAAGTAGTAAAGACAACCTTCTTAGTAGACCAATCTTATGTTAAGTAGACTTCTAAGATGGTTATTATGAGTAATTAAGCTTAATATTTTAATTAACTTGATACAATTAACCCTCCCCTAAGATTTCCATCTATTATGGACCAGTATAGGTGTCTCCCAGAGAACAGCATTTCGTACATTCTCCAACTAGATAGGCAAAGACTTCTGAAGACGCTACCCACCGGCTATGCTAGGTAGACCCACAGAAGAGAAGCCGAGTCCAGAAAAGGTATAATCCCACCACCTTGCCCCAATATCTGGAACTTTCCAGCCAGTTCTATCATCAGTACCTGCTTAGAGTCCATGCTGAGAAGGTTGAAATGGCCAGAGACCCAATGTTAGCAGCTCATCCTAGATGTCCTTCCTCTGAAGCTAGTCTTCTATGTGAATTACATAGAAGATTCAGCCCAAATACTTTTGCTCTGGAAGCTTTGTGTGTTTTGAATGATTATATCATATTTTTAATCTTGCTGCCCGTGCGTGAAGGAATGAATCACAACATATTTATGTACAGCACGCGTATTTACTCCTAGTAGAGCGTGTGTCCTGGAAATGGAATGTCTATGCGACATAAGGTAGACAACACCAGTCCAAAGTCATGACAGATGATAGTGGAATGAGGAGGATGAAGGACTCACCTGTACACAGATATGGTGGCTAACGTATCCAATAAGCTGTGCCCACAGCACAGGGCACAGAACTGTCCCACAGGTGAGATCTAGTAGAAATCCAGAATGCCTGCCTGCTTCAGAAGCTCAGGTAGGAGGTCACACCTCCACTCTCCAATCTGATGCTTCACTGCAAACCTCAGACTATTTATTCGTGCCTCTCTGGTCCCTCCCATCTACACAGCATAACTTACCGATGTCACCAGACCCAGTTGATCATTTATCCCGACTGAGGGAAGACGCAAGTTTGCAGACGTTGACAATCCGTTGGCCCCAGGCTGCCTACCATTGACGGAATTACACGAATAAAATACGTTTGATTAATGAATGAATGTAGATGCGATTTTTGTAAACCACTATTAGAGCTAGTTCACACCTAGCATTTTTGCAGTATTATTTTTCTTTTTCCGTTCTGAAAATGCCGCATTTACACTAGCAGCAAAATAAATTATATTTCTAAAATTTCATTCACACAGTGCGAGTTGTTTCCTTGCTTTTTTTTTTTTTTAGCTGTGGTGCATCTTTTTTTTAATCAATTCTGCAGACTTTTTGCCTTGTGTTTTCAACCACTCCTGCCAACACTTTGCGTTTTTCAGGCAGCCAAAAATCAATGCAATAAAGCACTGTCTGCATATGATCTTGAGGGCCGGCTATACGTCGGACCAGTGCTATCTGATGTTTTATCGGACAGCACTCGGACCAATGTTATACTATGGGGCAGAGCTGATGACCAATTTTTTTCATAGACAGAATCTCAGTGAAAAAAAATTACAGCATGCTGCAATTTTACATTGAAATCGGAGGCCATTCACCCACTCAAGTCTATGGGTGCTTGGAGAACATCAGACTGCACTCGGATGACCTCTGAGTGCAGTCCAGTTTCCTCAGATTCGTAGAATTGATAAGATGGAGAAATTGTGTTCTCCATCTTCTCCTTGCAGTGTGCTCCGATGCTCTCATCCTATAGAATCGGGTCACACTATGCCGACACTCTGAGCAAACTCCGATCAGAGTTTGATCAGTGTTTTTAGCATAATAGGCCCGTTTGTCTCGGATGAGGGAATCTATGGTCACCTGACCGTAGCCTCAGGCTCATTCAGATGTCCATGCACATTGGTCCGAGATCAGACTGTAACTGCACGAACTTGCCATGGGTCTCCTGACTCAAGCGTGACAGCGACATGGAGGAGGATGTCCAGCTCACACTGGCAGAGAGGCAACCAGTCCATGCATCGTGGTCCGATCTCTGACCGCTTTGCACCGATGCCTGAATGAACCTGTAGAGTGAATCGATGTGGGTTTTGTTTTTTAATATTTTTGATGCTATAGACAAATGGTTTGTATAACCTCTTTGTCCGACCACCAATCCAGAACAGCCTCAGACTGGGACTTGTAGTGCCTCAACAACCAAACAAGGACTGAGTGCACACCAATGCTGTCAATACATTATTAATTATGTATTTACCAGTTATTTCAGTAATAGCGATTGTTCTAGGAGTAGTTTTGTAATATACTAGTGATTTTCATTGTTTTTTTTCTTAATTGCCGTATTTTCTTTTCTTGAAATATTAAGACAAAACTTTTAAAAAATACAACTATTTGTGTATTAATATATTTTTATTTTCCTGCATTGAATATATTAGTTTTTGTTTCAGGAGCAGATGACAGCAGGTAGAACAAGGTTTTTTGTTTCCTAGCTCTCACTAAAGGTACCTTCACACTGAACGATATCGCTAGCGATCCGTGACGTTGCAGCGTCCTGGCTAGCGATATCGTTCAGTTTGACAGGCAGCAGCGATCAGGATCCTGCTGTGCCATCGTTGGTCGGAGCAGAAAGTCCAGAACTTTATTTCGTCGCTGGACTCCCGCAGACATCGCTGAATCGGCGTGTGTGACGCCGATTCAGCGATGTCTTCACTGGTAACCAGGGTAAACATCAGGTTACTAAGCGCACTACATACTTACATTCCGGTGTCTGTCCCCCGGCGCTGTGCTTCTCTGCACTGTGTAAGCGCCGGCTGGAAAGCAGAGCACAGCGGTGACGTCACCGCTGTGCTTTCCGCGCTCACAGTCAGTGCAGAGAAGCACAGCACCGGGGGACAGACACCGGAATGTAAGTATGTAGTGTTTGGTTTTTTTACGTTTACGCTGGTAACCAGGGTAAACATCGGGTTACTAAGCGCGGCCCTGCGCTTAGTAACCCGATGTTTACCCTGGTTACCAGACGACTTCGCATAGTTGGTCGCTGGAGAGCTGTCTGTGTGACAGCTCTCCAGCGACCACACAGCGACGCTGCAGCGATCGGGATCGTTGTCTAGATCGCTGCAGCGTCGCTAAATGTGACGGTACCTTTAGGGCAGTACATTTACAATACAAAGCAATTGTCCATTAACCACTATTGTTCTGCACCTTTTGGCACACAGGGGCAGATTTACTAAAACTGTCTAAAAATGTAACAGTGTAGAGTAAAAATTCAGCAAATGTATCACAGTTGCTCATGTTAGACAGTGCATATTTTTTTACACCACCTACTGGTTGGCTTACTATGTGCAAAATTTTATTTCAACCCCTTAACGACCAGGGGTATTTTTGGTTTTGCATTTTCATTTTTTCTCCCCTTCTTCCCAGAGCCATAACATTTTGATTTTTCAGTCAATATGGCCATGTGAGAGCTTGTTTTTTGCAGGATGAGTTTTGCTTTTGAATGACATCATTGGTTTTATCATGTCGTGTAACAGAAAACGGGAAAAAAATTCCAAGTGCGGTGAAATTGCAAAAAAAGTCCAATCCCACAATTTTTTATTTGGCTTTTTTTGCTAGGTTCACTAAGTGCTAAAACTGACCTGCCATTATGATTCTCTAGGTCATTACGAGTTCATAGACACCAAACATGTCTATGTTCTTTTTTATCTAAGTGGTGAAAAAAAATCCAAAGTTTGTAAAATAAAAACAAAAAGTTGCAATTTTCCGAGACCTAGTGTCTCCATTTTTCAGGATCTGGGGCCGGATGACGGCTTATTTTTTGTGCGCCGATCCAACATTTTTATTGATACCATTTTGGTGTGTATATGATCTTTTGATTGCCCGTTATTGCATTTTATTGCAATTTTGCACCAACCAAAAAAACTGTAATTCTGGCGTTTCGATTTTTTTCTCACTACGCTGTTTACCAATTGGATTAATTCTTTTTATATATTGATAGATCGGGCGATTCTGAACGTGGCAATGCCAAATATGTATATATTTGTTTTTTTCATTGTTTTATTTTGAATGGGGCTAAAGGGGGGTGATTTGAACTTTTATATATATTTTTATTTTTTTTTATTTTTTTAAAAACTTTTTTTTGTACTTTTTACTTGCTTCAATAGCCTCCATAGGAGACTAGAAGCTGCCCTTGTCCGATTACCTCTGCTACATAGAGCAGGGTTGCCGCCCTGCTTTATGTAGCAAATATGTAAATACTCTCACTTGCTATGAGTGCCAACCAGGCGGCGCTCATGGCAATCCAGCAATGAGAACCACCGAGGTCTCCTGCTGACCCCAAGTTAACATGTTAACAGCGATTCCACCCACAGCTGTTCTGCGCACATGTCTGCTGATCAGATCAGCTGTCATGTGCTGGAGAAGGTGCAGGCTCATCGCCGGAGTCCGCACCAAACAGGGAGGCATCCAATGATGGACTGTGTCCGTCATTGGACGTTAAGGGGTTTAAGGGGTTGAACAAAAATATTCTGTGAAACGTTTTGGAATTGCAGCCATTTTTTTTCCAAAGCCTCTTCATTTCATGGGCTCAAAAGTAATTGTACAAATTAACTTTACTATAAATAAAATGTTCATTTTTAATGCTTTGTAGAGAATCCTTTACAGGCAATGACTGTCTGATGTCTTGAAGCCATGAACATCACCAAATACCTGGCTTCCTGCTTTGCCAAGCCATTACTGGGTCTTTCTGCCGTAAGATTTGCCTTAAGAATTTGAAATGCATCCTCTATGGGGTTGAGATGTGGTGACTGACTCGGCCATTGCAGAATGTTCCACTTCTTTGCTTTCACAGTATGTTTTTGGTCATTGCCCATCTGTTCTGTGAAGCATTGTCTAATCAACCTTGCTGAATTTGGTTGGATCTGAGCAGAAAAGCTAGCCATGTACATTTCAGAATTCATCCGGATGCTCCTGCCTTCAGCCACATCATCAATAAGCATTAGTGACCCAGCGGCGTTGGAAGCCATGAATGCCCATCTCATCACACGGTCTCCACCATGTTTTACAGAGGATGCACTGTGCTTTGGATCATGATCCGTTCCAAGCCTTCTCCATACTTTCAACATCCAATCATTCTAGTACAGGTTGATCTTAGTTTCATCTGTCCAAAGAATGCTTTTCTAGAACTGGGCTGGATTCTTAGATTTTTTTTTGCAAAGTTCAATTTGTCCAAACTGTTGTTTTGGCCACTCCTAAAATTTATGCTATCTCTCTGATGGATTTCTTCTTTTTTTGAGCCTAAGGATGGTCTGTTTCTCTTACATTTAGAGCTCCTTTGACCACATGTTGTGGGTTCACAGCAACAGCTTCCAAATGCAAATGCCACACATATAATCAGCTTCTTTATATAATCACCTTTTACCTGCTTTATTGATGGATTAATGAGGGAATAGCCCATGCAGCCCATTTACCTTTGTAGAGGCAGCTGCATATTGACGAGCTGTAGTTCCTATACCCTTACTCCAATAAGAATGTGTACACCCTAAAATTAAAGCTGAGAGTCTGCACTTTAAGCCCATGTTGCTTATATAACTGTATCTTGAATATGGTTTGGTAAACAACTAAAATGGCAAAATTTGTGTCACTGTCCAATTTTTTCTAATATGCCTAAATCAATTTGATAACTCTGCTAACTTGTGGTTGATTTGTTGTGGGGGGTGGGAAGGTTCCTTTCCCCAGGGCAATCGTCCCACTAATCATGTTTGTGGGAGTGACATGATTTGCAAAAGCAGTATTTCTGCTGTCGTTTTGCAAATCTCTGCCTCCCTGGCAATGTTCAGTATGCAAGGTGCACGTTCCCCGGCCTCACAGCACACTGGGCATGATTAATGTTGCATCGGTAAATGGGAATAAAACACTTGTGAGTAACTTTAGAGGAAGTATAAGGGAGGGGGTGGTAAGGGGTGCAATAGGTTTTGGCTTTGCCATTACTAATGCTATGAATGATGATACACACTTCCTACAGAAATTACTCATATTGCATAAAATGCTCTAAAATTTAGTATAGATAGGCAGGGATTGTATGTGGCTTTTCATAAAACTTTGCCTGCAACGGTCTATTCAAACAGATAGCCACCCTTCAACTAGGAGGATTGAGTGTTCCCTAATTTGTCTATGACCGCCATGGTTGGCCAAGCATGCAGAGTTTTATTTGGAAGGTGGTGGGGGCTGCAGACCACTGATACTGCTAACCCATACAGGAATAAGTGGCAGATTCTTCTTATTTTGACTAAGTTCTTCTTCATGCAAAGTTGTATTGCCATTTCTTAAAATATATTTAAAAAAGTCTGCGGATTAAAGAGTTGTTAAAGAGAATCTGTCACCTATTTTTTCGTATATAAGCTTAGGCCACGACCATCAAGGGCTTATCTACAGCATTCTGTAATGCTGTAGATAAGCCCCCAATGTAACCTCAAAGATAAGAAAAACAAGTTATATTATACTCACCCAGGGGTGGTCCGGTGCGGTCTGGACAGATGGGCGTTGCGGTCCGGGTCCGGCGCCTCCCATCTTCATACGATGTTGTCATCCTCCTTGCTTCGTGTTGCTGCTCCGACACAGGCGTACATTATCTGCTCTGTTGAGGGCAGAGCAAAGTACTGCAGTGCGCAGGTGCCGGGAAAGGTCTGAGAGGCCCAGCGCCTGCGTACTGCAGTACTTTACTCTGCCCTCAACAGGACAGACAAAGTACGCCTGCGCCGGAGCCGTGACAGGAAGCAAAGAGGATGATGACATTGCATGAAGATGGGAGGCCCCGGACCGCGACGCCCATCGGACCCGCACCGGACCGCCCCAGTATGAGTATAATCTAACTTGTTTTTATTATCTTTCAGGATACATCAGGGGCTTATCTACAGCATTACAGAATGCGGTAGATAAGCCCCTGATGGCGGTGGCTGCAGCTTACATACGAAAAAGTAGGTGACAGATTCCCTTTAATTGCATTTTTCAGATTATGGCATTTTGAGCAAATATTTTCTAATGATTTCTAAATTTCTATTGTGAAGCTTATGGAGAAAAAAATTCCATGCGAAGTTTATTCTGCATTTTGACAAAAAATGCAATTAGCCTAAAAAATGCCACTAAAGAACCACAATGCAAAACACTGTTTATGTGAACATTTTATTATTTTATTATAGACTGTGAAATAATATCTGGGCCCAACTTTGTGGTTAAAAAAAAGGAAAAAATAAGCACTAAAAAAAGCCAATCAGGTCTTGTTTCTGAAAGACCGCTAACAGGATTGAGGCATACAGTATTTAATGCATTCAATACACTGATTCCTATGCATAATTAGATTTAGAATGGTTTTTGAATTTCCTGCTTTCATTGAACAAAGGCAACCAATTCACTAATAAGCAAATAATATCACAATTAGCAGGTGTTGCTCAGTTTCCTGCACCAGTCCAAATCCAATTATTTACTAATTAATCAGTAGACAACACCTATAGCCACAATCCATATGTCAATAGCCCATGAGTAACACTAATATGAACACATATAATGTGCAGGTCAAAGTAGAACATTAAGTGAATCAATCACTTTATTGCATCATATAAATATGGAAGAATATTATAACATAAAAATAACAAGACACGTACAAAATGAGGAATCAAGGAAAAATTTGGGGTCAGAGGGGAAACAGCATTTGGACATCCCTAGTAACTTTGCCAAATGCTCAGCACAAGTATGTGTAGATACATACATAGAGGTAAGCATTAGAGATGAGCAGAACGATCCGCGAAGGATTGAGTTTGAGTCAAATTTCCTGAAATTTACGGTTTCACATGAATTCAAACACTTTGAGATTTGATTCATGGTTCACAAAAAAACTTGCCCGGCCTTATTTCCCTCACTGCTGATGCATCAGAGAGCAGGCAAATGTCATTTTGCGTTGCCGCACAGGCTTCCCCATAATGTCTGCAGCTATGACATCTAGCGGATTATCATACCTTGTACATTGGTGGTCAGTACCTGGGTCATTACCTGGGCCATCACAGATCAGCGGTTCCCAATGAAGCATAGTTTGTACCACAGAGTTAATTTCCTACTCCTGAGTCATTGTGTAAGTTACTGTCTCCTGTAGAGTGTAAGCCCTTATGGTCAGCAGGGTCCTCTCTCTTCTGGAGAGTGTAAGCCCTTATGGTCAGTGGGGTCCTCTCTCCTGTAGAGTGTAAGCTCTTATGGTCAGTAGGGTTCTCTCTCTCCTGTAGAGTGTAAGCCCTTATGGTCAGCAGGATCCTCTCTCTACTGGAGAGTGTAAGCCCTTATGGTCAGTGGGGTCCTCTCTCCTGTAGAGTGTAAGCCCTTATGGTCAGTGGGGTTCTCTCTCTCCTGTAGAGTGTAAGCCCTTATGGTCAGCAGGTTCCTCTCTCTCTCTTATAGTGTGTAAGCTCTTAAGGTCAGCAGGGTCCTCTCTCTCTCTTATAGTGTGTAAGCTCTTATGGTCAGCAGGTTCCTCTCTCTCTCTCTTATAGTGTGTAAGCTCTTATGGTCAGCAGGTTCCTCTCTCTCTCTTATAGTGTGTAAGCTCTTAAGGTCAGCAGGGTCCTCTCTCTCTCTTATAGTGTGTAAGCTCTTATGGTCAGCAGGTTCCTCTCTCTCTCTCTTATAGTGTGTAAGCTCTTATGGTCAGCAGGTTCCTCTCTCTCTCTTATAGTGTGTAAGCTCTTATGGTCAGCAGGGTCCTCTCTCTCTCTTATAGTGTGTAAGCTCTTATGGTCAGCGGGATCCTCTCTCTCTCTTATAGTGTGTAAGCTCTTATGGTCAGCAGGATCCTCTCTCTCCCTAGTGTAGAGTGTAAGTTCTTATGGTCAGCAGGATCCTCTCTCTCTCTAGTGTAGAGTGTAAGTTCTTATGGTCAGCAGGATCCTCTCTCTCTCTCTAGTGTAGAGTGTAGGTTCTTATGGTCAGCAGGATCCTCTCTCTCTCTAGTGTAGAGTGTAGGTTCTTATGGTCAGCAGGATCCTCTCTCTCTCTAGTGTAGAGTGTAAGTTCTTATGGTCAGCAGGATCCTCTCTCTCTCTAGTGTAGAGTGTAAGCTCTTATGGTCAGTGGGGTCCTTTCTCCACTGTAGAGTGTAAGCTCTTATGGTCAGTGGGGTCCTTTCTCCACTGTAGAGTGTAAGCTCTTATGGTCAGCAGGGTCCTCTCTCTCTTATAGTGTGTAAGCTCTTATGATCAGCGGGGTCCTCTCCTGTAAAGTGTAAGTTCTTATGGTCAGTGGGGTACTCTCTTTCTCTAGTGTAGAGTGTAAGCTCTTATGGTCAGTGTGGAACTTTCTCTACTGTACAGTGTAAGCTCTTATGGTCAGAAGGGTCCTCTCTCTCTCTTATAGTGTATAAGCTCTTATGCAGGGCCGGCGTCAGCACTCGGTGCACCCGGGCAAGTTCCGGGGCCCTGAGCAGACAGGGAGGCCCACTCGCCGTCGGGGACAATGGCACGCTATAGACCCCCCGCCTGCTCCGGGCCCCCGCATTTGAGATACTTACCTCTCCTGGTTCCAGCACTGCAGCATCTTCCATCCTCTGACTGTGATGTTCAGGTCAGAGGGCGCGATGACGTCACCAGTGCGCGCCCTCTGCCTGAGCAGTCACAGCACAGAGAGCAGGAAGACGCCGACGGTGAGGAGTGCAGAGCAGTGACATGCAACGAGAGGTGAGTATTTCATTTTTTTTTTTAGATTTGGAGCAATATATGGGGACCATCAGAAGGGGCCCATATATGGAGCATTATATGGGGCTAATTCTATATGGATGATTCACAGAAAAAACCCAATTATAAAATAAATTAAAACTTGACTTTTAATAAATTTCTTTTTAAAAGAGTAACCAGCGGAGGTTGGCACCCTATTTCCTATCTTTTCATTATTTTTTATTATTATATGTCAGAAATTATTTTTTGGGATATCCTAATACTATATATAATAGTATTAGGATATCCCAAAAAATAATTTCTGACATATAATAATAAAAAATAATGAAAAGATAGCACGTCGAGTGTGTATGAGTATATGTTCATCCCACCCCATAAGGGTACAATAGGGGTAGTAGGGTGAGCCGACGTGGAGCGGGGGCGCCATTTGCGCAGGAAATAGGGTGCCAACCTCCGCTGATAGGCAGGGCGCATCTAGCATTAGTGCAGGGTTAGGCACCACCTGGGCCTTTCCTATTGATTGTTGTTGTGTTGGTGTTGGTTTTTTGTAGTGCACTAATTGTGGTTACTCTTTTAAAAAGAAATTTATTAAAAGTCAAGTTTTAATTTATTTTATAATTGGGTTTTTTCTGTGAATCATTAGTTTAATATACTCCCAAGCTTATACCTTCTGTTTCTGTGAATGTTAATTCTATATGGAGTATCTTATGGGGCCAATAATATAGAGAGCATCTTATGAAGCCAATTCTATAGGGAGCATTATATGGGGCCAATTTAATATGGAGCATCTTATGGGGCCAATTCAATATGGAGCAGTATATGGGGCCAATTACACATGGAGCAGTATATGGGGCCAATAATATATGAAGCATCTTATGGGACTAATTATATATAGAACATTTTATATGGCCAATTATATATGGAGAATCATATGGGGCCAATTATTTTTGGAGCATCTTATGGGACCCATTCTGAAAGGAGCATTATATGGGCCCATTCTGTATGGAGCAATATATGGGACTCAGTATACTGTTTGGGGCCGACCATATACTGTATGGAGCATTATATAAGGCCCATTATATATGGAGCAATAGATGGGGCCCATCATATACTGTATGGAGAATTATATGTGGCTCACTATACTGTATGGCGCATTATATGGGGTCAATTCCGTATGGAGCAATATATGCGGTTCATTCTGTATGGAGCACTCTGTGGTGCCCATTATACTGTATGGAGCATTATATGGGGCTCAATTCCGTATGGAGCAATATATGCGGTTCATTCTTTATGGAGCACTCTGTGGTGCCCATTATACTGTATGGAGCATTATATGGGGCTCATTATTCTGTATAGAGGACTATGTGGTGCAAATTATACTGTATGAAGCACTATATGGGGCCATTATACTTTATGGGGCAATATATGGGGCTCATTATTCTGTATAGAGGACTATACTGTCCGGTTTCTGAGCTAATGTAGAATGTACAATAGATATCACTCATGTAATGTAAGAAGTAAGTGAAATCTTTGGCATTGTACTATAGCTTTATTTCTCTGCCGTATCGGTGCATTATGAATTGTGGTATGTGTTAAAGGGGCCCACTGGGACTCTTTCGCCCAGGGCCCATGAAAACCTGGAGCGGACCCTGCTCATATGGTCTGGGTCCTCTCTCTCCTGTAGAGTGTAAGCTCTTATGGTCAGCGGGGTCCTCTCTCTCCTGTAGAGTATAAGTTCTTATGGTCAGCAGGATCCTCTCTCTTCTGTAGAGTGTAAGCTCTTATAGTCAGCAGGATCCTCTCTCTTCTGTAGAGTGTAAGCTCTTATGGTCAGCAGGGTCCTCTCTCTTCTGTAGAGTGTAAGCTCTTATGGTCAGTGGGGTCCTCTCTCTTCTGTAGAGTGTAAGCTCTTATGGTCAGCAGGGTCCTCTCTCTTCTGTAGAGTGTAAGCTCTTATGGTCATCAGGATCCTCTCTCTCTCTAGTGTAGAGTGTAAGCTCTTATGGTCAGTGGGGTCCTTTCTCCACTGTAGAGTATAAGTTATTATGGTCAGCAGGGTCCTCTCTCTCCTGTAGAATGTAACCTCTTATGGTCAGCAGGGTCCTCTCTCTCCTGTAGAGTGTAAGCTCTTATGGTCAGCAGGATCCTCTCTCTCTTATAGTGTGTAAGCTCTTATGGTCAGCAGGGTCCTCTCTCTCCTGTAAAGTGTAAGTTCTTATGGTCAGTGGGATCCTCTCTCTCTTATAGTGTGTAAGCTCTTATGGTCAGCAGGGTCCTCTCTCTCCTGTAAAGTGTAAGTTCTTATGGTCAGTGGGATCCTCTCTCTCTTATAGTGTGTAAGCTCTTATGGTCAGCAGGGTCCTCTCTCTCCTGTAGAGTGTAAGCCCTTATGGTCAGTGGGGATCTTTCTCTACTGTAGAGTGTAAGCTCTTATGGTCAGCAGGGTCTTCTCTCTCTAGTGTAGAGTGTAAGCTCTTATGGTCAGTGGGGTCCTCTCTCTAGTGTAGAGTGTTAGCTCTTATGGTCAGTAGGGAACTTTCTCTAGTGTAGAGTGTAAGCTCTTATGTTCAGAGGGGTTCTCTCTATCTCCTGTAGAGTGTAAGCTCTTATGGTCAGCGGTGTCCTCTCTCTCCTATAGTGTGTAAGTTTTATGGTCAGCGGGTTCCTTTCTCTTCTGTAGAGTGTAAGCTCTTAAATTCAACAAGCCCTCTCTTTCTCGCTTGTAAAGTGTGAGCTTTATGGTCAGTGGGGTCCTCTCTCTGTCTCTCTTCTCCCCATGTGTATTTTATGAGCAGTTACAGGCTTTCCAGAATTGAAATTCACACAAATTTATTCACTGCAAATCGAATTTTGGGGGAAAATGCAATGAAGTTGAGGAATTCAAGTTTCAAAATATTCGCTC